>NC_067474.1:136456870-136756870 GCF_947179515.1 Apodemus sylvaticus
GAAATTCTTTAAAGGATTTTTGTGTTTCCTCTTTAAGGACTTCTATTTGTTGACCCATGTTCTCCTGTGTGTGTGTGTGTGTGTGTGTGTGTGTGTAGTGTGTGTGTGTGTGTGTGTGTGTGATTTCTGCCTGATGATCCATGTTCTCCTGTAATTCCCTATGGGATTTTTGTGTTGCCTTTTTAAGGGCTTCTACCTATTGACCCATGTTCTCCTGTTTTTCTTTAAGGGATTTTTGTGTTTCCTCTTTAAGGACTCCTACCTGTTTATCCATGTTCTCCTGTATTTCTTTAAGGGATTTATTTATGTCCTTCTTGAAGTCCTCTATCAGCATCATGAGATGTGATTTTAACTCCAGCTCTTGCTTTTCCGATGTGACGGAGTATCCAGGATTTGCTATTGTGGGCAAACTGGATTCTGATGGTGCCATGTTACCTTGGTTTTTGTTGGTAATGATCTTGCATTTGCCCTTGGCCATATAGTTATCTCTGTTGTTAGCTGGTCTTACTGTGTCTGACCATGGCTTCTCTCTCTGCAGTCTTTTGTATCTGTACTCCTGGGATTCCCTTTCTCTCAAATGCCCTGCATACTGCTGATTCTCCAGGAAGTATCAAGAGGTGAGGTCTTTCCTGTGGCAGACTTGGCAAGGGTCAAACGCCCTGCAGGCTACTGGTTCTCGAATGCCCTGTGTGCTGCTGGCTCTTGAATGTCCTATGTGCTGTTTGTTCTTGAATGCCCTGAGTGCTGCTGAATGAATGGGCAGGCTGTGGTGGAGAAGGAGGAAGGGGCAGAAGGGACAGAAAGGGAGTGGTAATCTAGAGGGAGGCGGGGTTTGGTGGTTGCTGGGTAGTGAGTCCCAGCCAGCAGCTCTGAGCCTCCAGAGGTGGGGGTAGTTCTTAGGGTTAGGGTTGGGGTTAGGGTTAGGGTTAGGGTTAGGGCTAACCTTACCAAATGCCCTGGATTCTGCCGGTTCTCGAATGCCCTGGGTGCTGCTGGTTCTCTAGAAAGTACCAGGAAATAGGGTCTTCCCCGTGGCAGAACTGGCATGAGTCTACCACATCAGAATTAATGGGGCAAGCAGTGGTGGAGGAGGAGGGTGGGAAGGTTTGCTTTCTTACTACCTACTCTGAACAATAGTCAAGTGCAAAGATATTTGAATGTACTTCTACATGAAATGTTAAATTGTCTAACTTTATGTCAATATTTGGTGCAACAACCATTAGAAATAACTGGTAAACAATTTCCTCAATCTGTCATTTACCATTTATCATTATGAATGATATTTTGTTGACTGATTCTGACAGATGTTTTAGAGAATATCTTTAAGGCAATACAAGTAATTCTGCCACAGTGGGGGTTACATATTATCCCAGAAAAAATACAGAGATTCACTTAGTATTTACATTTCAGATGTAAAATAAGTCACCAAAGAAAATTGAACACAAAAGGTACAGATCTGTAGGGACCAGTTATAAACTGTTAACAATTTTCAAAAATTAATTGGAGGTATTGACTAGTGGTGGTCTACAATTGGATTAAATACATATGAATTAAGTAATTTGTTTCAAATATTACAAGAGCCGGGCAGTGGTGGCGCACGCCTGTAATACCAGCACTCTGGGAGGCAGAGGCAGGCGGATTTCTAAGTTCAAGGCCAGCCTGGTCTACAGAGTGAGTTCCAGGGCAGCCAGGGCTACACAGAGAAACCCTGTCTCAAAGAAAAAAAAACAAAACAAAACAAAAAACCCAAATCAAATATTACAAATAAAATTTAAACAGTCCATGGTGCTAACAGCTAAAATAGAAAAAGATTTAAGCCTTATAGAACAAAGACTGCAAGAGGCATATATGGATCAAAGTGAACCTAAACTTGATTGTAGCCTGGTGATTTTTACCTTCAACTCACTCTCCTATAGGCTCACTATGCAAAGGGAAGATAGTATTAGGGAATGGATTTTCTTAGCTCATAAGCAAAGTAAAACATTAAAGACATACATAAAAATATTTCTGAATTAATCATAAAAGTAAGATTAAGATTATGACAATTGTCATGAACAAATCTGGCCAAAATTGTAGTATAATTACAAATTCTGAGATTATGAGTGCATTAAGAGCGACCAATGAAGACTGGCAAAGAGCTTGTAGTAACTATTTGAGTAAAATCAAAAACAAATATTGGAAAAGCAAATGTATACAGTTTATAAAAGGTGCTACTTGGATTCTGCCATCTATTGTAAAGATAACATCAATTGCAGAGGCATCAACATTTAATACTGATGCAAACAAGATGGGGAGTGGCAGGTTATAAGTCAAATAAAGTAAACAATGTGATCAATTCTCATACAGCTTTGCCTGGTCCATTAGCTCAAAGTAATGAGAAAATTGACCAATGACAAGTAAATGTGTTAGAAGCCTCAAATTTTCATGAGAGACATCATTTTTAATGGGAAAGTTTGAAGAAAAAAATTTATATCACATGACCATAAGCCAAAGAAATACTAAAACGTATTCTACATCTTCTCTATAAAAACAGGCTCCATTACTCATTGGTAGTAACACTGGGTTACCAAAGAAATGACAGCATGCAGATGGATGTTTTCCATTTGAAAGAATTTGGAAAGCAAAGGTATATGCATCATACTATTGACACATACTTGGAGTTTCAATGGGCAACTGCTTTAAGTTCTGAAAGGGCTGATTGTGTAATTACACACTTATTGAGAAAAATGGCAATTATGGCGATACCTACACAAATGAAAACTAACAATGCTCCCTCTTACACATCCAATAAGATGAAGCAATTCTTTGCCTATTACAATATAAAGCATATTACTTGTATACTACATAATCCCACAGGACAAGACATTATTGAAAGAGTCAATTATACCTTAAAAGAGATGCTTATTAAACAAAAAGTGAGGGTAAAACTCCTAAGGAGAGATGAAATAATGCTTTGATAACTCTGCATTTGTTAATGTTGGTAAAAAGAGAGCAGCAGCCACTGAGAAGTAGTGGGTGATTTAAACAAAGTGTGGAACTGGGCCCACCAATGTCTATAAAGACCTGGTGACATTAGAATGGAAATCCACAAGAGTTTGAGGATGGGGATGTGCTGCTGTTTATGTGTCTGCAGGAAAACAAAAAATACGGTAATCAACAAAACTTATAAAAATTCCACCTGACCAGAGAAAACCTTTCATCAGCTAAGACATAAATGTCTCCACAAAGCAAATAGCCCAGGCGATTCACTTTCACGGTTTTACCAAAAATGCATGCAAACCAACTTCAAAAGGGCTATCTCAAATGAACAATCACACAAAGGCTATATAATACACAGATTAGACAGATCACACAAAAACTGCACAACACATAGACTGGACACATATACAAAGATTGGATAAACAGAAACTGGACAGACAACACAGAAAATGAATAAACGGAGACTTGGCAACAAAGGCGATAACTACCTCTTTTTAGATTAACAATCCCAGCCCCTTGGCCCCCAAGAGGAATTCTTCACATCATTTCAGCAGAAAGCATTTAAAAGAAGACTATTGTCCTGATCTCTTACTTTGGGGCAGATAGATTTGGTCATTTGATGTGCTATGGTTGTTACCACCTAGGCTGGTAGGTTGTTTTGCTTAATTACTGTATATTGGTAGAAATTTAAGGTTGCTGTGATTAATTATTATATATTGATAGAAATGTTAAGAGTTTTGTTTGAATTATTGTATATCAATTGGAATTTAAGTTTTTTGTTTAATTATTGTATGTTGAAAGAAATTTAAGAATGTTTGTTAGACTCTTGTTTGACTATCTTGTACATAAGCTGTTTGTTTAAGGTACATAAATTTCTAGTTGTATGGTTCCTATACTGGTTTCTATTGTGTGTAGATTGTTAATGTTAGGAAAATAGACAATTTTTTAAACAGACAGAGGAGCATGAAGTAGAAATTTCTGATTTCCTTGGGGACTCAGTTGTGTCACATAATGGTTTTTTCGGGAAATTGTCTTATGAGAGGATATTTTCCTAAGGTAGAGATGTGGGAGGAGGTTTTGCTAAGATCAGACAGATGGTGTTTTTCTGGAAGCTACCTAGAAAAAAAAGGCATGTGATGTTTGCTAGAACAGACACTTGAAAGAACACATGGTGTTAGGAAGTGGTATAAATATGACCGAACACAGGTAGTGGACAATACCATGTGGTCTTGCCGCTCTTGGCTGGTCTTCATGGGGCTTTGCTGACACTGGTCTTCTCTGACAATGCTGTGGCATTGGTTTGCCTTGCCTTCTTCGCTGATCATCATTTGCCATGACATCACACAGAGATATGCACAACCGAAATTCTCGTGATATTTTCTTAGCTTCTTGCCACTTCCACTGATTTTGTTCCATTTGCAGGGCCTCACAGTTCCTTCTGGATCAAAAGGCTGTTCCAGTTCATGAATGGTGTTTACAAGTAGATCAAGGTACTGCTGTTGATTCATGTGAACTGAACTGCTGATATCCTCACAACAAAATCTGAATCACACCGAAAAACTATTTACAAACAGGTCCACATCCCTCTTTGCCCTATAAAGTTTTCCTTTACACTACTCTGGTGAATGGAGGCTAGACAGGAGGTTAAAGCACTGAAGAACCTTTATTAAAGTGGGTTTTGATAACTCTAAGCCTACAACACTTGTTACTTTAGAGGAAGACCCACATGTATTCCTCAACACACACATGGTGGTTTATAACCATCCAAAATTCCAGTTCCATCGGATCCAATGCCATCTCCTTGCCTCTGCTGGCACGCTCCTACACAAAAATAAATAGATAATTATAACAAAACAGTAAGAACATCAACAAGAAAAACACTATTGTAGAAAGTATTTAATCCTGACCAGGGTTTCTATCTATCTTTGGATCATTTAGTTTAGAGAAAAAAGACATACACAACTGTTATATTTACAATAAGCATAAGGCAGCATGAGAGATGGGCATACACATACCCTCCACACTATTACAATTTACTTTCCTATTAATAACCCTGACTTATTTCTTACTACCTACTATGTTTCATCTGGGCTGCTCTTAACTCCCATTGGCCAGGCCTCAGGACCACATTTTTTTTAATGATTAGATTTTCTTATTAGATATTTTCTTTATTTACATTTCAAATGTTATCCCCTTTCCCAGTTCCCCCTTTTCAGGAACTCCCCTATCCCATCCTCCCTCCCCCTGCTTCTATGAGGGTGTTCCTCCACCCACCCCACTTCCACCTCCCCACCCTCAATTACCCTACTCTGGGGCATCTATCAAGCCTTCATAGGACCAAGGACCTCTCCTCCCATTGATGCCTGACAAGGTCGTCCTCCACTATATATGCAGGTGGAGCCATGTCTACTCCTTGGTTGATGGCTTAGTCCCTGGGAGCTCTGGGGGGATCTGACTGGTTGATATTGTTGTTCTTCCTATGAGGTTGCAAACCTCAGGGCCACATTTTTATGGCACACCTAACCCGTGCTGGATTCCCCTTCCTCCTCCTGAACACTTTTCTTTTCCTCATAGTTCTCCTCTGAACCCAATCCCAGGAAACCTAAACTCCAACTATGTCTCTTCTGCCCTGCTATTGACTGTTGGCATCTTTTTATTTACCAATTTGAAATTATTTTGGGGCAGAGTCACTTAAGTCTACAATGCACTTAGCATTACAATATACAGTAAAAGACAAAACCTCAATAATTCTCCTTTTTTAGTAAAATAAAAGGCTCCTTTACTCTCAAGTATACATTGAATATAATTGTAAAAATTGTGTAAATTATCAGGTACGATATACACTATAATGTCCAATCTATTATATTGGCAATTTACATAAAGGAATTTATCTTAATGTAATGAGTTTACAATTTTCTCCTTAAATTATTTTCTATTTTAATTTGTATTACTGTCTTAAAACCATCTTTTCAAATCTAGGACATCTTCAATGCTAAAAAAAAAAAAAAAAACCTTAAGTTTAATTGGGAGACTATAATTTTCTAGTCCTCAATCCCAATAGAGATTTGAGAAGGACTAAATATTGGAGTATACAGGAAGTACAGGAACATAGCTTCTAATTTTTAAAAAAATTAGCAGAGACAGCTGACTATCTAGGTAGCCCCCAAAATGCTTTATAACATTGCAGTATGTATTTTGAGCCTTCTGTCCCAGAACGTCTGACAGAACTTTAGTGAAACAAGAATTATGAAGGACTAGCTTGCCTTGCATTAAAAGAGCTTAGTAGTCAATGATCCTGTATCCATTTGTCCTTTTCAGAAAACATCTATATACAGATAAAATAAGGGCATTTCTTGTCCAGTGCTACCTTGACATAATTGAAGCTACTGCATAGGGAGGCACTGATATTCATCGCCATCCTGGAAGCAGAACAGGGGAACTGTCAGGAGCAGATGTAATTAATAGACAAAAATATCTTTGAATAGCGAAATAACCAAAAATGTCATATTTTTTGATCTTTGACACTTTGAAGACCATCTACTTGTATATAGTACAACTGAATTGCTAAACGTTGATTATTTTTAGATATTTATTGTTTGAATAACCTCAAAAACATTTTATTCTCATTAATTAAATTAGAATCTAATATGACCATGAGTAATAGACCCTGACGATTATCTTAATTACTTATCTTTAAAAGTTTGTAAATAGCAGCCATTTAAAGCACAGGGCCTAAGCCTTGCATTTTTTCTGCTAAGCTTCTGTAATTTATTTTTAATAAGGTGACAACCATAAATTGCATATATATTTTATATTTTTAATTATTTTCTTTACTTACTTCCAAAAGTTGTCTCTTTCCAGGTCCATCTTCCCACACTTCTTCATCACATTCTGACTTCCCTTTCTGAGAGGATGCTAGCCCTCTCCCTCCCCCACTCCCTGGTATATACCTTCCCTGGGGTCTTGAGTATCTACAGGATTAAGCACATCCTTTCCTGATGAGGCCAGACAAGTGAGTCCTCTACTATACACACACACACACACACACACACACACATATGTATATGTATACTTATATACATATGTCAGGGATCCCAGGTATGCTCTTTGGTTGGTTGCTTAGTCTCTGGGAGCTACTAGGGGTTTGGGTTACTTGACACTGTTGGTCTTCCTATGAGATTGTCATCACCTTCATCTCCTTCTATACTTCCCATAATTCTGACATAAAGATCCCCAACTTCATTCTAATTGTTGACTGTAAGTATCTTCATCTATCTCAGTCAACTGCTGGTAGGGCCACTTGAAGGACATCCATGCTAGGCTCCAGTCTGTAAACATATCATAGCATCAGTAATACTATCAGGCCTTGGTGCCTTCCCCTCAAGACATAGATCTCAAGTTAGGCCAGTCAATGGATAGTCTTTCCTAAATCTCTTCTCCAGTTTTTGTCCCAGAATTTCTTTTAGACAGCAAAAATTCTGATTCTGTGTCAGAAATTTTGATAGTGGATTAGCGAACCCATCCTTCTACGTGTGTGTGTGTGTATGTGTGTGTGTGTGTGTGTGTGTGTGTGTGTGTGTGTGTGAAAGAGAAAAAGAGGGGGAGAGAGGGAGAGAGAGAGAGAATTTCATTTGAGTAGTTAAAAAAACTACACGCTATAGTCCCATGACTAGCTTTGGAGGAAAATCAAGTCTCCCTTCCCCAGTCCCAACACAGGGTGGAGTATTGTCTTCCAGAGAGCCTTTTCATGCAAGTACAGTACAGTGCTGAAGACCTTGTTACCTCTACCCAATATCTCCTATGGACACATTCCAAAATGAAAATCTTTAGTTGGATTAGTTAGCTACATCCAAACCCAAAATCCTGAGTTGAAACTCCAGAACTGTGAAATTTGAGAAGCCAGGAGGGTGGGAAGTTAGGGAATCTTGTGAGAGGATGGGATGTCCCCAGGCTTTAACAGAGATCTGTGATGCCCTCCTGGAGAGTTTTGAGCACAGAGAAGATACAAGAGTCCTGAAGTAGTCGTCCAGACAGAAGACACTCATCATCTCAGAAGTCAGAGGGTGGCTCCTGTTGGATGTCTGACTGGAAGGCAAAAATACCTTTATTTTTGCTAGAGCCAAATGGAGGAGAAGGCTAAGGCTGAAGAGAGGGAGGGGGAGAGAAAAGAGGAGGGTACAGGTGAATAATGAGGGAGCAATTGGAGGAACATGTGCAGCAAGGGTTTTGACAGTTGCCCAGGCAAGGACCCCACAGTTAGGATGAACAGGTTTTCAGCCCCAGGCAATCAGAACTCCTCAGTGGAGAGGACTGACCACAGAAGGCTGAGGAGAAGAAAGTAAAGGAGATTCAAAGAAAAACTGGAACTAACTCAGGGACAACTCAAGTGGGAGTAGCCCTACATGCTCTGCTGTTATACAGGCTCTCTGGGTTACAAGAGGGTCCCCTGTTCCAAACTCCTGTCCCCAGAATAAGTACAATGTTAGGAAAGCATGTGGAAAAAGAAGTCAGGAGACTGGACTCAAAGTACAGGCAGGTTTATTTCAGAGAACCTGAGACAAGCTCACATTAAGCAAGTATGTTTCTCTTATAGACAAGAAACCTTTCCCAATCGAGGAGAAGAAGGAGGGACTATGTGCGTGAGCAGGAGACTAAACTACTCTTTGCAGACAGGGTTGGCCTTCTGCAGTTAGGTTGTGTCTCAGGGTTCAAAACACATACAGAACACTACTGTGGTCACAACGTTTGCACGGGTCCTGGGTTTGTCGTGGCATCATCCTCTGGACAATCCAATGTGCAGCCAATCTGCATCAGGATTCTGCAAGAAGTCAAGGGATAAGAACCTGTGAGCCACCTCCCAAACTCCCAACCTCATCCCTGTAGGTTCTTGGAGGGGGCAGAGAAACAAAGGTCTCAGTGTGTATCTCTGGCTTTCCTGAACCGTGCATTGTAGATCAGTCTGTACTCAAACTCAGACTTGTTCATGTCTGCCCCTCTGAATTTTGGGATTAAATGTGCATGTCATTATACCCAGGTCCTCAAGTTTTGATCCATCTCATGCATCAAGGTCTGCATTTATCTACTGTATTTCTAAACCCTAGTTTGGTTCCTGGTTTTAGTTTTTGGCCACTATTTTAGGCATCCCAGCCCCAGACTAGCTTCAAATTCACTTCATAGCCAAGGTTGATCCTGAACTTCATGTCCTCTTCCCTGCATCTCCTGAAGGCTGGGATTAAAGACAACTGTCACCACAGCCAGTTTATATGATTCTTCTTTTAAATTGACAATTGATTTGTGGAATCACACTATGGAACTTTAAAACACTATGACCTAGTGAAGAGTAAATGGAGAGTTGGAATAAGATTGAACACGAATATGGGTGCCAAGGCCCGGGTGTGGAGGTCAAGGACAATTTTCCAGGCTTAGTCGCTCCTTCCACCAGGAACCTGAGAGTCCAAGTCAGTTGGACAGGTTTGCCTGGCTACCGCTTTTTATCTACTAATCCATCCTACCAGATGGAAATTAAGAAATGTTACCAAAGATCAAAGTAAATACAAAGATATTCACTCTATTACTCTGTGTTTTGTATCTACTTATAATTTCCCCTTAATAAAAGTTAAAGTAAACAGGATTCATATATGTCCTGAAATGCAGTTCTATTTGCCGTCTCAAGGACTGTCCTTACAAATAAAGTCTACATCATGTCATTCACACCACAGTCAAACTGCCTACCTACCAATAAGACACACACACACACACACACACTGTTCCTCCTCAGTGGCTCCCTATCTATGTAAATGACAGCACAATGCAGTCAGTTGCTCACAAACTGATAACCTGGGAGTCATCCTTGACTCCTCTCTCTCCCCATCACACTTCATCCACAAATGCATCCTAACTCTGACCCCTTCTCACACCTCACTGATAGCAGCCTTCCCCGCCATTCTAACATGGCCGTTACAACAGCCTTCTCACTAGTCTCCTTGACTCTATCCTTGTCTCTTCCATAGCTATCCAAAGGAGTTCACTTAAGAACACCAATCACCAGGCGTGTGGAAATGGTACAGTATGGAAAAGGACTGATAACTTTCTGGCAAGACTGATAACCTGAGTTCACATCCTGAGTACCATATGGAAGAAATACAGAAGTGACTTGCTTAAATTATCCTATAACATTCACAGCAAACCACAGTCCAAGTGTGAACACACACAATAAATAGGTAAAAATATAAGTAAAATTAATTTCAGACTGGAGACATGGCCTAGTAGTTTAGTGAACACTGCTCTTACAGAGGATCCAAGTTAGAATCCCAACTTCAGGGGATCTGACACCCTCTTTTGGCCTCCTTGGCACCTGCAGACACACGCACACACCCATACAGTCTTCAGCTACTACTTGCCACATGTCTGCAACTATCTTACTTCAAAAAAATCATAACAGTTATGTTGGAGAAAGAGATGCCCACCTAATGTCCCTATTCCAAGAGTTCTGCAATAGCCAGAAACTTCCTACTTCCTCATTAGTGCTAACTAGTTTCGTACACTATGCACAGATTAAATTTGACAAGGGCAGTTGACTAGTATACACATCAAACTAATAAGATTTTTAGGGTTTTTTCTTTTATTGGATATTTTCCTTATTTACATTTCTAATGACATCACCTTTCCAGGTCTCCCCTACAGAACCTCTAATCTATCCCCACTCCTCCTGCCTCTGTGACGGTTCCCACCAACTCCCACCTTCCCACCCTGGCATTCCCCTACAGTGGGGCATTGAACACCCTCAGGCCCAAGGGCCACTCCTCCCACTTATGCCCAACAGGTCCATCCTCTGCCACATGTGCAGCCAGAGACATGGATCCCTCCATGTGTACTCTTTGGTTAGTTGTTCAGTCCCTGGGAGCACCGGAAGTCTGGCCGGTTGACAGAGCTGTTACCCCCATGGGGTATGCTTTTTTTTAATGAGTGGGTACTGGGTGTGATCATACATGTTTATAAACCAGTACCCAGAAGGGTGAAACAGGTGTGTTGTTAAACTTTGAAGCTAGCATGGGGATACAAAACAAGTGTTTATCTCAGTGAGAAAAGAGAAATTCAATATATTAGGTCCATCGGGTTAGACGTGAGAACACTGGGGATGAAAAAGTGAAAGTTGAGCCTGGAAAAATGCTCAGCATTTGAGGGCGGAGGATGTTAACTTAGTCACGTTCCACGGGTCTTCAATTCAATTCCAGGCACAAACTTGGCAGCTCACAGCTCTCTGTGACTCCAGCTCAAGAAAATCAAGCATTCTCTTAGACATATGGGGGGAAAGCACCAGTACACATAAAATCATAAAAACAACATTTTTAAAAAGCAGAAGTTACCTTATAAGGTCTTCGTAATTAATTAACATTGTGGCAAGTGCTGGGCCTCCCTGATCCATGGTCACCCTGGAGAAATCAGAGCCGGCTGTTAGCTCTGAGAATCACATTGGAATGTATCAACAGTCACATGACAAATTAAGTTATTCAACCCACCATGGGTCCCCAAACCACAGAGTTAAAAGATCCTCCTCCCAAAAGGCAGAACACAAATCTTATTTTATAGAAAATAGATTGAGAGGTAGGAAAGATGATGTCTCAGTCAGTGCAAGCATAACAAACTGAGATGCTCCCCTTTAAAAAAGGAAAGTAAAATATCCAGGCATAGAAGGAATCTGGTAATATCAGCACTGATACAGATTGATACAGGAGGGTCTCTGAGCATTGATATAGGAGGGTCTCTGAGCCTTGCTAATAAGGCAGTCTGCTCAATAGTGAGCTTAAGGATAATTGAAAGAATTTCATCAGTATCATTATCATCATCATCATCATCATCATGTTGACCAGCAGGCACACACTAAATAAATAAATATAGTAAAAAAAAAAATGTAAAGTATCAAGGAGGTGGCTGCACACGACTTTAATCTCAGCACTCTTGAGGCAGAGGCAAGCCTGGTGTATGTATACAACCAGTTCCAGGACATCCAGGACCACATAGAGAAACCCTGTCTGGAAACCAAAATAAACAAAAATCAAAAGCCAAAAGATTTATTTACTCATTCATTCATTTATTTCTTTACTTAAATAGAGTAGAGGGCTAAAGGAATGGCTCAGTAATCGAGTGTTTGCTTCTCTTGCACAGGACTCAAGCTCAGTTCCTAGCATTCAAAATGGGAAAATCACAATCACCTGCAACTTGACTTTCAGAAGATGTAATGCTCTCCTCTGGCCTCTGTGGGCACAACACTCATGGGCAAATGCCCACCCACCACTACAAATGATTAATTTAAAAAAAAAAAAGCAAAACTTAAATTTTTCTTAAAAGGTAAGGTAGAAAGCAGTAAAGGAAGATATCCAACATTGAATTATGATCCCAACACTCATGCTAACAAATGTCCACATATAGAGAACATGTTCTCAACACACACACACATACACACACACACACACACACACACACACACACACATTTACAAATACACAAGTGCAAAAAAATTGAATTAACTTCCACAGAAGTTCTTACTGGGACATCTTAAGGATAACTTCTTTTTTTCTTTTTAATATGGGAGGATCTCCAATCAATTACAGTCATATTATTTGAATACAAGAAACATCACTTCTGTGAAAGTGTTGAAATGAAATAGGATACTTTAACTGGAGTAATTCAGGGTCATGAACAAGAAGGTGCCCATGCCATAACTTAGGCTCCTTAGGGAGAATCTTTTATACGTGTGAGCTAACAGACAAGAACACCTTGTTCTCCACGTCCTAAAAATCAAGCAGTGAGAAATCAAAGGGTGGGACTGCTGGGAACAGGATCTTGTCTAAGAGGCTTGCTGATTTAAGTTGTGTTCTGGTTTAAATGAGAATGTCTCCCTAGGCTCTGGTATTTAGACATGTGATCTCCTGTGGGTGTGCACTTTGGTGATATTAGGGGAGATCCAGATGTGCTGGAAGAGTATTCACTGGGGTGAGCCTTAAGGATTCACAGCCTTGCCTCGCTTCCAGTTTCCTCCCCTGCTATATGTTTGCAGTTGAAGCTGTGCTCTTTTACCTTCCTTCTCCTGCTGACAGCCCTTTCTGCCATAATGAACTTTTACAACTCTGAAACCATGAGTCCATATAAACTCTATATAAATTGCTTCTCAAAATGCTGTTTTTATCAAAGCAACTCAAAAGTAACTCATATGGACTAAGACCATCTTATTTCCATTAGAATTCATAAGCATGATGGCACATGCCTGCAATCCCAATAATCAAGAGTCTGGGGCAGGGAGATCGAGGATGAAGCAAGCCTGGATATATAGAAAACCCTACATCTAAATATAACATACAACAAGTCGATATAGATATGGTTCGTAAGGGGAAGCATTCACATAGCACTCTATCCAGCCCCTCAGCAAACTCTTCAGAGTACAAGCTAGCATCTTGCCTCTGGTGTCCTTACTGATCTCTACAAACAGTGTATAAACTCCAGGTTTTTTCATTTGATACATTGTTTCAATGTCATCCATACCTGATATTTCTCCAAGCCAACAAAAGCAATGATGGAAAAATGATGATTAAAATGTTATTTTTAAAACATGTATTTAATATTTTATTTTGTGTGTATGGGTGTAACTGGTCATTGGCTACTCTGTGGGTTCTTTCTTCTTCCACTCTTTATTCCCCCATTTCAACCTCCTAACAATAGATATAAGAAGGGAAAAGTATAGAAGGGAAATAGGGCAACTTTATTCGTAGACTACTTTCTGCTGATTTAGGGGTGGTGAGTTCCGTAAAGACAGTTTGATCTTTACCATCAGAATATCTAATTTCATCTTGTTTCTGTTTCTCTTCTGCATACTAAAATGACCAAGAACAACTAACAACCCACCTTGTCTGCCAACGCCCTAGAATTTATCAGCCCTGTGAAAAGTCCCCAGAATCTAAAATGTCACACAATTGCAGAAACTGTCTGTAGCTTGTAAATTACTCCCCTAGTAAAGGAGGAGTCAATCCATGTTCAGCTGCTGTTGTCATTCTGAAGCAGCCCTATATCCTACACCTGGGATTGTAATGAAAACATAAAAACTTCTGTCTTTTTCAAATAAATCGAAATTTTCATCATGTATGGGTGTTTTTCCTACATGTATGTCTGTGCACCACTTCTATGTACTAAACACAGAGGCCAGAAGAGAATTTCAGATCCTCTGGAACTAAAATCACAAACAGTTGGAAGCTGCCAGATGATTTTAGACAACTGAATCCAGGTATTGACTACTGAGCTATCGACCCCGCTCTGCCAACAGAAATTTCCAGAAATCAATAATGCAGGAAAGTATAGTAGAAAGAGACATTAATATTTGATATTTACACACTGTAGAAAATATTACAAGACCTTGATTCTTTCAACTAAACCACTGTTTCCATGAGAACATAAACACTGTAGACACAATAAAAGATCTGGAGTTCATAACATACTTTTGCCTGGAGTCTGAGTAGGGTGTCTGGGGCAGCAACTGTTGATACCCCTGGTGGGACAGCATGTACAATGCAAAGTGCAAGTGTTTTGTGTTCAGAACCAAGGATCTAGCACAATGGGAGATGCACACAAAACAGGACAAGTCTATTTCCTTCACTCTTGATTTTGAGTTAATGTTTGTCCATTGTGTGTTTAGAATGCTGTTGGCACATTTGGCTCAAGCCCCACATTCAGTTCTACAACCCCATGGGGTCTTAATCCACAGTATAGGAATCTAGATGATAAGGCCAGCCTCCAGAATAAAGAACAATATTTGTAAACCATGTACATGGGTTCAAGGTCCAAAAATTTAAGAAAAAAACTCAACTTAGCAAGTAAAATAGTATAATTAAGAAATGGTGTGTGTGTGTGTGTGTGTGTGTGTGTGTGTGTGTGTGTGTACCTGTGCATGCCCGTGTGCACGAATATTGAGAATACTGAAGAAATGTTTAAGTGATCAGATCATGACAGAGAGCTATGGTCCTTATAATCAGCTGGAGTTTACAGAGCCTACACCACTAGTATCCAGTCTCATAGAGAACAAATACAGTTACATGAGTCACTGCTTGACAAATCATGAGCTGCCCCTCTCTGATCTTGTCAGTACATAACAAAATGGAGTAAGGCCAGGTAACTTCTCTTAACTATGGTACAAATGTCCCGTTCCTGTCTGGATACGTCCTCTCTCTCTAAAAGTCAGCATGCTGTGTTTCTGTCCAAGATGTCTATTCTTCATTAAAATGATCATGTCATTGTAGTTTGGTGAATTCTTGCACTTCTGCACCAGGATCTGGACATTCCCAGAACAACAACACTTTGTATGCCACAGCATCTCTCACATCCCCTATGATCCTAACCCTAGTGACCCTAGGATCTGAAACATCCTCATAAGAGCTATCCATATTCATTGATTTTAATTCCTTTCTGTGATATTCTTTAACCCATTCCAAAAAGATCAGCCCCAAACTGCTTTTGTTAACACTCATATACATGGCTAAGTCCAACAATCAATTTCAAGTCTGCTCAGGGCAGCAGACCTGTCTATGTAAGGTGGAAAGAATTATTATCTTCTGTTCTGTTGTTTGTGGTGGTGGTGTATGTTGTTGGTTGGTTGGTTGGTTGGTTGGTTGGTTGGTTGGTTGGTTGGTTGGTTTGGAGATGGGTTATCTGTCAAGACTGTGCAGGCACTCACTACAATCTTTCTAGTGACTAGATAATCCACCCTGGACTTGCAGCCAAGCTCAAGGAACTACCTTCCTCTTCCTCTCAGCTCTAAGGCTGCAGGTGTTAGACAATCAGTCTTGGCCTGTTTCCTCCTTAGGGAACATTTTCTTCAGTGGTTTACAGGCCACTGAACTCTCCTGGCCTTTCTCTATCCCTAAGCATGCACCCACACTATATTTCTTGGGCTATTTCCTGGTTATCCAATCCACCTCCAGAAGATGAGGTGTCACCACTCCTGGCAAATTGACATCTGGGATGACCTTACCCTATGATAAGACATTAGCGAGAGGTCAGTGGTTCTGAACTAAAATTCTCATCTGTGAAAATGTCACTGTATTACCTCTCAGTTGTGTGAAAACAGTATCAGATTTGCAGACTCCGAACCTGCATGTGCTCACATTCTTGTGATCCCACAATTCCAGAGGTGGAACACTGAGATCCTGAGTTAAAGTCAGCATGGACTCCACACTGAGCACTGTAAACTGTATGTAATTCCACAGCTTGGAAAGTAGAAGAAAAATCGGGAGTTCAAGATCACCTTTGGAAACTGGGACTTGTGGCTCCTGTAAAACCAGTACTCAGAAAGTGGAAGCTAAAGGATCACTGGGGATTTGAGGCTATCCTGGACTACATAGTGAGCACCAACACCACCTTGGCTAAACAGTGAGAAAGACCCTGTCTTAAAATTAAATAATAGGTACTGGTGAGTCCGTCTGACCAAGCAGAACGGAGCGTCCAGTCTGGAGGCCTCTGGCGGGAGCCTTCAGGTTGCCACCTCTGGATCAGGAGCAGCCTGGGCCACACACCCATCCCCAAGAAGTGCAGAGGGCCAGCAGTGCATCCGGAGGCCGGCTGCAGGGAGGCAGCTTGCACGGGTGAGTCCTGCATTGACAACAAGACCAACTAACACCAGTGAGATCTAGATGGCAAAAGGCAAACATAGGAAGGTTACTAACAGAAATCAAGGCAATATGGCAGCATCTGAACCCAATTCTCCATTAACAGTAAGTCCTGGATACCCCAACACACCAGAAAAACAAGATTTGGATTTAAAATCACTGGTTATTATGCTGATACAAGAACACATGAAGGACATAAATAAATCTCTTAGAGAAATTCAGGAGAAAAATGATCAAAAGCTAGAAGCCCTTACAAGGGAAACACAAAAATCACTTAAAGAAATTCGGGACAATATGGGTCAGAAGTTTGTAGCCAATAAGGAGGAAATGCAAAAATCACTTAAAGAAATACAGGACAACTTTGATTAATAGGCAGAAGTCATGAAAGAGGAGACACAAAAATCTCTTAAAGAATTACAGGAAAACACAAACAAGCAAGTGAAGGAACTGAGCAAAAACATCTAGGATCTAAAAATAGAAGTAGAAACAACTAAGAAATCACAAAGGGAGACAACTTTGGAGATAGAAAGCCTTGGGAAGAAATCAGGGGCCATAGATGCAAAGATCAACAACAGACTACGAGAGATAGAAGAAAGAATCTCAGAAGCCGAATATACCATAAAAACCATGAACTCAACAGTCAAAGAAAATGCAAAATGCAAAAAGCTTGTAACCCAAAATATCCAGGAAAACCAGGACACAATGAGAAGGCCAAACCTAAAGATTATAGGCATAAAAGAGAGCAAAGATTTACAACCTAAAGGACCAGCAAATATCTTCAATAAAATTATGGAAGAAAACTTCCCTAATCTAAAGAGAGAGATGGCCATGAATATACAAGCCTACAGAACTCCAAACAAATTGGACCAGAACAGAAATACATCCCGTCACATAATAATCAAAACCCCAAATGTACTAAACAAAGAAAGAATATTAAAGGCAGTAAGAGAAAGAGGCCAAGTAACATATAAAAGAAGACCTATCAGAATCGCACCAGAATTCTCACTAGAGACTATGAAAGCTAGAAGATCCTGGGCAGATCTCATGCAGACTCTAAGAGAACACAAATGCCAGCCAAAACTACTATACCCAGCAAAACTCTCAATCACCATAGATGGAGAAACCAAGATATTCCATGACAAAAACAAGTTCACGCAATATGTTACCACAAACCCAGCCCTACAAAGGATAATAGGAGGAAAACACCAATACAAGGAGGGAAACTTCAGCCTGGAAAATGCAAGATAGTAACCTTCTTTCATCAAACCCAAAAGAAGATAACCAATCAAATATAAAAGATAACATCAAAAATGACAGGAAGTGATCACTATTCCTTAATATCTCTTAACATCAATGGACTCAATGCCCCAATAAAAAGACATAGACTAACAGACTGGATAAACAGGATCCAGATACGTAAACAGGATCCTACATTTTGCTGCATACAGGAAACACATCTGAATGTGAAAGACAAACACTACCTTAGAGTAAAAGGCTGGAAGACAATTTTACCAGCAAATGGTCTCAGGAAACAAGCCAGAGTAGCCATTCTAATATCAGATAAGATTGACTTTCAACCTAAAGTCATCAAAAGAGACAATGAGGGACACTTCTTGCTGGTCAAAGGAAAAACACACCAAGAAGAACTCTCAATCCTGAACATCTATGCCCCAAATGCAAAGGCACCCTCATTCATAAAAGAAACTTTACTAAAGCTCAAAGCACACATTGCAACCTAACACAATAATTGTGGGTGACTTTAACACTGCACTTTCCTCAATGGACCGATCAGGAAAACAAAAACTAAACAGGGACACAGTGAAACTAATTGAAGCTTTGTACCAATTAGAGTTAACAGATATATATAGAACATTTCACCCTAAAGCAAAAGAATATACCTTTTTCTCAGCACCTCATTGTACCTTCTCCAAAATCGACCATATAATTGGTCACAAGACAGATCTCAACAAATATAAGAAGATCGAAATAATCCCATGCCTCCTATCAGATCACTATGGAGTAAAAGTGGTCTTCAATAGCAATAAAAACAACAGAACACATGGAAACTGAACAATACTCTATTCAATGATACCTTGGTCAAGGAAGAAATAAAGAAAGAAATCAAAGACTTTTTAGAACTTAATGAAAATGAAGACACAACATACCCAAATCTATGGGACACAATGAAAGCAGTGCTAAGAGGAAAACTCATAGCCATGAGTGCCTCCAAAAAGAAAATGGAGAGAGCATACACTAGCAGCTTAATAAAACATCTGAAAGCACTGGAGCAAAAAGAAGCGAATTCAGCCAAGAGGAGTAAAAGGCAGGAAATCATCAAACTCAGGGCTGAAATCAATCAAGTAGAAACAAAGAGAACCATACAAAGAATCAAGAAAACCAGGAGCTGGTTCTTTGAGAAAATCAACAAGATAGATAAACCCTTAGCCAGACTTACCAAAGAGCACAGAGACAGTATCCAGATGAACAAAATTAGAAATGAAAATGGAGATATAACAACAGAAACTGAGGAAATTCAAAAAAAAAAAATCAGATCTTACTACAAAAGCCTATACTCAACACAACTGGAGAATCTGGAGGAAATGGACAATTTCCTAGACAGATACCAAATACCAAAATTAAATCAGGACCAAATAGATCATCTAAACAGTCCCATAACCCCTAAAGAAACAAAAGGGGTCATAGAAAGTCTCCCAACCAAAAAAAGCACGGGACCAGATGGCTTCAGTGCAGAATTCTATCAGACCTTCAAAGAAGACCTAACACCAATGCTCTTCAAACTAGTACACAAAATAGAAACAGAAGGAACACTACCCAACACGTTCTAGAAGCCACAATTACACTGATACCAAAACCACACAAAGATCCAACAAAGAAAGAGAACTTCAGACCAATTTCCCTTATGAACATCGATGCAAAAATACTCAATAAAATTCTTGCCAACCAAATCTAAGAACACATCAAAACGATCATCCACCATGATCAAGTAGGCTTTATCCCAGGGATATAGGGTTGGTTCAATATAAGGAAATCCATCAATGCAATCCACTACATAAACAAACTCAAAGAAAAAACCATATGACAAAGGATCATATGGTTTTTTCTTTTTTTTTATGGAATACTGAAAAATTCCATATTGCTTTAAAAGAAATAGATGAGTTTCTTGATGCACATAAACCACCAAAATTAAACTAAGAGTTCAACAACTCAAACAGACCCAGGACAAATGAGAAGGATGAAATAGTCAGAAAAAATCTTTCCAACTAAAAGCAGCCCAAGTGTAGATAGACAGTAGAATTCTAATGGGCTTTCAAAGAAGAATTACAACCAGTACTTCTCAAGTCATTGAAAAAATAGAATGAGATTATATACACATCTATCTTCCTGCACAAAAGCCACATTCATATTCTCAGGAGAGCTCTCCTTTTTATAAGTTGGCTCTTACTAATTCTAAGTATGTTTCTGTCATCCAAATTTTTGTCTTTAGACATAAGAACCTGGAAAAATTTCAGCAAGTTCTCTGGGAGTGTCTGCATCTATAACAAGAAAGGTTCCAAGAATATAAAATGAAGAAAACATAGCCTCTCACAAAGATTGAAAAAAGAAGGATAACATATAAAAGGACCCCACTATATTCTTCTCTTTGGTGACACATAAAATTAATTCAAATGAACTAAAGACATAAATTTAATTTAATTTTAATTTTTTAATTATTCACTGTGCATCAAGAAACTCATCTATTTCTTTTAAAGCAATATGGAATTTTTCAGTATTCCATAAAAAAAAAGAAAAAAAAAGAAAAAACCATATGATCCTTTCATTAGATGCTGAAAAAGCATTTGACAAAATTCAGCATCCTTTCTTGCAAAAAGTCTTGGAAAGAACAAGAATTCAAGGCCCATACCTAAACATTATTAAAGCAATATATACAGCAAACCGGTAGCCAATATCAAACTAAATGGAGAAAAACTTGAAGCAATCCCACTAAAATCAGGGACTAGACAAGGCTGTCCTCACTATCCATATCTTTTCAATATAGTACTGAAGTTCTAGCTAGAGCAATTAGACAACATAAGGAGGTCAAAGGGATACAAATTGGAAAGGAAGAAGTAAAATTATCACTATTTGCAGATGACATGATAGTCTACTTAAGTGACCCAAAAAACTCCACCAGAGAGCTCCTACAGCTGATAAATAACTTCAGCAAAGTGGCAGGTTATAAAATCAACTCAAGCAAATCAGTTGCCTTCCTATACTCAAAGGATAAGCAGGCTGAGAAAGAAGTTAGGGAAATGACACCCTTCCACAAACGATATAAAGTATATTGGTGTGACTCTAATCAAACAAGTGAAAGATCTATACAACAAGAGCTTCAGGTCTCTGAAGAAGGAAATCGAAGAAGACCTCAGAAAATGGAAAAATCTGCCATGCTCGTGGATTGGCAGGATTAATATAGTTAAAATGGCCATCTTACCAAAAGCAATATACAGATTCAATGCAAAATCCCAACTCAGTTCTTCACAGAGTTAGAAAAAGCAATTCTCGAATTTATCTGGAATAACAAAAAAACCCAGAATAGCTAAAACTATTCTCAACAGTAAAAGAACTTCTGGGTGGAATCAGTATCCCAGACCTCAAGCAATATTACAGAGCAATAGTGTTAAAAAAAAAACTGCATGGTATTGGCACAGGGACAGGCAAGTGGGCCAATGGAATAGAATTGAAGACCCAGAAATGAATCCACACACCTATGGCCACTTGATCTTCAACAAAGGAGCTGAAAGCATCCAGTGGAAAAAAAGATAGCCTTTTCAGCAAATGGTGCTGGTTCAACTGGAGGTCAGCATGCAGGAGAATTCTAATTGATCCATTCTTATCTCCTTGTACTAAGCTCAAGTCCAAGTGGTTCAAGGACCTCCACATAAAGCCAGACACACTGAAACTAATAGAAAAGAAACTGGGGAAAACCCTTGAGGACATGGGCACAGGGGGATAGTTCCTGAACAGAACACCAATAGCTTATGCTCTTAAGATCAAGAATTGACAAATGGGATCTCATAAAATTACAAATTTTCTGTAAGGCAAAGGACAAAATGGCAACCAACAAATTGGGAAAAGATTTTCACCAACCCTACATCTGATAAAGGGCTAATATCCAATATATACAAAGAACTCAAGAAGTTAGACCCCGAAGAACCAAATAACCCTATTAAAAAATGGGGTACAGATCTAAACAAAGAATTTTCACTTGAAGAAATTCATATGGCCGAGAAGCACCTTAAGAAATGCTCAACATCATTAGTCATTAGGGAAATGCAAATCAAAACAACCCTGAGATTTCACCTCACACCAGTCAGAATGGCTAAGGTTAAAAACTCAGGAGACAGCAGGTTTTGGCAAGGATGTGGAGAAAAAGGAACATTCCTTCACTGCTGGTGGGATTGTAAGATGGTACAACCACTATGGAAATCAGTGTGCTGTTCCTAAGAAAACTGGACATGACACTTCCGGAGAACCCTGCTATACCTCTCCTGGGCATATACCCAGAGGATTCCTCAGCATGCAATAAGGACATGTGCTCCACTTTGTTCATAGCAGCCTTATTTATAATAGCCAGAAGCTGGAAAGAACCCAGATGTCCCTCAATGGAGGAATGGATACAGAAAATGTGGTATATATACACAATGGAGTACTATTCAGCAATTAAAAACAATGAATTCATGAATTTTTGAGGCAAATGGTTGGAACTGGAAAATATCATCCTAAGCAAGGTAACACAATCACAAAAGAATACACATGGAATGCAATCATTGATAAGTGGATATTAATTAGCCATGAAGCTCCTAGTACTGAAGATACAATTAGCATATCGAATGATTCCCATGAAGAAGGAAGAAGAGGGCCCTAATCCTGGAAAGGCTTGATCCAGCATTGTAGGGGAATATAAGGACAGAGAAAAGGGAGGGGGAAAGATAGGAAAATGGATGTAGAGAAGAGGACTTATGGGAAAGGGGGACTGGGAAAAGGGAAAGCTTTTGGAATGTAAACAAAGAATATAGAAAAAAAACAAGCAGATGCAGAGCAAGGCAAAAAAAAAAAAAAAAAAAAAAAAAAAAAAGACCTAAACTCCAGAATAAATATTTAAAGAAAAAAATTAAATAATAAAGGAAGAAAAATAAAATAGAGGCAGGCCAGGCCAGGCCAAGCTGGCTCACAGGCATATCCAGAACCTATCAGAAACAAACTAAAACGTGATTAATAATGAGACATAGTACACATGAGTACAATCCTAGTACTTAGCATGGACAGGCAGAATGTCAGGAGTTCAAGGACATCCATGGCTACAAAGAAAATTCTAGGTTACCGTTGGCTATATGGTATCAAAGGAGGCAATAGGCAATGTTGCTATGGTACTACTGTAGGAAAAGACGCCTGCTGCTACTGTAGGAAAATGACCTGACCTGAGTTTGATTCCTGAGACCCACATAGGAGAAGAAAAGATGTATATCCCAAATATTGAACTCTAACCTCTACATATTCACACACACACACACACACACACACACAAAACACACACACACACACATTTTAAAGCCGAAAATAACAAAACCAATAACTAAACAACAACAAAGACCCTTAATATAAGTAAGACCAAAAGCTTAATCACGTTTTAGTTTGTTTCTGATAGGGTCTGGATATGCCTGTGAGCCAGCTTGGCCTGGCCTGGAACTCATAATTCTACTTCTGTCTCCCCGGCACTAGAATGACAGGTTTGTGACACGTTGTTAGGTGTGAAAGAATAATCTCTGCTCTCTCTCTCTCTCTCTCTCTCTCTCTCTCTCTCTCTCTCTCTCTCTCTCTCTCTCTCTGTCTCACTCTCTCTAACACACACACACACATAGTTCACACATCAGATATGCTCACCCTCCAATTTACCCCATCTGGTAAAAACAACTTCACTTTCTAATTGTTCAAGTCAAAACCAAGGCAAAATCATTTCTGCCTCCTTTGTCTCTCAGGCCATATCTAATCCCTCGATGCCACCCTCACATATGTCAAAGTTCCACCTCTTCCCCACACTCCATGTTACCACACAGCTGTCACTATACAGCTCTGAGCCACGGGCATCTCTGGGGTTTAAGGTCTGCAGTGTCCCCCTTGCAGCTCCTGTGACATCTACAATCTGTTATCAACACAGCAACTACAACAGACCTAAGGACACTGGTGGACAAGGTTCTCATGGGTCTCTCTCCTCCCTTCTGACCATCCCTGGAATTTGCCTGGCCCTGATCTCTCTTCACTTCATCATAAGAGAAAGAAGCAACTAACTAGCTACAGGATAAAACCAAAGAGTCTCAGGACACACAGGACACAGAGCTGAATCTTGCACAAGGTGTCATTTTAAAAGATATTTCTCCTCAGCCCTTCCCTCAACTCTTCCACACGTCTTCCTGAGCTTGGTCTTGTATTTGTTTGTGGGTCTCTAAGGAGGTAGGTGGTTGCAACCAGGAGGTAAAATGAATAAATAAGTATTAATTTGGATGAAAGAAGATTTTTCAAGAAAATGAATCTTCACAGCTAATAAATTCAGGCTCCTCAACAGCCTAGGGAAAATGCCTATTGTTATATCTGCTCACAGGCAGCATAAATTCTTTGAAATCTCTTTGACTCTGTTCCTCAGTCCCTTTCTCTCCAATGACAACTTCTCCCCAGAACTCAGAAACACGGTGTTTGTTTCAGTGACCATGAGAAGGGTCTGCATGACCATTTAGTGTCACAAATAGATTCTTTCATCTCATTTTTTAATTTTAACTAAATATATATTATCACTGATGCTGAAGGGTATCAGGAGTGTGGACGGGAAGGAGACAATGACTTAAGCCCCATGGAATGTTTCCTGGGTGCTGACGAATTCTGAAACTAGAGAGGAGTGTGGTGGCCTCAGCTTGTGCATAGGCTCAATGCCCCCGAACTGTGCACTAAAACAGTGAACCTGAATTTACATGAGTTTCACCTCAGCAGTAACAAACCAAAAATACTTCTTGCTCAGCTCTGTCTTTCAAGTGTTAACAAGCTTCAGAAGGCCACGTGGATCTGGAGAAGTAGCCCTGCTGGTAGAGTATTTGCCCAGGATGCACCAGGCACTGGGCGGACCCTAGGACTGTGTAAACTAGACAAGGGATGTAGCCATATGCTCATCACTTGCAAGGCAAAGGGAGAAAGATTAGAAGGTCAAAGATATTTTGGCTGCTTAGTAAAACAAAGGAGTAGGGCTGGGAATCCCGGTGTAGTGGCAGAAATCAGTAATCTCTTCACTGGGAAGACTGAAGCAGGTGGATTGACAGGACCAGGAGGAAGTACAGGAAGTGCCTGAGGCACACACAGGCAACCAAATATAAACTCCCCTGCTTCTCAGATCCTGGCACAGTGATCTGTGACACTTAACAAACAACTAGATCTTAAAGAACCTATACCACAAACGTCCAGCCTTATGGAATTCAGATGCTGTTACAAGAGTCACTGCTTAACAAAGAGTGAACTGCACATTGTCTGCTCAAAAAGTACACAAAATACAAAATGAAGCAAGCCAGGTAACTTCTCTTAACTATGATAAAAGTGCCTCACTCCTGCCAGGATGTGCTTCTCTGTCTTTAAGAATCAGCCTCCTGAGTTAGAGAAAGGACTAAAGGAAATGAAGGGTTTTGCAATCCCATAGGAAGAACAACAATATCAACCAACCAGACCCCCCCAGAGCTCCCAGGGACTAAACCACCAAGGAAAGAGTACTCATGGAGGGACCCATGGCTCCAGCTGCATATGTAGCAGAGGATGGCCTTGTTGGACATCAATGGGAGGAGAGGCCCTTGGTCCTGGGAATGCTCGATGCCCCAGTGTAGGGGAATGCCAGGTCAGGGAGGCAGGAGTGGGAGGGTGGGTGGATGAGGGAGCACCCTCATAGAAGCAGGGGAGGGAGGATGAGATAAAGGGTTTCTGTAGGGGAAACCAGAAAGGGGGATAACATTTGAAATGTAAATAAATAAAATATCCAATTTTTAAAAAAATGAATGGGCCTCCTGTGTTTCTGTCTACAATGTCTAGGTCTAGTCTCCATTTAAAACTTTTTTTTTTGTTTTTTTTTTTTTTTTGTTTGTTTGTTTTGGGTTTTTCGGGGGTTTTTTTGTTTTTTTGTTTTTGGTTTCTCTGTGTAGCACTGGCTGTCCTGGAACTCATTCTGTAGACTAGGCTAGCCTTGAACTCATAAATCTGCCTGCCTCTGCCTCCCAAGTGCTGGAATTAAAGGCATGTACCATTACTGCCCAGCTCCATTAAAATTTTTATATTAGTTCAGGTCTGGTGAATTCTTTTACTTCTGCACCACAACCTGGACATTCCCAGCACAACTTAGTGTTGAGCTAACCAGCACCCTTAGTACTGGAGAGGGCAGCATCTCTCTGACATCTTCTTTGGGCATGTCTCTACTGATAGACTGGGTGTCAGGTCTATCTTAGGGGACAGTATACATAATAATGCCTCCAATTAGTCCCCAATATCTCTGTCAATTCCTGACTTACCTTAGAAACAAAAACAGGACCATTGTCTGATCCAATTACCTTGGGCACTCTGAAACTCGGGAAAATTTCTTCTAATCATGGCAGCTGTTTCCTACTTGGTAGGGAAAATCTCAACCCATCCAGAGAAAGTATCCACAAACACTAGAAGGTGTTTGTAACCATATTTTCCTTCCTTAACTTTTATAAAATCTCTCAATATATTTTAGGCTGTTCTCTTCTAGGTCTTTTGCCCTGTTTACTCTTTGCTGTGTAAGCATTCACTTGCTGGCATACCTTACACTGTTATATCATCCCTTTGGCCCAAAACCTGAGTCAGAAATTTATACTTTAGGTCCCTTAATTGTCTGGACAAGCATTTTAACCCCTACATTAGTCCATCAGTGTACTTGGTCTAGTAAGTTTTGCTTACTTTCTGGGGAATATAGTTCTTGTGTGCGCCTTCTCTTGGTAATAGTTGGTAGGGCGACTAGCAATCTGAGTCAGAATATTCTAAGTGAGGCCATCTCTTAATTTAGTCCCATTTCCCAGTGAGTGTCTCTTGCAGGCCCATAACCAGTGTAGGCTCCTTCATAGCCTCTTCTGGAGCCACTTGATCTGCCTGGTTATTGTCCACTGAGTCTCTTCCCTTCTGACATCCTGGGCAGTGAATAATACTCACATTTGCCAGCTTCATTAGGGCATCCAACAGGTCCAAGATTTCCTGTTTGTTTCCTCTGGTGTGAACAGTCCTCCCTCTTGGCATATAGCCCTGTGGGCATGGGCTGTGGCAGAGGAATACCTGCTACCCACATGGATGCTAATTTTCTTCCTGGCTCCAAGTTCCAAGGTCTTGGTAAAGGCAATCAACTCTACTTTCTGCGTTGAGTGCCAGGTTCTACCCAGATGACATTTGTGCTGTCCACCATAGCAGCACCTGCTCATCTCTGACCTTCATGGAGAAAACTGCTCCCATCTGTAGCTTCTACATTTGGTAGGGGGTCTGTCTCTCCTCCAGTTAGCTGTGGCCCATCGGGCAGGAAGTATATCTGGGCCCCCATTTTGGAGAGTATGTCTCACTCCAACAGAGGCTAGGGACAGTCTGGGGCAACCCTAAATAAATGGGCTACCCATCCCATACCTAGGTCCACTGTTCTTCTGGTAGTCCATGAATACATTTTGGTGCCAGTGGCTTCTTGAAGCCAAAATCTTTTCTTGGAAACAAGGCCATTGGTTTGGAGGACTGAGTGTTGAGCCCCTGTGTCAGTTTCCCTTCCACTCTCAGAGTACTTAATAGCCCTAGGGTCTGAAGCACCCTTGCAAGAACTGTTTTGTCAAGATGGATACCAGTCTTCAAATTCACTTGTCTGATACCAGTTGATACCAATGATCATAACTGACCTATGTACATGTGGTCTGATGACCTGCTGCTATCTTCCTTTATGTTTTTAGTTGTGATGGGGGAGTTTTATAGTTTGACTTTGAGGTAGGGTAACACTCAAGACTGTGCAGAAACTCACTATTATCTCCCTGGTGACTAGATAAGCCACCCTTGCCTTGAACTTGCAGCAATCGACCTTCCTCGACCTCCCCAGTCCTGAGGCTGCAGGTCCCAGCCATCATTTTTGGCTTGTTTCCGTCCTCAGGGAACTTTTTGTTCAGTGGTTTCCAGGACTCTGAGCTCTCCTGACCTCCCTCCACCCCTCAGGATGCCTCTTCACTGTCTCTCTCCTCAGCTGTTTTCTGATTGTCCAATCCATGTCCTGAAGGACGAGGTGTCCTCACTCCTGACACATTGACTCCCAGGGTGACCTCACCCCTAACTTACAGAGGACTGTGAATTAGCCAGAGGCCATTGGCTCTAAACTAAAGTACCCATCTGTGCAAACATTTCTGTATCCCCTCCCAGTTCTGTAAAAAGAATATCAGATTTACTAACTCCAGAGCTGGGTGTGACATCACATGCCTATAATCCTAGAAGTCTGGATTTGGGACAGAGGGGTGCAAGTTCAAATCAGTCTGGACTATATACCAGTGAGTCTGTGTGCCCCTCTCCTAGAAAAAAAGCCAGGCATAGTTATACACTTTTTGTAATCCAACAACATTGAAAGCAGGAGGATCCAGAGTCTAAGGTTTCCTTTGGGACCCTGGACTTGTGTCTCCTGTTTTCCCAGCACTCAAAAAGTAGAGTCAAGAAGTTCACTCTGGATTTGAAGCTACCTGGGACTACACAGTGAGCTCCAAGACAGCCTTGGACACAGTAATACTTTGTCTTAAAATAAAATAGCAAATTCAAATAAAATAGAAAGGAAAAAAGGTCATCCTTGCCTACATATCAAGATCAAGGGTAACTTGAACTTCATGAGACACTGTCTTCAAAAATCAAATTGGCGAAGCATAGTAGCACATGATTGTAATCCCATCACTTTTGAAGTAGAGAAGATGAACAGAGGTTCCAGGACATCCTTGGCTACATAGAAAATATTAGGCTGAGACTGGAAAGATGGCTCATCGTTTAAGAACATTGGTTCCTCTTCCAGAGGATCCGGGTTCAATTCTGAGCACCCACATTGCAGCTCACAACTATCTATAATTCCAAACCCAGGTGATCTGACACCTGAAATTCCAGTTCCAAGGGATGTGACCTTCAAACAGATATATATTCAGGCCAAACACCAATGTACATAAAATGAAAATAAATTATGAAAAAGAAAAAGTCTAGGTCACCATGGGCTATATGGGATTAAAGAATGCAAAGATAAGGCTGTATGATGCTACTGTGGGAAGACACCTGTTGCCCAGATTATGACCTGAGTTTCATCCCTGGAACCCACATAGGACAAGGAGAGTACAGACTCCACCAAATTAACCTATCTCCTCATGCGATGGCTGGTGCATATGCACACACACACACACACACACACACCAAGTATACCTTAGATGTGCTCATCCTCCAAACTATCCCATCTTGATAAAACAACTTCACTTTGTAGTTGTTCAAGGAAAAATTGCAGGGTCATCTCTGCCTCCTTTTCTCATGCCACAAGCAAGCCTCTTGGTGCCACTCTCAGATATGTCAAAGTTCCACCAGACCCCCACATATCAGTCACTATATGGCTCTGAGCCGCAAGCATCTCAGGGTTTAAGGCCTACAGTGCCTACTTACACTCACAAAGTATTCTCAACACAGCAACTACAAAATAAATGAGGACAGTGGTAGGACAAGACAGGGCAGGATATCCTACATTTAATCCATAAATCCTGATCCTACACAGTCTCCGTCCTTCATTTCTACAGACCCTGGAACATGCCTGGCCCTGATCCCTCGTCAAATATCAACGGAGAAAAAGAAACACCTGACTACTACACAATATAAGCCCCTGAGCTGAATCTTACACAAGTAATGTCCTTAAGATCCTTCAAGAAAGTGCAGGGTCCCTAATGGAGGAGTTGGAGGGAGGACTGGAGGAGCTAAAAGGATTTTCAGCCCCATGGGAAGAATGACAATGTTGGCCAACCAAACCCACAGGGCTCCCAGGGACTAAACCATCAACCAAGGGGTACACATGGTTCCAGCCACAATTGTGCCGGAGGAATGCCTTGTCAGGCATCAGTGGGAGGAATGGTCCTTTGACCTGTGAAGGCTCGATAGATGCCCCCAAGAAGGGAAATCGAGGTGGGTAGGTGGAAGTGGGTTTGGGCAGAGGGGCATCTTGGAGGAAGGGGATGGGAGAATGGGTTGGGGATTTTCTGGGAGAGGAGGAAAATAGGAAAGGGTATAACATTTGAAATATAAATGAAGAATATATTCAATTTAAAAAAAAATCTTCAAGATACAGAATCTTCGCAGCTAATAAATCTGGGCAGAAAAAAAAAGAGCCTGTTGTTGCTGTTGACAAGCATCTGAGCTTCCTGTCATCTCAGCTGACTGTTCCTCAGTCCCTTTCTTTCTAATGACAACCTCTCCCCAGAGCTCACAGCCACACCTTTTGTTTCAGTGACCACTAGAAGTGTCTGCAGAGCCATCTAGTATCACAAATCAAAGGATCCTTTCATTTTATGTTTAATTTTAGCAAAATATATTTTATTAATTATGGATGACCTGGAACTTGCCATGTAGATCAGGCCGATTTCAAACTTACAGAGATCCTCCTGCCTCTGCCTCTGCCTCTGCCTCTGCCTCTGCCTCTGCCTCTGCCTCTGCCTCTGACCCTGACCCTGACCCTGACCCTGACCCTGACCCTGACCCTGACCCTGACCCTGACCCTGCCTCCAAAGGGAAATTACTTTTCTAAACTAGCTCTCTACAAGTTCTAGCTACAGCAATGGGCTTAGAACACTTCTTTACAAATGTAAATATTCATCTTCTGCTACCCATCTCCTCACAAGTCCCAAGTCCAATTCCAAGTCCTTACACTACTAGTCTTAAAGGCCCCAGAAAATGTGTCCACCTCAGTTCTGCTCAGTTGTCACTATCTTGGTGAATCCTGTCCTAACCTTGCTCTCTCCTAGCACAAGCTGACACCTCAGGCTCTATCCATTACCGGTGTAATGTCTGTCTCCACTGAACCCATGGCCATTTGACATGTTTCCATTATTTCTATATTAGATGCTTCTTCACTGGAAAGCATTTTCCAGAAGGTCATAGACTTCAATCTGCTTCACACTCAAGTGGAGCAGGTGCTGTGAGGTAATGTAGGCTTTTGGTTCCCGTATCTGCTCCACCATGGGGCACAGCTGATCAGGGAGGCAGGACTCGAAGTTTGTCCATGTTTATCCCATGCCATCGCCAGGCGGGTGCTGGACTGTAGGGAACCCCAGGACACCACTCCAGGGTTGGTAAAGCACAGTATGAGCCTCGGGATTACCAGAGCTGGTTCAGGGATCAGACAGCCTGCAAAGAGACTGGAGCTGTGGGGTTCCAAGGCTGCTCTTTAACTGATCTTATGCAACGCTTGCATTTTATACATTAAAAACACCGAATTGACAATTTTAGAATACTCAAGGAATTGAACTGTGCCTCCTCTCTCAGCTATGGCTTAGCAAAGAAGAGTTGTCTCTTCACTGACAAATGTCTCACTTCCTTTGGAATGACTTTTGTTCCTATTTAGTTTGTGCGCCCTCTAAATAGAACTAAAATTTTGCCCTGGTACCCATAGCCCCTTTCATCCAAAGTAACACATACCCAAAAGGCTGCTATATTGACATCCTTTGAATTCTTCTTTAAAAAAAAAAAAAGAGCTCCTGGCGGGCTGGAGAGATGACTCAGAGGTTAAGAGCACTGCCTGTTCTTCCAGAGGTCCTGAGTTCAATTCCCAGCAACCACATGGTGGCTCACAACTATCTGTAACACAATCTGATGCCCTCTTCTGGCCTGCAGACATATATTCAGGCAGAACACTTTATATAAATAAATCTTTAAAAAAATATTAATCCTGAAGATCCATGAGCATGGGAGGTTTTTCCATTTTTTGAGGTCTTCTTCCATTTCCTTCTTCAGAGTCTTGAAGTTCTTGTCATATAGATCTTTCACTTGTTTGGTAAGAGTCAGCCCAAGGTACTTTATACTGTTGGTGACTATTGTGAAGGGTGTCATTTCCCTAATTTCTTTCTCAGCCTGCTTATCCTTTGAGTATAGGAAGGCTACTGATTTGCTTGAGTTGATATTATAACCTGCCACTTTGCTGAAGTTGATTATCAGCTGTAGGATTTCTCTAGTGGAGTTTTTTGGTCACTTAGGTAGACTATCATATCATCTGCAAATAATGACATTTTGAATTCTTCCTTTCCAATTTGTATTCTTTTGACCTCCTTAGGTTGTCTAATTGCCTGAGCTAGTACCTCAAGTACAATATTGAAAAGAGAAAGAGAAAGCAGGCAGCCCTGTCTAGTCCCTGGCCATTTTGCCAAAAGCAATATACAGATTCAATGCAATACCCATCAAAATCCCAACTCAATTCTTCATAGAGTTAGAAAGATCAATTCTCAAATTCGTCTGGAATAACAAAAAACCCAGGATAGCTAAAACTATTCTCAACAACAAAAGAACTTCTGGGGGAATCAGTATCCCTGACCTCAAGCAATACTACAGAGCAATAGTGTTAAAAACTGCCTGGTATTGGTACAGTGACAGACAGATGGATCAATAGAAAAGGATTGAAGATCCAGAAATGAACCCACTCACATATGACCACTTGATCCTCGACAAAGGAGCTGAAAACATCCAATGGAAAAAAGATACCCTTTTCAACAAATGGTGCTGGTTCAACTGTAAGTCAGCATGCAGAAGAATGCTAATTGATCCATCCTTGTCTCCTTGTACTAAGCTCAACTCCAAATGGATCAAGGACCTACACATAAAACCAGACACTCTGAAGCTAATAGAAAAGAAACTGGGGAAGACCCTTGAGGACATCGGTACAGGGAGAAAGTTTCTGAACAGAACACCAATAGCGTATGCTCTAAGATCAAGAATTGACAAATGGGACCTCATAAAATTACAAAGTTTCTGTAAGGCAAAGGACACCATCAAAAGGACAAATCGGCAACCAACAAATTGGGAAAAGATCTTCACCAATCCTACATCAGACAGAGGGCTAATATCCAATATATATAAAGAACTCAAGAAGTTAGACTCCAGAAAACCAAACAACCCTATTAAAAAATGGGGTACAGAGTTAAAGAATTCTCACCTGAAGAACTTCGGATGGCAGAGAAGCATCTTAAAAAAATGCTCAACTTCATTAGTCATTAGGGAAATGCAAATCAAAACAACCCTGAGATTTCATCTTACACCAGTCAGAATGGCTAAGATTAAAAATTCAGGAGACAGCAGGTGTTGGAGAGGGTATGGAGAAAGAGGAACACTCCTCCACTGCTGGTGGGGTTGCAAATTGGTACAACCACTCTGGAAATCAGTCTGGCGGTTCCTCTGAAAATTGGGCACCTCACTTCCAGAAGATCCTGCTATACCACTCCTGGGCATATACCCAGAGGATTCCCCACCATGTAATAAGGATACATGCTCTACTATGTTCATAGCAGCCCTATTTATAATAGCCAGAAGCTGGGAAGAACCCAGGCATCCCTCAACAGAAGAATGGATGCAAAAAATGTGGTATATCTACACAATGGAGTACTATTCAGCCATTAGAAACATCATACTAAGTGAGATAACCCAGTCTCAAAAGATCAATCATGGTATGCACTGACTAATGAGTGGATATTAGCCTAGAAAACTGGAATACCCAAAACATAATCCACACATCAAATGAGGTACAAGAAGAACGGAGGAGTGGACCCTTGTTCTGGAAAGACTCAGTGTAGCACTATAGGGCAAAACCAGAACAGGGAAGTGGGAAGGGGTGGGTGGGAGAACAGGGGGAGGGAAGGTGTCTTATGGGACTTTCAGGGAGTGGGGGACCAGAAAAGAGGAAATTATTTTAAATGTCAATAAAAATATATCGAATAAAAAAATAAATTAAAAAAATAAAGAGCTTCTGGCACTCTACTGCAGACCATCATATGTCCCTCATTCCCCTGCACACTACACCACCTAGGTCTCAGATATTCCAGAAACTTCAGATGACCAAGAGGTGACTAAATGTTCCCCAACATGAAGCCTAATGTCAATACCTACCTCCCTCCCTCTCTTCCTCCCTCTATCTCTGTCTCTCTCTGTCTCTCTGTCTCTCTGTCTCTCTCCCTCCCTCCCTCCCTCCTGAGGTTATATATTTCCATTCATTCTGCTGGCCCTCAGGGTTTCATTTTTGGTTAATATCCACTTATTAATGAGTACATACCGTACATGTCCTTTTGGGTCTGAGATACCTCACTCAGGATGATATTTTCTAGTTCCATCCATTTGCCTGCAAAACTCATACTGTCCTCATTCTTAATAGCTGAATAGGATTCCATTGTGTAAATGGCCCACATCAGCATCCATTCTTCCATTGTGGGATATCTGGGTTGTTTCCAGGTTCTGGCTATCACAAATAACATAGTGGAGCATGTGCATTTGTGGCATGGTGGGACATTTTTGGGGTATATGCCCAGGAGTGGTATAGTTGGGTCTTCAGGTAGATCTATTTAAAATTGTCTGAGGAACCTCCAGATTGATTTCCAGAGTGGTTGTACCAGTTTGCAATCCCACCAGCTGTGGACAAGTGTTCCTCTTTCTCCATATTCTCACCAACATGTGAGGTCACCAGAGTTTTTGATCTTAGCTTTTCTAATTGGTATAAGGTGGTATCTCAGGGTCGTTTTGATTTGCACTTCCCTGATCATTAAGGACTTTGAACATTTCTTTAACTGCTTCTCAGCCATTCAAGATTCCTCTGTCGTGAATTCTCTGTTTAGTTATATACCCCATTTTTCAATTAGGTTGTTTAGGTTTTTTAAGGTTAGATTCTTGAGTTCTTTATATATTTTGTATTTTTGTATATATTTTGTATTAGCCCTCTATCAGATGTGCGGTTAGAGATTTTTTTCCCAATCTGTAGGTTACCGATTTGTCCTATTATGTCCTTTGCCTTACAGAAGCTTTTCAGTTTCATGAGGTCCCATTTATCAATTCCTTTTTTTAAAGATTTATTTATTTATTTTATGTATATGAGTACATTGTAGCTGTCTTCAGACACACCAGAAGAGAGCATCAGATCCCATTACAGATGGCTGTGAGCCACCATGTCATTGCTGGGAATTGAACTCAGGACCTCTGGAAAAGTAGTTGGTGCTCTTAACCGCTGAGCCATCTCTCCAGTCCCCCATTTATCAATTCTTGATCTTAGAGCCTGAGCCATTGGAGTTCTGTTCAGGAAATTTCCCCCTGTGCCAAAGAGTTGGAGGCTTTTTCCCACTTTCTCTTCTTTACATTCAATGTATCTGGTTTTATGTGGAGGTCCTTGATCCACTTGGACCTGACCTATGTGCAAGGTGACAAATATGGATCTCTTTTCATTTTTCTGCATACCCACTGCCAATTAGACCAGCAGCATTTTTTCAAGATGCTCACTTTTGTCTGTTGTATATTTTTGGCTTCTTTGTCAAAAATCAAGTGTCCATAAATTTGTGGTATTATTTCTGGGTCTTTACTTCTATTCCATTGATCAACATGTCTGTCTCTGTACCAATACTATGCTGTTTTTATCACTATTGCTCTGTAGTATAGCTTGAGGTAAGGGATGGTGATTCCATCAGAAGTTCTCTTGTTGAGAATAGTTTTCTCTATCCTGAGTTTTTTTACTTCAAATGAATTTGAGAATTACTCTTTCTAACTCTAGGAAGAATTGAGTTGGAATTTTGGTAGAGGTTGCATTAAATCTGAAGATATCTTTCAGTGAGATGGCCATTTTTACTATATTAATCCTGCCAATCCATGAGTATGGAAGATCTCTCTATTTTCTGAGATCTTCAATTTCTTTCTTCAGAGACTTGAAATTTTTGTCATACAAATCGGTTAGAGCTACAACAAGATATTTTATATTATTTGTGACTATTGTGTTTCCCCATTTTCTTTCTCAGCCCATTTACCATTTGTATACAAGAAGGCTACTGATTTGTTTGAGTTAATTTTATATATGGCCACTTTGCTGAAGTTATCAGCTTTAGACATTCCCTGATAGAATTTTTGGGGTCGCTATGTATACTATCACACTATCTGCAAATACTGATAGCTTGAATTCTTCCTTGACAATTTGTATTCCCTTGATCTTCTTTTGTTGTCTTATTGCTCTGGCTAAAACTTTGAGAACTATACTGAATAGATATGGGAGAGTAGGCACCCTTGTCTTGTCCCTGATTTTAGTGGGATTGCTTCAAGGATCTCTCCATTTAATTTGGTATTGACTATTGGTTTGCTGTATGTTGCTTTTATTGTGATTAGGTATGGACTTTGAATTACTGATCTCTCCAATACTTTTATCATGAAAGAGTGTTGTATTTTATCAAATGCTTTTTCAGCATCTAATGAGATGATCATGTAATTTTTTTATTTCAGTTTGTTTATATAGTAGATTACATTAATGGATTTTCATATCTTGAACCACCCTTATATCACTGGAATGAAACCTACCTGATCATGATGAATGATTGTTTTGATGTGTTCTTGGATTCAGGTTGCAAGAATTTCCTTCAGTATTTTTGCATCAATATTCATAATTTTCTTTCTTTGTTGAATCTCTGTTTGGTTTATGTATCGTAGTAATTGTGGCATCATAGAATCAATTAGGTAGTCTTCCTTCTCTTTCTACTTTATGGAATAGTTTGAGGAGGTGTAGTGTTAGCTCTTCTTTGAAGGTCTGGTAGAATTCTGTACTAAATCCATCTGGCCCTGGGCTTTTATTGGTTGGGAGGTTTTTAATGACTTCTTCTATTTCCTAGGGATATGATCCCACTTACATAATTTCCCTACTCTTGATTTAACTTTGGTATGTGATATATGTCTAGAAAACTGTCCATTTCATCTAGATTTTCCAGTTTTGTTGAGAATAGGCTTTTGTAGTAGTATCTGATGATTTTTTGAATTTCCTCAGTTTCTGATTTTATGTCTGTCTCCCTTTTCATTTCTGATTTTGTTAATTTGGACACTGCCTCTGTGGCATTTAGTTAGTTTGGCTAGGGGCTTATCTATTTTGTTGATTTTCTCAAAGAACCACCTTTTGGCTTTGTTGATCCTTTGCATCATTCTCTTTGTTTCTATTTGGTTAACTTTTGCCCTGAGTTTGACTATTTCCTGCCTTCTACTCATCTTGGGTGTGTTTGCTTCTTTTTGTTCTAGAGTTTTAACTGTGCTATTAAGTTGATAGTACAGAATCTCTCCCATTTCTTTATGGAGGCACTTAGTGCTATGAATTTTCCTCTTAATTCTGCTTTAGTAAAGTTTTTTACTAAAACTTTATGAATGTGGGTGCCCTTGCATTTGGGGCATAGATATTCAGAATTGAGACTATCTATTGGTGGATTTTTCCTTTGATAAATATGAAGTGTCCTTCCCCATCTTGCTTGATAACTTTTGGTTGAAAGTATGTTTTATTGGATATTAGGATGACAACTCCAGCTTGTTTCTGGAAACCGTTTGCTTGGAAGACTTTTTTTTTTCCAGCCTTTAACTCTGATGTAGTGGCTGTCTTTGTCACTGAGGTGTGTTTCTTGTATGCAACAAAATGTTGGATCCTGTTTTCATATCTAGTCTGTTAGCTTATGTCTATTGGATAATTGAGTCCATTGATATTGAGAGATACTAAAAACAGATGGTTGTGAGTTCCTATTATGTTTGTTATTGGAGATAACATTACTTGTATGTGATTCTCTTCTTTTGGTTTTGTTGTGAGATGATTAATATCTTGCTTTTTCTTTGGTGTAGGTACCCTTCTTGTGTTGGAGTTTTCAATCTAGAATTCTCTGTAGAGCTGGATTGGTCGATAAATATTGTTTAAATTTGGCTTTGTCATGGAATATTTTGATTTCTTCATCTATGATACTTGAGAGTTTTGCAGTGTATAGTAATCTGGGTTGGCATTTGTGTTCTCTTAGGGTTTGCATGACCTCTGTTCAAGCTCTTCTAGCTTTTAGGGTCTCTGTTGAGAAGTCTGGTGTAATTCTGATAGGTCTGCCTTTCTATACTACTTGGGCTTTTTCCCTTATATCTTTTAATATTTTTTCTTTGTTCTGTGCATTTGGTATTAGGATTATTATGTGACTAGAGGATTTTTTTTCTGGTCCAACCGATTTGGTGTTCTATAGGCTTCTTGTACACTTATGGCCATCTCTTTCTTTAGGTTAGGGAAGTTTACTTCTATGATTTTGTTGAAGATGTTTTCGGATCCTTTGAGCTGGGAATCCTCTCTCTCTCTCTCTCTCTCTCTCTCTCTCTCTCTCTCTCTCTCTCTCTCTCTCTCTCTCTCTCTCTCCTAGTCTCCTAGTCCTATTATTCTGAGGTTTGGTCTTTTCATTGTGTCCTGGATTTCCTGGATGTTTTGGGTTAGGAGATTTTTATGTTTTGACTTTTCTTTGACAATTGTGTCACTATCTTTAAAGGTATCTTCTACACCTGAAATTCTCTCTTCTATCTCTTGTATTCTGTTGGTGATGCTTACATTTGTATTTCCTGACCTCTTTACTAGGTTTTGCATTTCCAGGGTTTCTGCCATTTGTGTTTGCTTTATTGTTTCTACTTCCATTTTTAGGACCTGGACTACTTTGTTCAATTCCTTCACCTGTTTGATTGTGTTTTCCTACACTTCTTTAAGAGGTTTATTTGTTTCCCCTTTAAGGGATTCTACCTATTTACTGTGTTTTCCTTTATTTCTTTCAGTGAGTTATTTATATCCTCCTTAAAGAACTCTATTATCTTTGTGAGATAGGATTTTAGGTCAACATCCTAGTTTTCAGGTGTGTTGGTATATCTAGGGTTTGCTGTGGTGGGAGAACTTGGTTCTGATGGTGCCAGAATATAGTGGGTTCCGTTGTTTATGGTTTTGCACTTGGCTCTTGCTATTTGGTTATCTCTGGTGTTAACTGGCCTGAGTGTCTCTGCCTGGAGCCTGCCTCCTGCATCCCTGGGTTGCTGCAGGTCTCCTGGGAGGCCTCTGGCCCCAGTTGTAACAGACCTCCTGGGGGACCTTCAGACTGTGGGGTCTTCAGAAGACAAGACAAGGTAATGGTCTGCCCAGGTGAAAAGCTCAGTCAGGAAAGTGGGTGAAGTTCATTCAGGAGGTGGGAGGTGGGATGGAGATGGGTCCTGAGTTCCCTGGACTCCTCAGGGTTCCCAGATGCTGTGGTTATTTGGGAGGGTCCCTTACCTGTGGCCTTGGCTGTAGTAGACCTCCTGGGGGATCTATGGACTGTGGGGTCTTCAGAAGAGCAGACACACCAATGGTCTGTCCAGGCAGTTAAACAATAGTTTTAAATTATAGAGGAAGGTTTACATAGCATCACTTGGTTTACTTGAGGATCTTTTTGTTAGGGGCAACCACATCTTGGGGGCCAATACTTTCCATATGAATACATAGCAGAACCAGACCAACCCTCTACAATCCAGAACAAACACTCTGCCATGACTAGGCCTGGATGAAAATCAAATCTCCCTTCCCCAGTCCCAACAGAAGGAGGAGTCTTTTCTTCCTTCCACAGAGACTTTTTTCTAAGTAGAGCACAATGCTGAAGACCTTATTACCTCTGTGGACCAGACCTAATGTCTCACATAGACACACACTGACATGCAAATGCTTACTGGTTAAGACAGTTGCAGCCAAGCACTATGTCCTGATTTCAATCCCTGGAACTGAGAATTTTGAGGAGCCAGAATGGGTGAGAAATTAGTTAGGGCATCTATCTAGGATGAGGCTTCCTTAGCCATTACCAGAGACTGGCAATCCTCAAGTGTTGAGCACAGAGCAGATGAGGCAGTCCCAAAGCTGTCTTTTAGACGTAAGACACACATCGCCTCACAGGTCACATGATGGCCTCATGTTGCATATGTGACTGGAAGCCTCAAAAGACATTTATATTTTCTGGGGCCAATAAGGGGAAGAAAACTGTGGTGGAGGAGTGAGGAAGACAGGAAAAGGAGAGAAGGAAGGAAGGAGGGATGTAGGGAGGTAAGAAGAAAGGGAAGAAGAGAGGGAGAGAAAAAAAGAAGCAAATGGATTAATTAGGAGGCAGTTGAATGAACAAGCCCAACAAATGTCTGGAGTGTTAACCATGCCAGGACCTAGCAGTCTGGAGGAACAAGTCCTTGGACCCAGGAATTCTGTAATCCTTTATCCAGGAAGCTGACAGAAGAAGGCTGTGTAGGAAAAAGTAGCAAAGGTTCAGAGATAGGGTGGAACTAACTCAGGGACGCCTCAGGCAGGATCCAAGTATTAGCCATGGATTCTCTGCTGCTGCTCATACATACTCTCTGACTCGCTTGCACTGAGAACATTTTCCGGGATGTAGTGCCATGTTAAGAAATCATATGGAAAAAGAAGTCGGGAGACCGGACTCAACATGCAGGCAGGTTTATTTCAGAAAATCTGAGAAGAATTCACACTAAGCAAGCATGCCTCTCTTAGAGACTAAGAACCTTTCCCAAGCTAGGAGGAGGAGAGAAGAAGGGAGGGGCTGTGTGCATGAGCAGGAGACTAAGCTCTTCTTTCCAGACAGGGTTAGCCTTATGGAGTTAGGTTGTATCTCAAGAGTCCAACGTGGGTGCAGAGCACTGCTGTGTTCACAGTGTTTACACAAGCCACGGGTTTGTCTTCAGACCATTTGCTGGAGTGTAATACGGGCAAACTTCTTCAAGACTCTGCAAGAGCAGTTAAGAGCTATTAGCTACTGAACTATTTCTCTATCCCACCCCCTCCCCAACCTCCAACCTCAGCCCTTGGAGTGCTGGGGGCAGGGGAGGAAGGACACAAGGTCTCATTATGTATTTCTGACTATCTAGGAAATCACTCTGTAGACCAGGCTGTCCTCAAGCTCAAAGACCTGTCTGCATATGCATCCCAAATAACTGAATTAAAGGCACATGTCACTACATCCAGGTTGTCCAGCTATTTTTGAGCCAGTTTTGGTCAAACACTTGCATCAGGTGTCCAGTCAATAGACTTACTTCTAAACCCAAGTTGGTTTCTTTGTTTTGTTTTTTACCAACTCTTTTTTGCATCCCAGGCTAGCCTCAAATTCATTTTGTAACCAAGTTAATTCTGAACTTTACATCCTACTGCCTGCCTCCATCTGCTGAGTGCAGAGATTAAAGTCATGTGCCACCACAGACAGATTAAATGCTTCTTATCTTTCACAGACAAATATGTATGGGTCACAATATGGGACTTTGCTTTAAAATACTTTGACCCTGGGAAAAGAGGGTGGGAGAGATGGGATCAGATTGGGTGTGAATGTGGGTGCCATAGCACAAGTGTGGAGGGCAGAAACAACTCTCTAGAGTAAATCTCTCCTACCAGGGATCAGACAGTCTTAGTCAGCTAGTCAGTTTGCCAGGCAACCATTTGAATCCACTGAGCCACCTTATCAGATTAAAATTAACAAATGTTAACAAGGAAAAAATGTAAGAACAGAGATATCTATTGTTCCATGCTTTTGCATCTATTTATAATTTTCCCATAATAAATGTTAAAGGGAACAAGATATAGATATAGAGATAGAGATAGAGATAGAGATAGAGATATATAGATATAGATATAGATATAGATATAGATATAGATAGATATATAAAACTTCTGAATGCATCTAACCCTATTGTCATCTTAAATCAGACATGTATTTTCAATGGCTACATACAGGTCTATTTGTTTCTCATCTTAATGAGTGTACTGACAAATGAGCTCTACATCCTGTCTTCTCACACCAAAGTCAAACTGCCTGCCTAAACAAATGAGCACACACCCTCTCTTCCTCCCCAGTGGCTCCCTGTCTCTGCAATGACAATACAATTCAGCCAGTTGCTCATACTGATAACTTGAGTCATTCTTGACTCCTCTATTTTCCCTATCACATTCTATCCACAAATACACCCTGACTCTGACCCCTTCTCAACACCTTGCTGAGAGCAGACTTCCCTGCTGTTCTATCCTGAGTTGTTACAAAATCCTTCCTATTAGTCTCTTTGGTTCTATCCTAGTCTCCTCCATAAACATGCAGAGAAGTTCATTAAAGAACACTTCCTGGGATGTGTAGATGATACAGCAGGTAAAGGCTTCTGATGCCAAGACAGACAACCCGGCTTCACTCCTTGAGCACCATATGGAAGAAAGACAGAACTGACCCCCTAAATCATCCTCTGACCCTCACAAGCACACAATGCCATGTATGTGACCACACACAATAAACACATAAATGTAATGAAAATCAACTTTAGGACCTGGAACTATGGCTTAGTTTAGTGTGCATTGCTATGGCAGAGGACACAAGTTTGGATCCTCACGACACACAGCCGTTGGTTCACAGATGCCTGTCCTCCAGCTTCGGAGGATCTGACACCTTCTTCTGGCCTCCCTAGCACCTGAAGCACATGTACACACTCATACACTGTTCATATACCACCTACCACATGGCTAGAGCCTTTTTCCTTCCATGAGATCAATTAATTTGGTAAGAGAGATGTTGCGACCTGGTGATTTTTCTCTGACACAGAGCTTTACAATCCTAAGTAACTTCCTTCTGCCTCATTAGCGATGACTAGTCTGTTACACTACGCACAATGGGATCCGACAAGGGTGGTTGATTAGTGCACACAGCAAGCTACTAATGTTTTTCTTTAAATGGATGGGTGCTGGGTATGATCACACATGATTATAATCAGAGCACTTCGAAGGCTAAGGGAGGAATGCTGCTAGATTCTGAGGCCAGATTAGGATACAAAGCAAGACTTGATCTCAATTAAAAAACAGAAAATCAAAATATCAGGTGGATACAGGTTAGAAAAGTAAACAATGAGGATAAATAAGTGAAAGTCAGGGCTGGGGAGAAGCTCGGCAGTTGAGAGCTGAGATTTTTAAGTTAGTTAAGTCCCAAGGGTCTTCAATTTCATTCCCAGGACTGACTTGGCAGCTCTAAGAACCAGACATTCTCTTAGACATGCATCAAGAACAACACCCATGCTCAGAAAGTAATGAAAACAATTTTTTTCAAAAGCAGAAGTTACCTGAAAAATTTTTTAGAAGAAACTGAGATCACATTTCTCATGGCAGGGATTGGGCATATCTGAGCCACTGCCCTCCTGAAAAACACAAATTTGCCTGTCAGCTCTGATGGTTAGACTAGAATGTTATAAACTGTCACTCTATAGATTGAGCTATTTTTATTACATCATAGGTACCCAAACCATAAAAATCACAGGATATTCCTCCCCTAAAGCTGAATACAAGTCTAATTCCATAGAAAATAAATCAAGAGAGGCTGGGGTTATGGTTCAGTCAATGAAGTGCTTGTCATGCAAGTATGAGGAACTGAGCCTTGATTGTGTGCTCCACTTTAAGAATAAAAATGAAAAATCCAGGCATAGCTGCAATCTGGTGACAATAGCGCTGGAGAGGTAGAGACAGGAGGGTCTCTGGGCTCATCAATCAGCCAGTCTACTTCAATAGTTCGCTCCAGGTTCATGGAGAAACATTCCTTATCATTCTCATCATACTGTCCAGCAAGCACAGTAAGTATATAAATACAGTTTAAAGTATTTAAAGTAAAGTAGAAGTCTGGATAGATGACTCAATGGATAAGAGGGTTTTCTGCTCTTGCAGAGGACTCAAATTCAGTGACTAGCAACCATAATGGATGGATAGCTAACAATCAACTTTAACTCCATCTTGAGGTGATCTGATGCCCTCCTCTGGCTTCTGTGAACACTGCACTTGCATGTGTTCAGGCCAACCCCCCATCCCCATACACACACACACACACATACACATACACACACACATAATAAATAAACAAAAACCTTCTAAAAATTTAAAGTACAAAGCAATGAAAGAAGACACTAAACATTGACCTCTGACCTCTACAGTCATGCCAATACATGTGTGTGTGCACGCGTGCACGTGTACACACGTACACACACACACACACATACACACACACAAACACAAAATAAAGCTCCACAATGCTTCCTACAGGAACATCTTAAGGATAACTTCTTTGCATTGATATGGGAGGACCTCTAAATAATTACAGTAAATACATGTGAATAGAAGAAACAGTAATTCCTTGTAACTGTTAGCATGTAATAGAATGATACTTACAGGAACTTGATTCCCTTGGAGAATGTAACAGCAATGTAGCCATCCTGCAATTTAGGATCCTCAGCAAGAATCTGGCACACTTGGGAACTGGCATCCACGACTTTGTTCTCCACATCCTAATAAAAGCAGCAGTGAGAAATTGGACTGTTAGTAACCAGATCTTCTCTCAGAGGGAACTGACTTAAGCTGTGTTTGGAGGTTGGGATGATAATGTCCTCCGTAGTCTCAGGCATTTAATGTGTGGTCCCCAGTTGGCAGTGTTTTCTGGGGACATTGTGGGGAGGTGCAGCCTTGCTGGGAGAAGTGTATTAAGTCAGGGGTGGGACTGAAGGGTTCACAGGCTTGCCTCACTTCCAGTTTGCCTTCCTGCTCCATGCTTACAGTTGGAGCCATGCTCTCTTACCTTCTGCCATGATGAACTCTTATCCCCTTGGAACCATAAGCCCATGTAAACTCTACATAAGTTGCTTCTCATCATGGTTTTATCACAGTAGCAGAAAAGTGACTCATACAGGCTAAGACCCTCATATCCTCATTAGAGTTCACATGCCTGCAGCCCTAACACTCAGGAGGCTGGGGCAGGAAGATCAAGTTCCAGGACAGACTGAGCTATGGAGAAAAATCCAACAACCCAAAACAAGTGGGGCTCTGTTTTGCAAGGTGGTGCTTTCAAATAGCACTGTCTATCAAAGTCCTCAGCAAAGCCCACAGCTGACATCTTACCTTCATCATGGTCTTCCCAATATGTATTGGCAGGATGTAAAGTCCAGGTACTGTCTTCTCAATAATGTTTTTAAATTCAGTCATGAATGTGGAGTTTTCTAGCCAACAAAATCAATGATGGAAACACATGAATCAAAACATTACTTTTAAAACATTTAACTTATTATTTTTGGTGTATTGGTATTTTTCCTACTTATATGTCTGTTTATGCCTCGTGTGCAGTAGTAACCACAGAGGCCAGAAGAGGATCTCAAGTCCTCAGGAACAGCGGTCACAAACAGTTGTAAATTTCCGTGTGAGTACTGAAAACTGAACCGAGTTCCTCCAGTCTCCTAACCATAAAGCTATATCTATCCAACCATGAAAAAAGCAATTTCTAAAATCTAACATTGCAACACAACATAAAAGAAAGAGATGTTAATTTGGTATTTACACACTGAAGAAAATATTAAAAGTCCTTGATTCTTGTAATTAAACCACAGTTTCTATAAGACCATGAACTTTGTATGCACAATAAAAGATCTGGAGTTCCTAACACACATCCGCCTGCAGTCTGAGCTGAGTGTCTGAGCAGCATGTGTTGGTGGTGTCCCTGGTAGGACAGCATGCACAAGGCACAGTGCGAGTGTTTCGTGTTCAGAACAAAGGCTGCAGTGGAGTGGGAGATGCACACACTGCCAGGACAACTCCAGTCACTTCACCCTTGATTTGCAATTAATGTTTTTCTCTTGTGTGTTCAGAATACTGTTGCCACATTTTTCTCAAGCTTCACATTCAGTTCCGTGATCTGCTATGGGGTTGTATGCCATGGTAAATGTAGTTAGAAGCTAGAGGATGAGGCCACTCTCCAGAATAAGGGACAACATTGTGAAACCTATGCCTGAGATCAATGTCCAAAAGATGTAAAAAAAAATACCTACAATATAGCAAGACAAGCAGTATAATTAAGAAATGAGGTGTAAGTCTGTGTGTGTCTGTGACAGTGGTGGTGGTAGGTAGACAGGTAGACAAGAAAATACACAAAATACATATACATAAATACAAATACATACACAAAATACACACTAATACATATACATACATAAATTTTTAATTTTTTTTAATTTTCATTTTATGTGTGAGAATGCTTTGCCTTCAGCTATTTATGTGCACTACCTGTGTTCCTGGTGCTTGAAGAGTAAAGGTGGGAGTGCTGAATCCTCTGGATCTTAAGGTACAAGCAGTTATGAGCTCCCATGTGAGTTCTAAGATCCCAACCTGGGCCTCTGCAAGAGCACTTAATATGCTTAACCAATTAGTCATCTCTCTAAATCCAGTTAAAATTTTAAAAAAAAAAAATACAATCTTACATGATAGTGGATGCCCTTATTCCAACATCTGATGACAGAGACAGGGAAGTTTCTGTGAGTTCAAGGCCAACCTGATTCTCCATATCTAGTTCCAGGCCAAGCAAGGCAAGCTTGTGAGACCCTATCTATAAATAAATAAATAGGACTAAAGAAATGGTTCATCGGTTAAAAGCGATTATTGTTCTTCCCAGCATGGATATGGTGGCTCAGAGTTGTCTGTAATTTCAGTTCCAGGGTATCTATCACCCTGTTCCAGCATCTGTGGGCACTGCATGCACATGGTGCACAGATACAAATGCAGACAAAACACTCACACACGTAAAACAATGAAATTAATAAATCTAAATATAACACCAAAATTAATAAATCAAATCATGTTTAATGGGAAAGGAAAAAGAGACATGCCTGCAAGAAGACAAGAAATGTCCAATATCACCATTGGTCTTTACTGAAATGCAAGGTAAAAGAGCAAAATACTGATTCAAACCTAGACAGACTTTGAGGACATGGAGAAATGGGCACACTTATACCTTATGGAACTCTTGTGGGGAAATATGGCAGTGCATAAAAATGTAACTATGTAAGCCGGGCAGTGGTGACGCACGCCTGTAATCCCAGCACTCTGGGAGGCAGAGGCAGGTGGATTTCTGAGTTCAAGGCCAGCCTGGTCTACAGAGTAAGTTCCAGGACAGCCAGGGCTACACAGAGAAACCCTGTCTTGAAAAAAAAAACAAAAAAAAAAACAAAAAAAGAAAAAATATATAACTATGTAATTATCAGATGACTCCACAATTCCACTCCTAACTTTATAGGCAAGAAAAATGAAAACATTTGCCCTATAAAACCTAACACAAATGTTTACAAATAGTATTGCTGATAATAGCAGATGGTTAAAAAAAAGTGAAATGTCCATTACTGAATAAATAATAAATAAATAAATAAATAAATAGGAAAAAATAAAGTACTAGGATATGCTAAGACCTGGATGAAGTTCAAAGCATGTTCTGTAAAATAACCCTAAACAAAAGATATAAATTATGCAATCTTTTCTATCTGTTGTGTCCAGAATAAGATACCCCACAAGCATAAAAATACCCTGGAAGTTATTAGAAATGAGAGGAGAGAGAAGGAAACAACAATGTATATCATATGACAGTTTTCCTGACAAGTTCTGAAACTAGAGAGAAGTTGTGGATGTCTCAGCTTGTGCACAGGCTCAATGCCCACAACTGGGCACTAAAACAGTAACATGATTTTCACCTCAACAGTAACAGACAAAAAAACACGTCTAGCTCAGCTCTGTCTATGAAATTCTGACAAGCTTCCGAAGATCACATGGGGCTGGAGACTAGCCCCACTGAGAGAGAACTTGCCTAGCGTGCACCAAGCCCTGGAGGACCTCAGGACTGCATAACCTACACAAAAGATACACACATATGCTCCCACATAAGGCAGATGGAGGAGTATTCGAAGTTCAAGGTTATTCTCCACTACTTAGCGAATTTAAAAAACAACAAGAAGAAAAAGGGGGGCCTGTAAGGTGACACAAATCTATATTGTCATCCCTGGGAACTGAAGCAGGAGGATTAGCAGGATGGGGATGAGGTACACGAAGAGCCTGAGGCACACACAAGCCAAGGTTAGAAATGAAAAAACAAGATCCCCTGATTTTCAGAACCCGGCAGAGTGACCTGTGACACTTAACAAACAACTAGAGCTTAAAGAGCCTGCACCACAAATGCCCAGCCTCTTGGAACTCAAATGCTGTTACATGACTCACTGCTTAACAAAGAGTGAATTGCCCACTCTGTCTGCTCAAAAAGGACACAAAATGCAAAATGAAGCAAGGCCAGGTGGCTTCTCTTAACTGTGGTCCAAGTAAATACCCCAGTCCTGCTCCAATATGGTTCTCTCTTAATCAACCTCCTGTGTTTCTGTCCACAGTGTGAATTCTTTTACCCCTGCACCAGGAGATGACCATTCCCAACACAACGCAACTTTGTGAGTGACAGCTTGAGTGCTGCAGAGAGCAGCACCTGTGTCACATTCTCTATGAGCCTGGCTCTAGTAGCCCTGGGGTCTGAAGCATCCTCATAAGAGCTGTCCATAATCACTGCCTCTAATTCCTCTCTGTGGTTTTCTTTAACCCACTCGAAAATACCAGCCTCAAAGTATTATGTCAGAATGGACACCTCTCTTCACTTGGCTAATTCAAATGCTCAGTTCCCAGGCCACTCATAACCAACCAATGTACATGTGCTCTGATGACCTGCTATCTTCCTTTTATGGTGGGGGTGTGAATTTGGTTGTTTGCTGTTGTTGGTGGTGGTGGTGGGGGTGGTGGTGGTGGTGGTAGTGGTGGTGGGGGGGGGGATGGGGGGTGAGGGGTGGTGAGGGTGGTGGTGTGAATTTTGTTGTTTGCTGTTGGTGGTGGTGGGGGTGGTAGGGGTGGTGGGGGTGGGGGTGGGGGTGGTGGTGAGGGTGGTGGGGGTGGGGGGGGGGGTTGAGGTGGGGCATCACTTAACACTGTGCAGGAACTCACTAGGATCTCACTGGTGACTAGATCATCGACCCTTGCCTTGAACTTGCAGCCACCTCCCTTCCCCCACACCCCCAGTCCTGGAACAGTAGGTGTGAGCCATCACACTTGGCTTGTTTCCTTCTTCAGGAAACATTTTCTTCAGTGGCTTTCAGGTCGCTGAGCATTCCTGACCTCCCTCCACCCCTCAGGGTATTCCCTCATGGTCTCTGTCCTGGGCTGTTTCCTGGTTGGCCACTCCTCCTCCAGAAGCTGAGATGCCCCTACTCCTGGCACATTCACTCCTGGGATGACTCACCCCATGCCAGGATTTTAAATTAGCCAGAGGCCAGTGGATCTGAACTAAAGTCCCCACCTGTGCAAACACCTCTGTAGCACTGTCCAGTTGCGTGTAAAGGGAATCAGATTGACTGATTTATAAACTGGGTGTAATATCACATGTCTACATCCCAGCACTCCAGAGGGACAAAGGGATCCTGTGGTCACATCAGCCTGGACTATACACCAGAGAGCTTTGTTTTAAAAACAAAGTGCCCCTCCCCCAGAAAATAAAAATGATCTGGGCTTCATGGTACACTTTGTACCCCGCAACTTGGAAAGCAGAAGATCAAGAGTCCAAGGTAATCTTCAGAACCCTGGACTAGTGGCTTCTGTAATGCCAGCATTCAGAAGGTGAAGGCACTGGGGATTTGAGGCTAGCCTGGACTACATAATGAACTCCAAGATAGCCCTGGCTAGACAGTGAGACACTGTCTTAAAATAGCAAATTCAAATAAAATAGACAGAAAAAGGGGAAAAGGTCATTCTTGACTATACATCAAGAACATTCTGTGCTACATGAGACACTGTCTACAAAAATCAAGTTAGCCAGGTATAGTAGCACATGGTTTTAAACCCAACACTTAGGAGGTAGTAGTTCAAGGAAATCCTTGGCTACATAGAAAATTCTAGGTTACCATGGACTGTATGGGATTAAGAAGGCAGGAGGCAAGGTTAGCATGGTGCTACAGAGGGTAAAGACTTGTGCTGCCAAGTATAATATCCTGAGTTCAATTCCTGGGGTCCACAGGCTAAAAAGAAAGAATTGACTCCCAAAAAATGTCATCTGATCTCTACACACACACACACACACACACACACACATACACACACATATACCTCAGATATGCTCACCCTCCAAGCTAGCCCATCTTGACTAAAAAACCTCACTTTCTAATTGTCCAAGCCAAAAGCTGTGGCATCATCTCTGTCCATGTCATCTCTCAGAGCATATCTAATTCCTTCATACCACACTTAAGTATGTCAAAGTTCCACCACTCTTCATGACACCACACAGCTGTCACCACAGGCAGGTTTAAGGTCTGCAGTGTCCCCTTGCAGCTCCTATGACATTTACAATCTATTCTCAACACAGCAACTACAACAGAAATGGGAACAGTGTGAGAAAAAAGACAGGTTCTCATGCCTATAATTCCCTATAATTCATAAATCCTGATTCTACACAGACTCTCCCCTCCCGTTCTGCAGCCCCTGGAATATGCCTGGCCCTTATCCCTCTTCATCTATCACAGGAGTAAAAAAAAAAAAAAAAAAAAAAAAAAAAAAGGAACTGACTAGCTACAGGGATAAAGCCAGGAAGTCTCCAGGACAAACAGGCCACTGAGCTGAATCTTACATAGGGAATCTCCTTGAGAAGATGCAAGAAATGAATCTTGACAGGTAATAAATCTGAGCCCATCAAGAAACATGAGAAAATGCCTTTTGCTATCTCTGTTGACAAGCATTGGAATTCCCTGTGATCTCAGCTGATTGTCCCTCAATCCCTTTCTTTCTAATGACAACTATTCCCAGAGCTCACAGACACAGCTTTTGTTTCAGTAACCACTGGAAGGGTCTGCATGGCCCTCTAGTGTCACAAATGGAACAATCCTCACATTTACTTTTAATTAGAAATGTTTATGACAGTGTCTCTTCATGTAGCTCTGCCTGACCTGAAACTCGAAGTGAAGATCAGGCAGGCCTCAATTTTACAGAGACCATCCTGTCTCTGACTCCTTTGTAATGGTGAAATACTTTCATAAACTAGCTTTCTATAGGTACTGGATACCACAATGGGTTTAGAACAATTCTTTTTTTTTTATTCGATATAATTTATTTACATTTCAAATGATTTCCCCTTAAATGTAAAGTAGGCACATTCTGCTACCATCTTCACACAAGTTCCTAGTCCAACTCCAAGTCCTTACACAAGTCTTACAAGCCCCAGCATGTGTGTCCACCCTCTCTCCCCTTGCTCCCTCTGCTCCTGCTACACTGATCTGCACACTGACCTACCAAGCTCAGGGCCTTTGCATCTGCTGCTCCTGTGACCACACATCCATATGGCACCTTCCCTCATCCACGTCAGCTCTGCTCAGTTGTCACTCTTGGGTGAATGCTGTCCTAACCTTGCTCTCTCCAAGCACAAGCTCGCACCTCAGGCTCTATCTTCTTCCAGGTTTTATGCTTGTTTTCACTGCACCCATGGCTATCTGATGTGTTTCCCATATTTCTTTAATATATTTCCCTCACTGGAAAGTAAGTTCCAGAAGGATGAAGAGTGCTTCATGCTCAGGTATAGCAGCTACTATGAGGTAACTGTGTGAAGGACATACACAAGCCTGGTAGATCTCTATTTTGGTTGTAAAAGAATGAACACCTGAGTATGCTGCCCAGCTCTGCAGGGCCAGGCTTGTCTGACTGTGAGGTGTTCTAGACTGATGCCACGGCTGCTAGGATTTTAACAAAGATAGCATGAGCCCCTGCAGTGTACAGTTCTCCCTGAGTGTTCACTAGAGACACCTGATGGCATTCCCAGCAGTGCAAAGCAGCCTCCAAATCCCAAATCCTGGCCCTTCCAGCTTTGGCTTTGCAGATGTGAATCCACAACAGAACGGAAGAAAGTCAGCTGCCCTGTGACAATCTACTTTTCACTCACCTATAAAATCCCAGATCACCACAGGTAGGGGTTCTTCTGATTCTGAGTCAGGGTTCTCAAGCACCCCACTCTGGGCATCACAGCACCAGGACAGAAGACAGACAGACAGGAGCCACAAGGAGCGAGGTAATGCCATCTTAGTTCAGTGACACCAACAATTGCTTGTGTCCCTGGCTGACAATCAGGTTGCCTTGCAAGGACCCAGGTGACCACGCCCCTTCAGGGCAGGTGCCATGAACATCCCCGCAGCAAAACCGATTTGACAAGTATTTATTTTGTGCTTACAACAGACTAGAAACTGATCTTCTGTCCTTTAGGAACTCTTGTAGAATGCTTTCATTCTATATATAAAGATATCAATGTAACTATTTTAGGATCCTCAAGGAACTGAACAATACCTCTTTCTCTCATCTGTGTCTTGGCAGAGAAGAGTTGTCTGAATGATTTAAATTGTACCCCTCCAAACAGAAGAACTAAAATTTTGCCCCAGGACCCATGTCCATTTCATTCAAGGTAATTCTTACCATAAAAGATGCTACATTGGCATCATTTGAAATCTCCCTTATCTGGGCAGTGGTGGCGCACTCCTTTAATCCCAACACCTCAGAGGCAGAGGCAGGTGGATTTCTGAGGTAGAGGCCACCCTGGCCTAAACAGAGTTCCTGGACAGCCAGGGCTAAACAGAGAAACCCTGTCTCCAAAAAACAAAAAAGAAAAGAAAAACAAAACTAAAAAGGAAAAAAGAAAGAAATCTTTCTTAAAAACAGCTCCTGGCACTCCATTCCAAACAATCATATTCCCCTACACACCTGGTGTGGCCATGGGGGGACAGAGTGACATGGTTCTGCTTCCTAGACAGGGTCCCAGTGTGAGCTTCCATGAAAGTCAATGGCTGCTGTGGGCAAAAGGCTTGTTTGTGTAATAATGTACTTATTTTCTGGACCTGATAACAGTGGAGGACTCTTTCCTTCTGAGGAATGTCCCCCCCTGTTAATGTTAATGACTCCATGATAATAGAAACAGAGTCCAGGAGTTGAGGGTGTGGCTATGTCTCTGCAAAATGCTAAATGCTGGGACCTTCGGGACAGCTCTTAAGACTGGAAAAAACTCTAAAAACATGAGTTTGAAAATATATAATTCCTCAACTGTGCAAAAAATAAGGATAAAATATGAATTTTATGAGGGGCTTCACAAAACTAAAGGAACAAAAGCAGCTGTGTTGTGAGCCAACTTGTTAGAAATTTACTAAGGAAGGAGCTAAGAGATTTAGGGAATAGTGACCGCAGGAGATCCCACCCAGCTACATTTTTTTTGTTGTTTATGGTTAAAAGGCAGATAGATTCCTGAGTTTAGGATCAGCCTAGGACAGAGCAAGGTTAGGCTCAGGAAGGGTGGAAATGGCAGTTTCAGGGCAGGGTCCCACCCGGCTAGCTTATTGTTTGTGCTTAACAAAGGCAGACAGATCTCTGAATTCAGTTGTAACATTAAGGAAAAAATGTATGCTTACTGTCTCCTAAGAATCAAAAGGGCTGAGGTTATGGGATGTTGATTCATGATATAATCAAAAGGAAATCCTAGAATAAATGAGTGGATTGATAGGTAAAATAAAAGACCGGACTTGTGTTCTGCAGGAGATGAGCTATCCATAGAATTTTTAGGATAAAAAGAGAGAACTGCTTGGAGAATGGACACACACACACACACACACACACACACAGAGAGAGAGAGAGAGAGAGAGAGAGAGAGAGAGAGAGAGAGAGAGAGAGAGAGAGAAACATGACATGGACAGAGAGACCTTTTAGACTAGCAAGCAAGCAGAATATAGATGAACAGGAAAATCTCCAGAGAGTAAGCAGAACATAGAGAGAAACTGACTGGAAAAGCTGTATTAAGCAGAACACAGGTAATGAGCTTGGATCCATGATTTGGCTTCAAGTCATTCTTTTCTGTGCTCCCAGACACCCCATCTCTCAGAACCCCTCTCCAAGCCAAGGCTGGTCCCTGACACAGACCTATAGGACCTAGGTCTCACAGATTCTAGAAACCTCAGATGACCAAGATGGGACTAAATGATCCCCTACATGAAACCTAACCTCAACCCTTTTTCTGCTCTTCTCTCCCCTTTACCCCTCTCACTTCTCATCCTTGATGACCTGAAACTGACCATGTATGTAGACAAGCTCACCAAACACCTCAAACTCACAGAGATCCATCTGCCCCAGCCTCCCGAGTGCTTAGATCACTATCAAACCTAGCTTCTAAACTGATACTTTAAAACACCTTATATTTTGGCTACTCCTCAGCCTAAGAACTGGGATCCTTATCTCTACCTTACACTGAGTCTGTATATTCTCCCCACTGATGAAAACCATTCCCTTTGCCCGACTACCTCTGACCAGCAGCCCACTGCACCAGTCAGCACCTCTTCATAGACCCCATCGGCTAGAATGCCCACCACCCAGCCATGCACTGGGTATTGTTAGGGTCCCAGAAAAGCCACACAAACTAGTCAGACACCAATCCCAGTCATGGTATCTATAGTTAGTGAAAGCACAAACCAAATCTGATTAATCAGGGATACAGTCCAGAGTTGGGATTCAAGAAGATTAGTGGAGCTCCAAAATCCATGCAGCTCTATGACAAAGTACAACAATTTGTTTTTGTCATGGCAAGGAACAGTAGATCAAGTTAAAGTTATAAGCTACAAAATGAAGGTTGAGGGACCATGTCACAGCTATTGTCAAGTTTTCATATTTAACATTCCCCCTCCTTGAGTTGTGTATGGGGGTCAAATCATTAACTCCATAGTGTCCTCCATGAGCACAGGATCATATTGCTTCTTAAGAACAATGAGCTGTGCAGTGAAAATTCTTTTCTTGACAAGGAAACCAAGGCATTAATAATGCAGGGTCCAATTTTGCCAAAAGCAATATACAGATTCAATGCAATACCCATCAAAATCCCAACTCAATTCTTCACAGAGTTAGAAAGATCAATTATCAAATTCATCTGGAACAACAAAAAACCCAGGATAGCTAAAACTATTCTCAGCAACAAAAGAAAGTCTGGGGGAATCAGTATCCCTGACCTCAAGCAATACTACAGAGCAATAGTGTTAAAAAAAATGCATGGTATTGGTACAGTGACAGGCAGGAGGATCAATGGAACAGGATTGAAGATCCAGAAATGAACCCACACACCTATGGCCACTTGATCCTCGACAAAGAGGCTGAAAACATCCAATGGAAAAAAGATAGCCTTTCCAACAAATGGTGCTGGTTCAACTGGAGGTCAGCATGCAGAAGAATGCTAATTGATCCATCCTTGTCTCCTTTTACTAAGCTCAAATCCAAATGGATCAAGGACCGCCACATAAAGCCAGACACTCAGAATCTAATAGAAAAGAAACTGGGGAAAACCCTTGAGGACACCGGTACAGGGAGAAAGTTTCTGAACAGAACACCAATAGCGTATGCTCTAAGATCAAGAATTGACAAATGGGACCTCATAAAATTACAAAGTTTCTGTAAGTAAAGGACACCATCAAAAGGACAAATTGGCAACCAACAAATTGGGAAAAGATCTTCACCAATCCTACATCAGACAGAGGGCTAATATCCAATATATATAAAGAACTCAAAAAGTTAGACTCCAGAAAACCAAACAACCCTATTAAAAAATGGGGTACAGAGTTAAACAAAGAATTCTCACCTGAAGAACTTCAGATGGCTGAGAAGCATCTTAAAAAGTGCTCAACTTCATTAGTCATTAGGGAAATGCAAATCAAAACAACCCTGAGATTTCATCTTACACCAGTCAGAATGGCTAAGATTAAAAATTCAGGAGTCAGCAGGTGTTGGAGAGGGTGTGGAGAAAGAGGAACACTCCTCCACTGCTGGTGGGGTTGCAAATTGGTACAACCACTCTGGAAATCAGTCTAGCAGTTCCTCCGAAAACTGGGCACCTCACTTCCAGAAGATCCTTCTATACCACTCCTGGGCATATACCCAGAGGATTCCCCACCATGTAATAAGGATACATGCTCTACTATGTTCATAGCAGCCCTATTTATAATAGCCAGATGCTGAAAAGAACCCAGGTATCCCTCAACAGAAGAGTGGATGCAAAAAATGTGGTATATATACACAATGGAGTACTATTCAGCCATTAGAAACAATGAATTCATGAAATTCTTAGGCAAATGGATGGAGCTAGAGAACATCATACTAAGTGAGGTAACCCAGACTCAAAAGGTGAATCATGGTATGCACTCACTAATAAGTGGATATTAACCCAGAAAACTGGAATACCCAAAACATAATCCACACATCAAATGAGGTACAAGAAGAAAGGAGGAGTGGCCCCTTGTTCTGAAAAGACTCAGTGAAGCAGTATTCGGCAAAACCAGAACGGGGAAGTGGGAAGGGGTGGGTGGGAGGACAGGGGAAGAGAAGGGGGCTTGCGGGACTTTCGGGGAGTGGGGGGCTAGAAAAGGGGAAATCATTTGAAATGTAAATAAAAAATTATATCGAATAAAAAAAAATAAAAAAATAAAAAAATAATGCGGGGGGGGGGGGGCGGCGGCGGCGGCGGCAGTACAGCAGTGGCTTGTCCAGCTGAAGGGCCATCAGCAGTGGAACCAAGGCGACACAGGGTCCAGTTAGGCCCTGCGCCCACGACCACTGACCTTCACTGACCAGCCTGGCTGCAAACAGCTGCGGTTTTGCGGCGCCTTTTGCTGCACGGAAGACACTTCAGAACTCCGCCTCTCCATCTTGATTTCGAAATCCAGTGACATCGGACAGTCTGAGGTACACAAACATAATCCGAGGCCAACACCTCGGGGGTCTGAGCCCGACCGGCGTTGACCTGCACCCAGGCCCTTGACTGTTGGGGGGGGGGCCATCGGGGCGCCAAGCCAGCCAGGAGGTTTTTAGCCCGGGCCTGTGCGCGCGCCGCCATTTTGCCTGCAGGACAACAGAGAGCTCTGGCGGGCAGAGCCGTAACGGGCATAGCCTGAGGCTAACAAAGCGGGGGTCTAGGCCCCAAAAGGCACAGGACTGACCCCAAGATCTGGGCGGCTTGGTGGGCCATCTCTGAGTCAACCCGCCCAGGAGGTGGTTAGCACAGCAGACTCTCCCTGCGCTTTCGGGGAGCGCGGGCGCCCATGCCCGCCATCCTGGTCACCTGGCAGACCCAATTAACAGTCATAGCCCTAGGGGAACTTGGCTTGGACCTTGGCCTCCCAGGCTTTTGCCTGGACTTAGGGCCTGGGCAGACAGGCTAAACTTGTGTGCGCCAGCCCGGTTGGGGGATCGGCTGCCCAGCGGAGTGATCTGAACACAGGGGAGGTCCCGGCAGCATACACCGGCGGAGCTCCCTGGGGGTGCACACGGGCTCCATCTGGTCCACAGACACAATCTGGGGCAAGGCCTCAGGCGGAAGCCCTCAGCTCAACTCTCTCCGCTGCCAGATCCAGATCAGCCTGGGCGGCAGCACCACATCACCAGGTCTGGGCGGCCAGCTGGGAGAAGTCAGTGTGCTCCAGTGAATCCAGCGGGCCCCAGCGGGAGCCTTCGGGTGCCTGCTTCGGGATCTGAACAGCCTGGGCAGCAGCACCCTGTCTACAGGCAGTGCAGGGGGTAAGCTGTGCACCAGAGGCCAACTGGGAAGGGGCAGCTTGCACTGGTGAGTCCAGCACTGACAAGACCAAGTAACACCAGTGAGAACTAGATGGCAAAAGGCAAACGCAGGAACGTCTCTTACAGAAATCAAGGCAATATGGCAACATCTGAACCCAATTCTCCTCTACCAGCATGTCCTGGATACCCCAACACACCAGTAAAACAAGATTTGGATTTAAAATCACTGGTCATGATGCTGGTACAGGACCACATGAAGGACATACTTAAAGAAATTCAGGAGAAAATGGATCAAAAGTTAGAAGCCCTTGCAAGGGAAACACAAAAATCATTGAAAGAAATCCAGGAGAATACAAAAGCCAACAATGAGGAAACACAAAGAAAACTTAAAGAAATACAGGAGAACTTTGGTCAACAGGCTGAGGTCATGAAAGAGGAAACACAAAAATCTCTTAAAGAATTACAGGAAAGTACAAACAAGCAAGTGAAGGAGCTAAGCAAAACCATCCAGGATCTAAAATCAGAAGTAGAAACAACTAAGAAAACTCAAAGGGAGACAACTTTGGAGATAGAAAGCCTTGGTAAGAAATCAGGGGACAGAGATGCAAATATCAACAACAGAATACAAAAGATAGAAGAAAGAATCTCAGATGCTGAAGATTCCATAGAAACCATGGACTCAACAGTTAAAGAAAATGCAAAATGCAAAAAGCTTGTAACCCAAAATATCCAGGAAATCCAGGACACAATAAGAAGACCAAACCTAAGGATTATAGGCATAGATGAGAGTGAAGATTTACAACTTAAAGGGCCAGCAAATATCTTCAATAAAATTATGGAAGAAAACTTCCCTAACCTAAAGAGAGAGATGCCCATGAATATACAAGAAGCCTACAGAACTCCAAACAGACTGGACCAGAATAGAAATACTTCCCGTCACATAATAATCAAAACACCAAATGTTCTAAACAAAGAAAGAATATTAAAGGAAGTAAGAGAAAAAGGCCAAGTAACATATAAAGGAAGACCTATCAGAATCACAGCAGACTTCTCACCTGAGACTATGAAGGCTAGAAGGTCCTGGGCAGATCTCATGCAGACTCTAAGAGAACACAAATGCCAACCAAAGCTACTATATCCAGCAAAACTCTCAATCACCATAGATGGAGAAACTAAGATATTTCATGACAAAACCAAGTTTACCCAATATCTATCCACAAACCCAGCCCTACAAAGGATAATAGGAGGACAACACCAATACAAGGAGGGAAACTTCACCCTGGAAAAAGCAAGATAGTAACCTTTCATCAAACCCAAAAGAAGTTAAGCAATCAAAGTTAAAAAATAACGTCAAAAATTATAGGAAGTAACAATCACTATTCCTTAATATCTCTTAACATCAATGGACTTAATGCCCCAATAAAAAGACACAGACTGGTCCCTGGTTCTGGAAAGACTCAGTGAAGCAGTATTTGGCAAAACCAGAACGGGGAACTGGGAAGGGGTGGGAGGGAGGACAGGGGAAGAGAAGGGGGCTTACGGGACTTTCGGGGAGTGGGGGGGGCTAGAAAAGGGGAAATCATTTGAAATGTAAATAAATTATATCGAATAAAAAAAAAGACACAGACTAACTGACTAGATACGTAAACAGGACCCTACATTTTGCTGCTTACAGGAAACACACCTCAGGGTCAAAGACAAACACTACCTTAGAGTAAAAGGCTGGAAGACAATTTTACAAGCAAATGGTCTCAGGAAACAAGCTGGAGTAGCCATTTTAATATCAGATAAAATTGACTTTCAACCCAAAGTCATCAAAAGAGACTCTGAGGGACACTTCTTGCTGGTCAAAGGAAAAATACAACAAGAAGAACTCTCAATCCTGAACATCTATGCTCCAAATGCAAGGGCACCCTCTTTCGTAAAAGAAACTTTATTAAAGCTCAAAGCAAACATTGCACCTAACACAATAATTGTGGGTTACTTCAACACTGCACTTTCCTCAATGGACCGATCAGGAAAACAGAAACTAAACAGGGACACAATGAAACTAACTGAAGCTTTGGACCAATTAGATTTAACAGATATATATAGAACATTCTATCCTAAAACAAAAGAATATACCTTTTTCTCAGCACCTCATGGTACCTTCTCCAAAATCGACCATATAATTGGTCACAAGACAGACCTCAACAAATATAAGAAGATCGAACTAATCCCATGCATCCTATCTGATCACTATGGAGGAAAAGTGGTCTTCAATAGCAACAAAAACAACAGAAACCCCACATACACGTGGAAACTGAACAATACTCTACTCAATGATACCTTGGTCAAGGAAGAAATAAAGAAAGAAATTAAAGACTTTTTAGAACATAATGAAAATGAAAACACAACATACCCAAATCTATGGGACACAATGAAAGCAGTGCTAAGAGGAAAACTCATAGCCCTGAGTGCCTCCAAAAAGAAAATGGAGAGAGCATACATTACCAGCTTAATGACACACCTGAAAGCCCTGGAACAAAAAGAAGCTATTTCACCCAAGAGGAGTAGAAGGCAGGAAATCATCAAACTCAGGGCCGAAATCAATCAAGTAGAAACAAAGAGAACCATACAAAAAATCGACAAAACCAGGAGCTGGTTCTTTGAGAAAATCAACAAGATAGATAAACCCTTAGCCAGACTGACCAAAGGGCACAGAGAAAGTATCCAAATTAACAAACTTAGAAATGAAAAGGGAGATATAACAACGGAAACTGAGGAAATCCAAAAAATCATCAGATCCTACTACAAGAGCCTGTACTCAACACAACTGGAGAATCTGGAGGAAATGGGCAATTTCCTTGACAGATACCAAATACCAAAATTAAATTAGGACCAACTAGACCATCTAAACAGTCCCATAATGCCTAAAGAAATAGAAGGAGTCATAGAAAGTCTTCCAACCAAAAAAAGCACAGGACCAGATGGTTTCAGTGCAGAATTCTATCAGACCTTCAAAGAAGAGTTAACACCAATACTCTTCAAACTATTCCACAAAATAGAAACAGAAGGAACACTACCCAATTCCTTCTACGAAGCCACAATTACGCTGATACCAAAGCCACACAAAGATCCAACAAAGAAAGAGAACTTCAGACCAATTTCCCTCATGAACATCGATGCAAAAATACTCAATAAACCGAATCCAAGAACACATCAAAATGATCATCCACCATGATCAAGTAGGCTTTATCCCGGGAATGCAGGGTTGGTTCAATATACGGAAATCCATCAATACAATCCACTACATAAACAAACTCAAAGAACAAAACCACATGGTCATTTCATTGGATGCTGAAAAAGCATTTGACAAAATTCAGCATCCTTTCATGCTTAAAGTCTTGGAGAGAACAGGAATTCAAGGCCCATACCTAAACATAGTAAAAGCAATATACAGCAAACCGGTAGCCAGCATCAAACTAAATGGAGAGAAACTTGAAGCAATCCCACTGAAATCAGGGACCAGACAAGGCTGCCCCCTTTCTCCTTATCTTTTCAATATTGTACTTGAGGTACTAGCTCGGGCAATTCGACAACATAAGGAGGTCAAAGGGATACAAATTGGAAAGGAAGAAGTCAAACTATCATTATTTGCAGACAACATGATAGTCTACCTAAGTGACCCAAAAAACTCCACTAGAGAGCTCCTACAGCTGATAAACAACTTCAGCAAAGTGGCAGGTTATAAAATCAACTCAAGTAAATCAGTGGCCTTCCTATACTCAAAGGATAACCAGGCTGAGAAAGAAATTAGGGAAATGACCCCCTTCACAATAGCCACAAACAGTATAAAGTATCTTGGGGTGACTCTTACCAAACATGTGAAAGATCTTTATGACAAGAACTTCAAGACTCTGAAGAAGGAAATGGAAGAAGACCTCAAAAAATGGGGAAACCTCCCATGCTCATGGATCGGTAGAATCAATATAGTTAAAATGGCCATTTTGCCAAAAGCAATCTACAGATTCAATGCAATACCCATCAAAATCCCAACTCAATTCTTCACAGAGTTAGAAAGAGCAATTATCAAATTCATCTGGAACAACAAAAAACCCAGGATAGCTAAAACTATTCTCAGCAACAAAAGAAAATCTGGGGGAATCAGTATCCCTGACCTCAAGCAATACTACAGAGCAATAGTGTTAAAAACTGCATGGTATTGGTACAGTGACAGGCAGGAGAATCAATGGAACAGGATTGAAGATCCAGAAATGAACCCACACACCTATGGCCACTTGATCCTCGATAAAGAGGCTGAAAACATCCAATGGAAAAAAGATAGCCTTTTCAACAAATGGTGCTGGTACAACTGGAGGTCAGCATGCAGAAGAATGCGAATTGATCCATCCTTGTCTCCTTGTACTAAGCTCAAATCCAAATGGATCAAGGACCTCCACATAAAGCCAGACACTCTGAAGCTAATAGAAAAGAAACTGGGGAAGACCCTTGAGGACATCGGTACAGGGAGAAAGTTTCTGAACAGAACACCAATAGCTTATGCTCTAAGAGCAAGAATCGACAAATGGGACCTCATAAAATTACAAAGTTTCTGTAAGGCAAAAGACACCATCAAGAGGACAAATCGGCAACCAACAAATTGGGAAAAGATCTTCACAAATCCTACATCAGATAGAGGGCTAATATCCAATATATATAAAGAACTCAAAAAGTTAGACTCCAGAAAACCAAACAACCCTATTAAAAAATGGGGTACAGAGTTAAACAAGGAATTCTCACCTGAAGAAATTCGGATGGCGGAGAAGCATCTTAAAAAATGCTCAACTTCATTAATCATTAGGGAAATGCAAATCAAAACAACCCTAAGATTTCATCTTACACCAGTCAGAATGGTTAAGATTAAAAATTCAGGAGACAGCAGGTGTTGGAGAGGGTGTGGAGAAAGAGGAACACTCCTCCACTGCTGGTGGGGTTGCAATTTGGTACAACCACTCTGGAAATCAGTCTGGCGGTTCCTCCGAAAACTGGGCACCTCATTTCCAGAAGATCCTGCTATACCACTCCTGGGCATATACCCAGAGGATTCCCCACCATGTAATAAGGATACATGCTCTACTATGTTCATAGCAGCCCTATTTATAATTGCCAGATGCTGGAAAGAACCCAGGTATCCCTCAACAGAAGAGTGGATGCAAAAAATGTGGTATATATACACAATGGAGTACTATTCAGCCATCAGAAACAATGAATTCATGAAATTCTTAGGCAAATGGATGGAGCTAGAGAACATCATACTAAGTGAGGTAACCCAGACTCAAAAGGTGAATCATGGTATGCACTCACTAATAAGTGGTTATTAACCTAGAAAACTGGAATACCCAAAACATAATCCACACATCAAATAAGGGACAAGAAGAAAGGAGGAGTGGCCCCTGGTTCTGGATAGACTCAGTGAAACAGTATTCGGCAAAACCAGAATGGGGAAGTGGGAAGGGGTGGGTGGGAGGACAGGGGAAGAGAAGGGGACTTACAAGACTTTCGGGGAGTGGGGGGCTAGAAAAGGGGAAATCATTTGAAATGTAAATAAATTATATCGAATAAAAAAAAATAATGCAGGGTCCAAAGCTTAGCATCAGCAAAAATAAGCACAGGGGACCAACCAATAGTGTGATGAGTGAAGTTAATCAAGGGGACCAATTAGCAACAGTTTTACACCAGCTCATTAACTGCTTTCTCTGTTGTTCCCTATGGAAGAGGTTACTTTCTTTTTTTTTCCTTTCCTTCCTTTTTTTTCTACATTCTTTGTTTACATTCCAAATGATTTCCCCTTTCCCGGTTCCTCCCTCCCCATAAGGAGGTTACTTTCTAATTCCAGGTGTCCCTGATCACCCCAGAGTGATTAATGTAAAAATAATATTGTTCTCCAAGGGTCATACATAACCTTCCTTCCTTTGGAAAAAAAGTGAATTTAGACCCCTTCAATTCTGGAGGACTACTTCAGCTAAGGAGTCTACTTGATTCTCTAGGAAGAAGGTGGCCAAGCAAAACTGTGTTAAGCCTTTATCAACTTGTTCACTAAGGTATTTTTATATTGTTGATGTCCATGACTAGAACTACCATACCAAGTACAGCAGAACCTGCTATCCCCAATCCTTCTAGTACTGGTATCAGAGTAGGGGCTGCACATTATTGTGGCAGACCTATGTGAAGGCATCCTGCAGTTCCTTTGTAATAGGAAATCTGGGGTAGAATATGAACCAATACGCACAGTTCAGGGCTTTGCTCAATGGTAAAATAGCTAACAGAGAGACAAGGAGTAAGTCCTGAAATACAAGCAAACCAAAACCTCTTGGTGCAGCAAGGAGATTTTTCTCTTTTAGCCTGATGGTATTAGAGGCCTGTATTCCAAATGTACATTGGAATCATGACATATTTGAAAATAAGGTGAAGTAGGTAGATAATATCTATTTGACCTAAAACAAGTTTCAGTTCCCTGTATCTCCCCTTAAGGTGAACGAAATATCCTAAGGGCATGATATACTATCATTGTGGGGAATCAGCTTGAGGGTCTGGAAAGGCTTGGTATCTATTGCTGCTATGCCTATATAGTAGAAGACTTAGGGTCTAGGCAGAGCAAACAGTCCTCTGTAATATTGGGATAGGTGCTATTTAAGAACTTAAAGGTAGCCAAAATAGTGTCTATTAACAGGAACCCAGGTGACAAATGGAGTCTGGTAAGTTCTAGGGAAGGGGTTGTGAAAGATAAATTTGTAGTTCCTAGTCCTGTGGGTATAAAGGAACTCTGGTTGGGAATTTCCACCAAAGATCCTATGGATTTAGAGAGATAAGCTTTGGTTAACCTTCAAATGGTGAACATGGTTCCTGGATCTTGGCCCATAAGGTATGTTCTAAGTCCCCAGGTTCTCCCAAAGTACTGGTAGGCATAAGAGGGTAGATGGTCCCATTTAAGGTGATAGGGACTTTGTTGCAAGGACAGGGTATCTGACAACTAAGATTTCTTTCAAATTTTATGTCTAAGTACTCATCAGGTTCTCAGTGCTTAGCTCAAGTAATACAAGATCAAAAAGGACAACAGAACTCTTCATCTTGACAGTTGGTGTGGTGGTTTGAATATGTTTGACCCAGGGAGTGGCACTATTAGGAGGTGTGGCCTTGTTGGAATAGGTGTGGCCTTGTTGGGGGTTGGGGGGAAATGAGACCCTCTTCCTAACCACATAGGAGCCAGTCTTCTAGCAGCCTTTAGATAAAGATATAGAAGTCTCAGCTCCTCCTGCTCCATGCCTGCCTGGATGCTGCCATGCTCCCACCTTGATAATAATGGACTGAATCTCTGAAACTATAACCCAGCCTGAATTAACTGTTGTCCTTATAAGAGTTGCCTTGGTCATGGTGCTTCTTCACAGCAGTGCAAACCCTACCTAAGACAGTAGGCTACCTCAGCTCCCTCAGCCAGACAGACATAATATTGATCTTCCCCATGAAATTTTTCCTCCTCAGTGTTTCTAGGTTAGCGCCCAGTGGTGAGTCTAGACCCTGGCATTCCAAGGCCTGGCTATTAAGGACATTTTAAACTGGGGAGGCTCATGGGAAGAGCAGTGATCACACTCAGCAATAATCCTGTGTCTGAAAGTCTCTATAGCCATGTCCTGGATCTGTAGTTTGCTGGTTTCATAGGCCCTATCTTTGGCATGACATCATATTTAACAAGCAAGCAAAGAGGATCCAGGGGAACAGCAATCAGCCTTCTCTTTAGTGGGTCCTCTGAGTGTGGCCTGATGATCCATCACCAGCCTGAGTCCTGGTGTTTTGAGGGAGTGACTTCAGGTGGAAATGGTGGATCCAAGTTCAGATCCCATCGACCTTTACAGCTGTAGGTGTGGTCAGGATTACAATGTAAGGTCCCTTCCATCGAGGGGTTAAAATTTGCCTCTGATATCTCTTAATCATGACCAGGTCACCAGGTTGGAACCAGTGGGGGTTGACAGATAACAGTTTGTGCAAATGTTGAACATAGAAGAAGAGACCTATCTAGACTTTCTGGAGTGCCTGGATTGACTTAAGAATAGAATGATCAGAGATATCTGCTAACAGGTATGTTCTAGTATTTGGGAGGATTGGAGGAGATCTTCCAAATATTTTCTCATAAGGGGTCATTCCTTCTATGTAGGGGGTGCTCCTGACTCATAGGAGAGCAAAGGGAAAAGGGACACCCAGTCATTGCCAGTTTTTAGGGCTAATTTTGTTAGGATCTGCCTTAAAGTCTGATTCATCCTTTCTACCTGAACTGAACTCTGAGGCTTGTATTTACAACGCAGCTTCCAATGTATCCCCCGTGCAAGTACTAAGGCCTGACTGACCCTGCAAGACAAAGGCTGAACCATTATCTGATCCCAGAGCTGATGGGGTCCTGAACTGTGGAATTATTTCTTCTATAAGTTTTTTACTTACTGTTTGGGCTGTTTCTTTCTTGTTGGGGAATACCTCTGTCAATCTTGAAAAAGAATCAACAAATAGTAAGAGGTATTTATAACAGAATTTTCCTGGCTTTACCTCTGTGAAGTTCATCTCCCAGAAGACACCTGATGAAGTTCCTCTTTCTCTTTTGGCTCCTGTCATTTTCAGAGCTGGGCTAGTCATTTAACAAGCAAGATACCCAGTGATAGTTTGCAGTTCTTTAGTCAAATCTGGAACATAAAACTTGGGGGGCAATCAATACTTTTATCTTATTTACCCCAAAGCATATGCTTTCATGGAGTTACAAGATTAAGATTCTTCCTAAGTCCTTTTTATGATTCCTCTTCTGTCTTCCTCACATCTTTATCTATCTTCAAAGCAGGCTTTGGGTAGAAATTGATAGACCTTATCATCTTCCTGAGCATAAGTCAGAACTTTAGGCAAGACTGAGTCAAAGGAGGATATCAGAAAGAGTATGGGTGATGTGCTGCTGCTTTCTTAGCTGCCATGTCTGATCTATGGTTCCCTGAGGCTTCTGGTGACTGTCCCTTTTGGTGTCCTAGTCAGTGTATAATGGCCAATTTCTTAGGCAATTATAGGGTTGTCAAGAAGTCTAGGATCTCTTACATGCTTTTAGTAGTCATCTCTTCTGCTGTTAGCAGTCCCCTTTCAAGATACATAGCTCCATGGATATATGCAGTAGCGAATGAATATCAGCTCTCAGTGTAAATACTGACCACCTTATCTTTGCCCAGGTTGAGTGCTTTTGTGAGAGCTATCAGCTCTGCCTTCTGGGCCAATATCCCGCTCTGGAGGAGAGATGCTCATAATGTTTGATTCAAGCACACCATTGCCTTGTTCTGTCTTCCATGAAACTGTTTCCATCAGTGTACATGGTAAAGTCTACATTAGCCATGGATGGTAAGTCAGGTCCAGCCAAATCCCATGGACATCCTGCAGGAACTCTAATGAGTCATGTCTTGGCGGATTTTCCAAGTCTGGGTTAGATACCAGGGTGACAGGTTTTAGAGATAAGCTGGGGTCTAAGACTACTTGAGAATGGTTCAATAACAGTGATTGATAGTATGAGAACCACCAGTCAGGTAGACTCTTGAGAAGCCCTTCTATAACATGGGTGTAGTGACTGTAAGGGAATATCCCAAAGTCATCCCTAACCAACAAGGTGTGGGTTGCTACGATTCTCAGACAGTTTAGCCAACCCACTGCCATAGAGTCCAACTTCTTAGACAAATAGGCCACTAGACATTACCAAAGGCCCAAATTTTATGTCAATACCCCTTTGGCAATTCATCTGTACTCATCCACAAACAAAAGGAAAGATTTAGTCATGTCAGGAAACTCTAAAGCTGGCAGATAGCAAGACTAATTTTAAATCATTAAAGGATTTTTCAGCTTCTCTAGTCCATTCAAGAGTACCTTCCTATCCTCTGGTGACCTAATAGAGGGCTTAGGCATTTCAGCAAAACTGGGAATCCGAAGCCTACAGAAACCAGCTGATCCATAGAATTCTCATACCTAATGCTGGTCTTAGGATGATCTCTTAACAGGTCTGGGATAGGCTTCTTTGCCCCGCCTTGAGTTTGAACCCTAAGTAGGTTACTTTTGGTATGCAAATCTGGGCCTTTTTAGCTGACACTATGTACCCCAGTCCTTGTACAATCTTTAAGAGAACTTCTGGTACTTTCATATGAGAGTCAGTATCAGCAACAGCCAGGAGTAAATCATCTACATATTTGAAGCAAAGTAACATGAGGCATGGTCTGTCCATACTTTCATAGGTCTTGGGAGAGAAACTCATCAAAGATGGTGGGCAAGTTCTTGAATCCTTGTAGTAGCTTTATCCAGATTAGCTGCCCACTGAACCCATTTTCCAGATCTTGCCACTCAAAGGCAAAGAGTGGCTGGCTATTCTTATCTAGAATACTACTAAAGAAATCCTTCAAGCCCAAGACTGTAAATTTGTCTGTCAGGTGATAAGGAACTGAGAAGTATATTTGGGTTCGGGATGATTGGGGTAATGTCTTCCACCCTCTTATCCACCTCCCTCAGGTCTTGCATTGGTCTATGGCCTTTTCCTCTGGCTTTTTAACTGATAATAAAGGTGTATTCCAGGGAGAATGATTAGGAACTAGGATTCCGTGGCTCTTGAAGTTGATTTATATGGGGCCTGACACCCTGACAAGCTTCTTGTGACAAAGGATACTGCCTTATTCTAACAGGGATAGCAGTGATTTTTAATCTACCATAACCAGGGTAGGTGAGAAGCTAGGACAGGGATGTTATTTTCAGCCCACACTTGTGCAATAAGTCCTTTCAGGAGGGATGGTAGAGGGCCAGGTTTCTGTTTCTTTGGCTGCAGGAGATATACATCCTCCAAAAAGAAAACATAGACCAGAGCTGGGTTTGCCTGGACCACTATCTTACCTCCAGGATAAAAGTGAATTTAAACTCCAGTTTTAGTCAGGAAGTCCCTTCCTAACAGGGGTAAGGGCATCACCAGGAAAGAGTGAGTACTAGTCTTTTTGCCCACGCCCACATACCACTTGGTAATACAGGCATAGGGCTTGGTGCCTGTAACACCTTGAACTAGGGTAGTTTAGGTCATCATGGGTCCCAGTGGCCTCTGGAGGACTGAATGGTGAGCTCCTGTATCCACCAAAAAAATATAGACTAGGAACATAAATTAAAATTATCTAGCAATCGGGGAAGATAAGAAATCACAAAAGCAAAGGAAAATCCCATTTTCAAGAATAGGTACTTATCTTGAGTCCATTTGATCTACACAGTACTATAGGAAGCAAAGCCACAAGCTAACAGAAACAATTCCTGAAATATACACATAAAATATCTGTTCTCATACAAAAGCCTCCCTGTTCCTTCCACCAAGTTCAATAGAATCTTCAGTCCCTCACCTTAAGCCTCAAATGCATATCTTCTTATCGTTCCATGCCTCAGCAGACCTGGAAATCTGTCAACAGACCCTGTCCAACCTTGACTCTGCCTGACAGGCAAACTTCTCTCTATCTCTGTCTCTCTGTCTCTCTGCTCTCTCTCTCCCCCCCTCTCTCCATCTCTCCGTCTCTCTGTGTGTCTCTCTGTTTCTCTCTCTCTTTCTCTTTCTCTTTCTCTCTCTCTCTCTCTCTCTCTCTCTCTCTCTCTCTCTCTCTCTCTCTCTCTCTCTCTCTCTCTCTCTGCTTCAGAGAAGCAGCAAATGGCTCCCAACAATCCTTTACAGATCTTGAAAGGACAATACTCAATTTCATAAGAAAAACAAAAAGCTCAGGATAGTTAAAAACAAACCTTTACAATAAAAGAACTTTCAGAAGTATCACCATCCCTGATTTCAAGCTATACTACAGAGAGCTGTTATAGTAAAACCTATATGGTATTGGTATTAAAAACAGACATGTTGATCAAATGAATCAAATTGAAGACCCAGACATAAACCCACACACCTATGAACACCCAATTTTTTATAAAGAAGTCAAAACTAAGCAATGGAAACAAGAAAGTATCTTTAACAAATGGTTCTGGTTTAACTGGATGTCTGCATATAGAAGAATGTGAATAGATGCATATTTATCACCTTGCATAAAGTTTAAGTCCAAGTGGATCAAAGAGCTCAGTATAAAACCAGATACACTGAACTGAATAGAAGAGAAAGTGGGGAATAGCCTTGAGCTTATTGGTATAGGAAACAACTTTCTGAAGACCAACATAGTTGCACCCAAACATACATATGCAGGCACAAAAATCAACAATCAATAAATGGGACCTCATGAAATGGAAAAGCTTCTTAACACAAAGTACACTGTCAATAGGATAAAAACAACAGCCTACAGAATAGGAAAAGATGTTTACTAACTCTACATCCAATAGAGGGCTAATGTTCAAAATATATAAAGAACTCAAGAAACTAAGCATCAACAAACTAAATAATCCATCAAAAAATGAGGTACAGAGCTAAACAGAGAGTTCTCAATAGAGGAATTTCAAATGGCTGAGAAACACTTAAAGAAATGTTCAACATCCTTAGCTGTTGGGGGTCCAAAAAACTAAAACAACCCAAGTAGTAATCAAAGTCCAGCAAAGCAAGATCTTTACTTGGATTAGGCAGCAAAAACTGAACAGTCAGGGACAACAGCACAGACTCAGAAGCAGATGCATCTTCAAATGTTCATTTTATTAAATATTTAAGCAGATGGGAAATTTTTATTGTACTCAATCCACTAGCAATCAATCAGAGCCATAAAATAGACTCAGGAGCTGAACTGCAATCCTGAGTCAGAGTTTAAGCTGAAAATACACAAACATCTATGCCAAGTTATCCCACCAGACATGATTTAGGAATAGGTGACTTCTTTGAACATGTCTTTGTGGTTCACTTATCCTGTTCCCAATGGCTGGGCTATCCAGCTGTGTTGGTTGGAATATGCTTGGTCCAGAGAATGGCACTATTAGGAGGTGTGGCCTTGTTGGAGAAAATGTGTCACTGTAGGGTTTTGAGAGTCTCCTCCTAGCCGCAGTTTGCTCCTGGCTTCTTTTAGATGAAGATGTAGAACTTTCACCTCCTCCTGTGCCATGCCTGCCTGGACACTGCTATTCCCCCTATCCTGATGATACTGGGCTGAACCTCTGAACCTGTAAGCCAGCCCCAATTAATGATGTCCTTTATAAGACTTGCATTGGTCATGGTGTCTGTTCACAGCAATAAAACCCTAACTAAGACAACAGCTCTGGCAGGGTGATTTGCCTTGTATTCTCATCTCAACTTTCCAATGGTGATGTCAGATACCCACATTAATGTCTCTTTCTGCCAAGCAGGATGTCAGTTACCCAGGGAGGTCTTGGAACTTAAAATGTATTTAACTCCTATTCAAAATGAAAGTTCTATTCAAAATGGCTTCAGTTCGGTTCCCTTGTAAATAGCCATCAGAGAAATGCAAGTCAAAACTACTTTGAGATTCCATCTTACACCTATCAGAATGGCTAAGATCAATAACATAAGTGACAGTTCATGCTGTCAAGGATGTGGAGTAAGGGGAACAAGTGCAAACGTGTACAGCCACTATGGAAATAAATATGGTAGTACCTCAGAAAAATTGGGAAACAGTCCACTTCAAAACCCAAATTTACCACTCTTAGGCATATACACAAAAGATGCCCCATCCTACCATAACCACATTTGCTTAGTTATGTTTATAGAAACTTTATTCCTAATAACCAGAAACTGGAAACAACCTAGATGCCCCTCAAACAGAAGTATGGATAAAGAGCATGTGGTGTATTTGTACAATGGAGTGTTACTTAACTGTTAAAGAAAAAATGACATGAAATTTTTAGGCAAATGGTTGGAACTAGAAAAAAAACATCCTATGTGAGGTGACCCAGACCCAGAAAGACAAACATTATTTTTTACTCACAAGTGGATATTGGCTAATAAATAAAAAATAATCACACTACAATCCACAGACCCAGAGAGTCTAAGTAACAAGGAAGGCTCTAGGGGCATGCGTGGTTCTCCATGGGGAGGGAAAATATAATTTGTGGATAGACTTGGTGAGTGGGGATGGAAACAGGAGGGAATCAGGTGAGGGAGTGAGGAACAGAAGAAGAGAATACAGGGAAAGGTTACTAGAATACTGAAACATTTCAAGGAACACAGCAGAAACTTCCTTCATCTATGAAGATGACCCTAGCAAGCACTCCTAGTAATTGAGTATATGACACCTAAATCATGCATTTTTGATAATCTAGCAAGACTGCCAGTGGCAGGAACCAGGCACCAATCCAACCATAAAGCCTTTGCCCCATACCCATTCTGCCTGCAAGATGTTCTCAGGCATCCACGGCTCAAGGCTTGTAAGAGTGGCCAAAGACTGTTTTAACCACAAGAGGGAGCCCATGCCCAACATTGCCTGAATTCCAGGAACTAGAAGCTAGGTTCAGACACCTAGGGTAGAACCAGGCACAATTGAGATGGGGTGGGGGGTGAGGGGGGGTGGTATCTCTGAAATGATTCCTAATTATGTTCATACATTGGTGCCTAGCCCAACTGACATCAGAGAGGCTCCTTCCAGAAACCTACTCAAACATTAGCTGAAACTCAGAGAAACCGGTAAAATAGGAGGAAGGATTGTAAGAGCCAGAGAGATTAGAACTCCAGGAAAACACAGTCCACAGAGTCAACTAAGCAGGGCTCATAGGGGCTCATATAAACTGAAGTAGCAATCACAGAGCCTGCACTGAGTCGGGCTAGGTCCTCTGCATACAAGCTATGGTTTTTTAACTTGGAGGTTTTTGTAGAGTTCTTAAAAAGAGAAGGGATATCAATGACTCTTTGCAAGCTCTTGGGACCTTTTCCTCCTGTGAGTTGCCTCGTGCAACCTTGATATGGGTGTTTGTGCCTAGTCTTATTGTATCCTGCTATGCTGAGTTCCCTTGGTATCACTGGGAGGCCTGCTCTTTCCTCAAGAGAAATGGAGAAGCAATGGATATGGGTAGAGGGGAGGCTGAGTTGAGATATATTGAATGAGAAAAGAGTAAATTTAAGAATATATGTTTGCTTTCAGACCAGACTTGATGTTGCATGGCTTTAATTTCAGACTAGGGAGGCAGAGGCTGGCTCTGTGAGTTTGAAGGCAACCTGATTTACAGAGTGAGTTCCAGGACAGCCAGGTCTGTTACACAGAGAAACCCAGTCAATTAATAATAATAATAATTATTTTTTTCTTTTGTGTTTTTTTTTGGTGTATTTCCTGTGTGTATAACTGCACACCATGTGTGTGTACAGTGCTTGGAAGAGGCCAGATGAAGAAGGTGAATCCCTGGAACTGACGCTGGACTCATGGATGCTGAGAATTGAACAGGGGATATCTGGAAGAGTGGCCAGAGCTCTTAACTATCGAGGCATCCCTCCAGCCCCCTGTTTTTGTGGTGTTTGTTTGGTTGTTTGTTTGGTTGTTTGTTTGGTTGGTTAGTTGGTTGGTTGGTTTTGAGGCTGACCTAGTACAAATTGGCCTCAAAGTTAAGTTACAGAAACCCTATTTTTACTGTCTCCTGACTGCTGGGATTACAAACAGAAAGCATCACAACTGGCCTAAAATTAACTGGTGTCTGTGTGTCTCTGTGTGTGTGTCAATGTGTCTGTGTTTGTCTGCGTGTGCCTGTGTGTGTGTCTGTGTGTCTCTGTGTCTGTGTGTCTGTCCGTGTATCTGTGTGTGTGTCTGTGTCTGTGTGTCTGTATATTTATATATAGTGTATGTGTACATATGTGCAAGTGTGCACTGCTGTCTTCATGCAGAGGCCAGAGAACATCAGGGGTTCTACTCTATCACACGCTACCTAATTCTCTTGAATCTAGAGCAGGCTGGTGGCCAGCAAGCCCCAGCAATCTTTCCACCAAAATAACTGGATTATAGGTGTGTGTAGACCACATGCAGCTTTTGATGTGTAGGTTCTACAGGTCTTTGTGCTAGCTTAGAAATCACTCTTACCTGATGAGCCATTTCTCTAGGCCCTATCTTTACTATTTCTTAGTGTATTACTCAGAGACATGTTGTTTTAACATTTATTTTTATTATTTTTAATTATGTATAGCTGTATATGTATGTGTGGGGCGAGTAAATATGTGTTCAGGTGCTCACAGAAGCCAGAGTGTCAGATGCCCTGGAGCTGGAGTTACAGGTGGTTGTGAACCACCTGGCATGGGTTCTGGGAACTGAACTCAGGTCCCCTGGAAGAGTAGTTGGTGCTCTTAACTGCTGAGACATCTCTTCAGCTCTTGAGTCCACATGGTACAACTGTCACCACCATTCACCTCCAGGGTCCTTCTTGACAAACTCAAACTCAGTACTCACTTATGCTAGCTAGTTTGGGTACAAACTAGAGACATCTGAGAGGAAACATCAACTGAGTATATGCCCCCATCAGATCAGGCGGTGAACAAGCCTGTAGGACGTTTTCTTAGTGGTTGATTTTGGAGGCCCAGCCACCCTGGACTGGTGGTCCAGTGTTATATAATAAAATGGACTGAGCAAGCCATAGGGAGCAAACCAGTAAGCAGCACTCATCCATGGCCTCTGCATCAGTTCCTGCCTCCAACTTCCTGTCCTATTTGAGTTTCTGCCTTTATGTTCTTTAGTGGTAGACTGTGTGATAGAACTATAAGCAAGATTAACTCTTTCTTCTCCAAGTTGCCTTGATTGACTGTAGGACCGTGAAAGTTAGTCTGTGTTCTGGTTGAGCGAGGCTGAACTTCCAGAGACCCCGCAGATTAACTCTACAAGGGACAGACTGCTAGAAGGCCTCCCAGCATTCCTAGCCAAGGCCACCACCAACCCAAGCCATCCGCCGACCAAGCCAAGGACACTCTCATCCCCACAGGACCCAGTCAGAGCACTACCCCTGTCCATTTCCCTTTGGCCCTGGGCCAGATCCACACTCCCACAGTCCACACTCCTGTTCTTAGCTACATCCATTAGCGTCTGCGGGGTCCAAGACTGAGGACCTGTTGGCCTCCATGAGGGCCAAGGCACAAGCTCCGACCTGCCAGCTCCCCGGGTGACCCCAAGGACTGGATCTCAGCTCTTCCACAACATCCTGTAGCGACTGGGATGTCCAAGACTGAGCCCCCAAAGATTGTGCCTTCCCCACCCCCAGCACAAGATCAAGAAGCCCTCCACATCCTGAGCAGTTCTGTGAGAATGCCCACTCCCCGCCTCTGCCTTGCCCAGTGGTCCAACCTCTGGATGGGGCGTCAGGTCACCCACTCTTCACCCACAGTCAACACAGCAATAGTCACCCTAAGCCTCCTCTAAACAATGACTCCTTATTCCCTGTGATGGTTAATAATGATTGTCAACTTGTAAGAATCTACATTCAGCTAGGAGACAAAATCTTGACATGCCTGTGAGACAGTTTTTAGATTGAGCATACTGAGGTTGGGAAGCTTGCTTTAAATGTTGGGGGCACCATTTCATGGGTTGGGGAAAGGAGAAAAAAACCTGAGTAACAACCTTCATTATTCTCTTTGCTTACTGACTGTGGATGCAGTGGACAACCTGACTCAAGCTCCTGCCGCCATGCTTATCCTGCCATGATGGACTGTACCCTCAAACTATGAGCCAAGAGGCCAAATGTGGTGGTGTACATCTTAAATTCAACACTCAAAAGGAAGAGGCAGGAAGATATCTCTGTGAGTTCAAGCCAGCTGGGTCTACATAGTGCATTCCAGAGCTATACAATGAGACTCTGTTGATAGAAAGATGATAGATAGATAGATAGATAGATAGATAGATAGATAGATAGATAGATAGACCGTGCCACCTGGCACAACAGAGTGAGTTCCAGAATAGCCAAAGCTATACAGAGAAACCTTGTCTCAAGAAAAAAAATCCAAAAAAACAACAACTGGATAGGATGTGTTAGACTTCGGGGTAGACAAAAGATACAGAAGGCAGCAGGATACCAGAATCTGACATCAGCGGATAAGACTTCATTTCAAACAGCAAAGCACAGACACTCTCCCATGGTAATGGGGATTCTGCAAAAGGAAAAGGCTGGCTGGGACCCTGTATAGGAGTGGGTGAGGGGTTAGGGAGTAAGGAAGTGAATGAGGCCAGAGGAGGATATGTGCAGGCGTGTGGTCTCTTCTTCCTGGAATGGTTTGATCAGCTGAGACAGAGTATCTAGGGAAATGGCTGTTTCAGTAAACATTCCTCTCTGTGGCTGTCTGACCACAGTTAGGTAAGGCCAGCTGAAACTTCATAGGAATTCTGTTTTTACAACAAAGGGACTCTGAGACAGTTTGTGCTTGTAATACCAATGATAGGACAATGGAGACAGAAATATCCCTGGAGTTGACTGGCTGGCCATATTAGCTTAATTGGTGAGCCCCAGGTCCCTATTAGAGACCTTGTCTCAAATAAAATAAAATAAAATAAAATAAAATAAAATAAAATAAAATTACAATAATTAAAAAAAAAAGACTGATGGCTCCTAAGGAATGACATCTGAAGTTGACCTCTGTTCTTCCCAAACATGCATACCTGCACACATACAAATGCATCCATATATGCACTTACACACACATACCAAGAATAGGTGCTGAAAATACTGTGGAATGCTACCATCTGGAGGTGCCACAGTATGGTGAACAAAGAAAAGCCAGGCCATGGGAGACTTGTGGCCGTCCCTGTGTGGTACTCAATTTTCTTTCTTCCTCCATTTTGGGTTGGGTTGGGTTGGGTTTTTTATTGAGACAAGGATTCTCTGTGTAGCCCTGGATAGCCTGGAATTTGCTCTATAGACCAGAAAGATCTGCTTGTATTGAAGGCAAAGTCAAGAGCCTGGGTGAGGAAGTATCTGGTGACAATGGCCAAAAAAACCATGCCAGAAGGACAGGACTCCATTGTTGGCCAAGTCCAGGTAGAGCTGGCTGTTTCACTGCTGTCCAGGCTGTGAGACCATCTTTGGGTAGGAGCATGAAATAACTTATCATCCCTATTCCTTGGAGATGCAAACCATGTAGTCTATAATGCCTTTATATTGCTTATCTGCCATGATTTGCTTGCTAGGAGGCTGCACAGCTTAACCTGCTTGATGGGTGCTACCACCATCTTGAAGATGCTGAGGCCACTCCACCAGCCAAGAAGTCCTTGGCGAAGAACACAGCAGCATCTATCATGCTGAAAATAAAAAGAAGAGGCAGGCGAGTAAGAAACCAGACTGGGTTGACAACTGGTTTTGACTCTTGGACTCTGGGCTTTCCTTTCAATTTTTTCCATATATTTTATTGGTTATTTTATTTACTTACATTTCGAATGTTATCCCCCTCCCCAGTTTCCCCTCCATACCCCCAATCCCTTCCTCCTCCCCCTCGTCCCCCACCTGACCACCCACTCCCACCTCAGTGCCCTAGAATTCCCTCACACTGGGCCATCGAGCCTCCCCAGGAAAAAGGGGCTCCCCTCCCACTGATGCCACATAAGGCCATCCTCTGCTACATATCCATCTGGAGCCATGGGTCCCTTATATGTTCTCTGTGGTTGGTGGTTTAGTCCCTGGGAGCTTTGGAGGAGGGGAGGTAGGTCTAGTTGGTTGATGTCAACAATGCAGTTCTTCGCCCTGAGACACAAGAGCCCAGAGGCAGGCCCTTTCTGAGCTCAGACCCAAGGTATGGCATAGCTAAGCATACTTTCCCCAACACTGTGATCTTTGTTTCTCTGAATCCTCCATGCCTAACTTAAAAGGCATGACTTTCTTCTATCTCTCTTTCTCTTTGAGGCTGTAGAGATGTTTTTTCAACTTGCCTGTCCTATTGCTTTTATCTCAAATTTTAATAAAATTGTCCTTGGGCTTCAAGAAAAAAAAGTTAATTTTATTTACTTAGTATTAGTGTTTCTGTGTACGCATGGGTTGTGTAAGGGTTCCACAGCATGTGTGTGGAGGTCAGAGGTCAAGCTTCAGGATTTGGTCCTGTCCTTCCTCCAGGATAGGGGGTAGGGTAGAAGTTCTAGGGATCAAACTCAGGGCATCAGGCTTATGTGGAGCCATCTCTCAGTCTCTCACACATCCTCTTTAGGGAAATGTCTGTAGCATGAACTATTATAAAAGCAATCCACGCTACACCAACTGTGCACCGGCAGGCGGGCCAGCCTGTTCTAATCTCAGCAGACTCTCTGACTCGGAACTCCAAAATCTCTCCACCCAACTCGCTAAATTCCCACGGTGGGTTGCTGCCACACCAGCCCCACGCTTCCAAATTCCCGCAGCCTTTTGGGATGCACTTCTCACAAACCCATGCTTTTACCTTTCTCTCTGGAACCCAGTTGAGTCACTGCATGAAGGAAAACACCACACAAACTTAGGTTAGAATCAAAGGGCAACACAATCACTGGGCACAACAACTAACATCCTAATGTGTAAGCCATTCTAAGTTAAATCCTCCAGTAGCGGATCCCAGTGGATCTGCCACCTGAACCAGGGGCCTCTGCTACCTAAATTTTGGCCTCCAAGCTCTCCCAGTTCAAAAAGGAAGTATCCTTCTCCTGCTTCCCCCTTCTTCTCTCAACAAGTCCCGCCTACTCCTTGCCCAGTGACCTTCCCCTGAAATCTTTATTCATTAGGAGAAGGTTCTTCTGAAGTCACCTGAGTACATCCACTCCTTGTCCCCCTTAGGGAAGCAGACTTAGCATCAAAATACAAATAGCACTAGAACAATCCACAACAAATGTCCTTTTGAAGCCTTTGACAATTTTATACTTTGATTTCTGTAGTTACCTGCTGGGAAAACTGCTGGGAGCTTAGCCCCAGGCTGGGTCCTCTCTGAAGCATCCAAGGGGGAAGAGGGCCTAGACTTGGTCTTGCAAAAGATTAGGATGCTTATTATAATAATGTTTACCTGTCTTGATTCCAAGACACTCTGAAGCCAGAAGTTGCAGGCAAATTAAAACTTGTCGTTAAAAAAGCAGGGTATTAAGTAAAGGCTTAATTGCTGTCTTGTCAGGGTTTCTATTCCTGCACAAACATCATGACCAAGAAGCAAGTTGGGAAGGAAAGGGTTTATTCAGCTTACATTTCCAAAATGCTGTTCATCACCAAAAGAGGTCAGGACTGGAACTCAAGCAGGTCAGGATACAGGACCTGATGCAGAGGCCATGGAGGGATGTTCCTTACTGGCTTGCTTCCCCTGGCTTGCTCAGCTTGCTTTCTTATAGAACCCAAGACTACCAGCCTAGGGATGGCACCACCCACAATGGGCTAGGCCCACCCCCTTGATAACTAATTGAGAAAATGCCTTACAGCTTGATCTCACGAAGGTATTGTCTCAACTGAAGCTCCCTTCTCTGTGATACTCCAGCTTGTGTCAAGTTGACACACAGAACCAGCCAGGACAGTCGCTAAGGTTCCTTTCTTTCTTGCACAGAAACCTCATCGCTCACTTTTCAGGCAAGAGGGAAGTTTGGGGTAATAAACTTTTATTGAACAAGAAGAGAGTCACACTCACAGAAGAAAAAAACCTTTACAAGCAAATATGTATAAACTCATATTCATGTACATATTCACGCACTCCTGTTGGGTCAAGCTTCTTACTTATCTCATATTTTCATTCTTACACACACACACACACATACACACACACGCGCACATGCATATGAAGCAAAAGCCCAAGTGCCAGTGAAGAAAGAACTCACTTATTCTGGTTAAAAATTAGCTACAATCTTTATTGCATAGAGAAAGAAAAAGCTTCTGCCCTATTACTGCCAAATGAATTAAACCCAAGTCTGTAAGAAAAAAGTTTTGTCCTCTTTAGTAAGACTAAGCCTCCCTGCTGTTAAGAAAAGACCTGTTCTCTGCTACATATATAGCGGGAGCCACGGATCAGCCCATGTATGCCCTTCAGTTGGTGACTTAGTCTCTGGGAGCTCTGAGGGGTCTGTTTCATTGATATTGCTGTTCTTCCCATAGGGTTGCAATACTAGGGGTGAGGTGGGAGTGGATGGGTGGGTGGGTGGGGAAGCACCCTCTTAAAGGCAAAGTGGAGGGGGGATGGAGTGGGGGACTCATGAGGGAGGGCTGGAAAGGGGGACAACATTTGAAATATAAATATATAAAATAATTAATATTAATAAAAGCGAACATACCTGTTCCGTTTCCTGGTAAGGAGAAGCCTTCCTTCTCTCTGCAGCGTCTTCTTTGTCCCTCTTTCTCTCTGCATTCTTTGGATTGCTTTCTTCTGCTGCTCTTACCTAAATGTCCTCTTTATGTCTAAGGGGGGGAAATCTATCAGACTATATGCTCTTTTCATTTCTAAGTTCTCTACTCTGCTGTCCGTCCCCTTCCTCCTCCTTATCTCGCTCTCTCCTGCTGCGGTAATATCATCCTTGCGCGGTTTTTCTTTTTCTTTTGTACTTTTTTAGGAGAACAGATCACATGTTTTTTCCAAGCATCCTTTTTTTTAATGAAAGTTCACTAAAGGTTCAAACACAACTCCAAATCATTACAACAGAGATATTTATATGTCCTTCATTGGGAGCAGATATCTAACTAGACATTTGCTTTCTATCACCAGTTCCACAGGTTCTTGAGAGTCTAAAACTATAATTTTTGTGACTAAGTTAGCATTGAAGTTTTGTATAGAGAAACACAGTCAGTATTTTATCTTCTGTCCTTGCACCTATTATAAATGTCTTAAAGCCTCTAGGAATGTGTTCTAAGATGTAAACACCCTCTTTCTATCTCAGAAGCAATTAACTCATGACACATGAAGACTGGCAAAGTTCTAATTGCAGTTTTCATATCAGAGAAGGCTTTAATAGCAGTCCTATTGTAAAGAGTTTAATAATTATTAGTATAATTTTAGAAATTCTTATAAAAATCATCATTTAGAATTAATAAATCATCTATTTGTGCATAGAGCATCACTACAAGACATCTTCATTGATCTGCAGAAATCTGCCCAATAGGGTAGGCTAATGCCCAAGAGTTAGAATACTAATTTTATAAGGACAGAAAAGGCGTATCAGCTGCAGGAATCATTGCCTGAGATTTTGTCCTTTGGGCCTTGCTCTTTCATAATTGTTCCACGCTGAAACATCTCTGTATGATCACCTGCTAGCTGTTAGCCTTTGCTAGATGGCTCCTGACAGTCAGCAGATGAAAGGGTGTGGTGAATGTGTGGAAACAGCAAACAGTGGCAAACAGAAGACTCACAGACTTAGGGGAGAAGCGGGCACTTCTGTCACCAGTTCACTTTCACACATTCAATATATTGGACTTCTTTTTTTTTTTTTTAAACTTCTGATACGGAGTCTCATTACATAGACCTGACTGCCCTGGAACTCACTATGTAGGTAGGGAAGGTTGGGCTCAAACTAGTGACAATTGTCCTGCCCCTGCTCCCAATGTGCTAGGATTACAGACATTGGACAGATCCAAATTATCATTTTTTTCTCATATTTCTTTAACTGTTAGTGTTTTGTTTTGTTTTGTTTTGTTTTGTTTTGTTTTGTTTTGTTTTGTTTTTGAGACAGGGTTTCTCTGTGTAGCCCTGGCTATCCTGGAACTCACTCTGAAGACCAGGCTGACCTCGAACTCAGAAATCTGCCTGCCTCTGCCTCCCAAGTGCTGGGATTAAAGGCGTGTGACTCCACTGCCCGGCAACTGTTAGTTTTTTAACAAATCAAAATATTATCATTCCATTTTAGAACTTACTTTATATATTAGTGCATCCTAAAACTGTCAGCACGCCTTCCTCTAAGCCCAACAAGCTTCTGTCTTCCCTTTAAAACAGTTACCCTTTTTATAAACTGCATTTTATTTATTATCATGAAGGTAAGGAGCATGTGGTCAGGACAGCTCTGTGGAGTCAGTTTTCTCCTTCCACCTTTACATGAGCTGTGTGGATTAAACTCAGATATGTCAGGGTTTTATGGCAAGTGCCTCTAGCCACTGAGAAACTTGCCTGTGCTAAAACATATCTCTAGTACTAAATTGTGTTTCTCAAAACCATTCTGCAGAGGACTGAGGATGTGGCTCAACAGCTGAATACATTGCATGCCCTGTAAAGAAACCCCAACATCCCCAAAACAGAGCCTGAAGGGAAAAAATGACTAAACATAAATAACTTCTTCACAGTGGTCTGTGGTTGAGTAAGGATTAGTTTCTTGTTTTCTTCAAACAGAAGCTGGTAGCAACTCACTTAACAACACTGTCTGAAGCGTCTCTGTTCTTTACTGGTGACTGTTGACGGGACCCTAACCTGAGTATGGCAAGCATGGCTCTGCCAGGCCTTGCCCTTCTCCCCATTCCCCCTGCCTTGCTAAAAAACTGTCAGATTTCATTCCTAAAGCTAGTCTCCATGGTCTAGTCCCTTAGTTGGCCACTTTACCCACTTGAGGCTAACTACCAAGGTCCACTATCAAAGTAATGAAGTCCAGCAATCAAAAGCCCCCTTTGGCTGCCCTAATTAACATACCCAATTAAAGTTAAGCACCTCATCCTAACACAGGGTTTCCCCATTTACCTTTGTAAACCACTTGTTCCCCCCTATCCAGAAGTAGCCCTTTTTCTACCTGTGCTGTCCACAAAACTCCCTGGCACAAAAACCCCTCCACCATCTCCCTGTTCCCTTCCCTTTCCCCTTCATCCTCTATCTCCTGTCTTTGTCTCTTATTTCCTTCCCCTGTGTCCTTCTGGGGCAAATAAAACACCTTTGTGCTGAGAACTTGGTCTTGGGGTATCTTGTGCAGATATCAGTCCTTTCAACAGTAACTGAGAAAGGTCATTGTTTGATATATACATTTTTTTTACTAATTTTAGCCTCTAAATATCTTCCTTTTTTGAGCCTTTATTTCTTTATTTTCTATTTATTCATATATGTGTATGTGTATGTATATTTGTATATGTATATATGACTAAATACATATATATTATATACAAATACATATATACATGAGTATACATTTATAAATACATTTATAAATACCTGGCCTGAGGCAAGGACAATGGGTCAGCAGCAATTTCCAGACTTCCCCAGCAACAGTTTCCAGCCTCCAGGCCCTAGAAATGGTTCTGGAATATTCCTATCCATAGAGCCAAGATTAAGATTGAGGTCATCTACCTCTCCCCAGAATTCCCTAATGTGCTTTAAATTTGGCCTGTGAGCCCACTTCAGGCATCTATCTCTCCATCTTTGTACATGGTAGACGCCAGCATGCTGGGTTTCTGCAGAGTAAAACACTCTTTGCATTTACACTGTTTGAGTTCAGGGTGTCATTCTTCGGCGAATCATGGACCCTTACACTTTGATAAAGGGAATCCTCCATTTTGTGCCAAGCTCAGAGCGCTGTTTAGACTGTGGTAGACGTCAACCATAACCAACAAGGCCCAACAGGGACCCCGATCCACACGTTGAGAGACGCTGGCCTGGACTCTCATTCTCTGGTACTTCCTCTCTCAAGCCTTTGCAGGGCTTCTCAGCCCTCTGAGCTGTCTCTGGCCTACCTGCTCTAGATCCTTATTTAGTCAGCTTTGTTTCAAAATGGGTTATCTTCCTAACTTTCATTATATTTGTCATTGTGAAAGTTAGGACAAAAAAAATTTTAAAAATTAAAAAAATAACATCTACAGAAAGCTCAAACAGAAAAATATTTCTTTCAAAGACATCAATGTTTTAGAAAATTGAAATGGCTAGAGGATTGCAAGTCAGAAAAACTTAGCCTTTGCTCTTAGATTTGATGCCAGCTTTCAAAGAACTGAAAATTCTAGGAATTATAGCAATCACTACTGCTTGCAATAGCTGTGTGGGTGACTGTAGAGACATGTGTGGAGGTTCCTTAAACCCTCCTGTCTTCCAATTATGGTCCCAGGAGCAATGACATGTGGACTCTCCTCTTTTGCTTTCCAAATCTCATCTCTGATGCCTTTCACTGGTGGGAACTAACACATACCCTAACCTAAATGAATTTTGGAAAATACAGAGCTTAAATTTCCAGTCTTTGAGTAATATGGATAAACATAGAACGGCTTAAAGAGTGTGGATTGTCAATACACACTTGATACAGCCATTCCCTATAAATGGAGCAAATCACTCCCGCCTTCCACAGTTCACCCTCCACCCCCTGGGTGTTATATTTTGATACAGTGTATTTCTTTTTATAGCATTGGATGCTTGGCACTCAGCCACCCACATGCTGGGATTGTGCAGTGTTACACTTGATTCACATTTTATATTTTATTATTTTATTTTATTTTTGAGTTATGGTCTCACTTTGTAGCTATGACTGGCCTGGAACTTAGATTAGCAGGCTGACTTTGAACTCACTTAGCCTTGGTAAGATTACAGGTTCAGCTTCCTTTCTCCCAATAAGAGCCTGTCCAGCAAGCACCTGGAATTCCTGAAGTGCTTCTTTGTGCACATGAGGGACCCTAAGCTACAGCCAATGATATGTATCCACCCTAAAAATCCCTACCCTCAACTCTATAGCCCTTGATTCACTCTGAGCAAAGCTGAGCTGCCTCTCTGAAGCTGATCCTGAAGATACTGTCTGTTGTGCACACAGGCCATCGAGACTGTTCATCCACTCTGCTCCCTTTGTCTTTGCGGGCCAATGGCCAACAACCCCAGTTAGAAGGGAGGACCACAGACCCTTTTGGGGTGGTTGAGCAGTTCTTTCACTTGGTCATTGTAAAACACAGACATTTACATTACAGTTCATAACAGTAGCAGAATTACAGTCATGAAGTAGCCACAAAAATAATTGCATGGTTGGGTGTTACCACAACGTGAGGAACTATAGCATGGGGCCAGCCGCAGCATTAGGAAGGCTGAGAACCACTGCTCCAGACTGAAGTCTTCTCAGTTCTGGTTCCTACATTGTTTGCAGAGCACAGGGTCATAGGGACTTGGAGTATGGCAAACACCTCTCTATTGTGATCTGTCCCTTTCTCTGCACTGCAGAGTTCCAGTGCCTTTGGCTGTGATAATAACAGAGTCCAACTCACACTGGCTCAATCAATAAAGAGGATTTTTTTTAGCAGGACGTGGTAGTGTAAACCTAGACTCAGGACATTGGGACAGGGGAATCACAAGGTCTAGGATAGCCTGGAATTTATGCTGAGAGTGCATTTCAACCAAAACCAAAACAAAACAAAACTGGGCCATCAAGGTGACTCAGTGGATCTAAAAGTAACTTGCTGCCTGAATTTGACCCCTAGATCTCACATGGTGGAAGGAAAGAACCAGTTCCCGTGTGCTGTTTTTCTGACCTTCATATGCATGTGTGTGCTGTGTCATGGGTATACCCACCCCCATATATGCACACAGATTTTTCAATGTAATAAAAAATAAAACAAACAAACAAGCAGAATTTATCATTTCACAGGACTGAAAAATGACAGAGCTCAGTTGAAACTTGAAATTTGAGCTTTTGAGAATCTATCTAGTTGATTTTTCATCTGTTAACTGTGATGTGTTTATATAAAAAGATAGAGAAAAGGAAGGAGGGAATATGTTCTAGTGGATGTGTGGTGAGGTATAGGGGAAGAGGGTGTCTCAGCAGGCCCACGCCAAGGCATCCCTTCCCCCTGAGGGACCAGCCACACAATGATATAGTATAGAATAGAGTTTATTATTCTGGGCATGGGGAGGGGAGTTAAGAGGGTAGAAGAGGCAGAGAAAGGGGGGGAGAGAGAGAGAGAGAGAGAGAGAGAGAGAGAGAGAGAGAGAGAGAGAGAGAGAGAGAGGTGAAGAAAAGAGAGAGAAGAGAGAGAAGAGAAGTTGAGAGTTGAGACTGGCCATGAGCACATGGGGGGCAGGAGGGAATGGGGAAGGGAGGGGGGAAGGATTGAGGGGACAGAGAGACAGCAAGAAGGGAAGAGATCAAGAGAACAAGAGGGCAAGAGAGGGAGGAGGGGGCAAACAGCTCCTTTTATAGTGGGTCAGACCTACCAGGCAACAGCTGTGGGGAGGAGCAAAGCTAACTGTTGCCAGGTAACTATGGGGTGGAGCTTAGACAGAATGCTAACAAACTGACTTCTCCTGTGATTCTGTGACTGATACACATACCCCCAGGGATAGGGGCATCTTTCTTTTCCACCTTATAGGGCAGACATCTTTACCTTAGCATTTCCTTAAAAGAACAGAAAGTGATTGGATTGGATCAGACACAGGTAAACCTGAACCTAGCTCTATAGCCAAATATACCTGAGATAATCTACCCTGGAGTTAAGACTGCACTCCCTGAACAAATCTAGACACAATAAAGAAAACCCTTTTTTTTATTTTTCCTTTATTTTAAAATAACTGATTAACTCAACTTTATTGCTAATTCCCAAGGAATTCACCTTTTTGCATTCTGATGGTTGGTCAAAGGAACTGCTGCTTATAGTGAGATGACTGCATAGGTATAAATTCCACAGTAAACATAGTAGGTACCTTAGTGACAAACATCTCATCTCTATCAATGGCAGGCCCAGGTTGTTCCCTGGAATTAATAGGGAACACTAACAAGGAAGGGTAGGCGGTTCTGCACCCAGGCAGACTCTTAAGAGGCAGGGTGTATGTAGTTCTTTATATTTCTTGTGGTGGGACGGGAGTGTAGCTCAATGGTAGAGCACACACTTAGCATTCATAGGGTACTGGGTTTAATCCCCAGCATTGGGAGAAAAAAAATCCCAATGGCTATTGAAAAAATGACTTAAGACCTTGGACCTCACTTCTTCTTACATCCTAGGAGGACTTACTTTTAATTCTTTCCCTCTTCCTTCCCTATAAATGGAAAATTCTTAGCAGTTGATTATTTCCATGAGCACATTGGGTTAGAGCACACCCAAACCTGAACCTATCACAATGGCCAAATATACCTTGCTTTCTCTGATCTTAAACATTCATTTCTCTAGAAGGACAAGATGGCACACATCTTTAATACCATCACTCAGGAGGCAAAGGCTGGAAATTTTCTGTGAGTTCAAGGCTAGTCAGTGAGACTCTATCTCAAAAAAAGAAAAGAAACAAAACAAGAATTTCCTCTAAAGTAGATACATCTACAATAGTAACCACAGACACTAGTCATTTGAACTAAAACACATCTGTGGGTCAGCTATTTCAGAACCTGAGAAGAGGATTCTTTGAGTCTAGGAGTCGACAGACTAGATAACATATCAGACTCTGCCTGTAAAAAAAAAAATGTAGAGGCTTTTATTAGTTACTGTTGAAGATGGGAGGCTTTATTAGGGCTTATGGTTCCAGTGGGAGAGTCCATAATGGTGGGAGAGGCATGACAGAAAGCAACTAGACAGGAATCTGAGAAACTGCATCTTCACTGTGAGTTTTTTGGTTTGTTTGTTTGTTTTGAGACCGGGTTTCACTATGTAGCCCTAGCTGGCCTGGGACTTGATATATAGATTAGGCAAATCTCAAACTCACATAGATCTACCTGCTTCTGCCTTTAAAGTGCTGCGATTAAAGGTGCCTGACACCAAGCCTAATGCTATCATGTTAACCACAAGCACAAAGCAGAGAACTCAAAGCGAAAGCAGGTCAATGTTTAACACACTTCCTCCAGCAAGGCTGCACCACTTAAACCTCTCCAAACACTGCAACCAACTGGGGAGATATGTATTTATTTATTTATTTATTTATTTATTTATTTATTTATTTACAGGATCTCACTATATAGTTGTGGCTGGTTCCCCCACCCCCGCTCCCCCAGACAGGGTTTCTCTGTGTAGCCCTGGCTGTCCTGGAACTCACTCTGTAGACCAGGCTGGCCTTGAACTCAGAAATCCTCCTGCCTCTGCCTCCTTAGTGCTGGGATTAAAGGTGTGTGCTGCCAGGCCCAGCCTTGGGAATCACTTTTTATTTAAACCACTTCATTCTCAAAAACAGATAGGACTAAGCCAGGTTGGTAAAACATGACTTTAACCATAGCATTCTGGAGGCAGAGGCAAGTGTATCTGAGTTTGAGGCCAGACTGGTCTACAGAGTGAGTTCCAGAACAGCCAAGGTTACACAATGAAAGTCTGTCTCATACATATACATTATACATTATATGTTATATATACATATATACATATATACATATATACATATATACATATATACATATATACATATATACATATATACATATATACATATATACATATATACATATATACATATATACATATATATGTTCTGAGGCCTGGACTTGCCTGGACTTGCCCAGTTCTTGGAAACAAGAGATTTAGGCCTAGTCTCCTGAACTGTAATTTTCTTATAATACAAAATAGTAATATATACTCATAAGGGGCATGCAGATGTGAAGCCAGATCAGCCAGAGAGACAGGAAGGACCACCAGGACTAGGCCAGAACAAAAACAATGTACTTTATTCATTTGTTTTTTGTAGATGGGTATTGTAACAGGGCCACAGACCTTAGCACAACTGACTCTGTTGTGATCATAAAAAGAGAAAGAGGTGTGAGTGTTGGTATTCTGTCTAAGCATCACCCCATACCTACCTGGCAATAGCCAGGTATGCCCCGCCCCAGAGATCTGGCCCACTGTAAAAGGGGCTACTTGCCCCTCCTCTCCCTCTTTGCTATCTCTGCTCTCCCACATACTCTCACCTCTCTGCCCCTTGGGTTCCCCCCCCTCTCCACGTGGTCATCGCCGGCCTCCACTCCACTTCTCTACTCTCTCTCTCTACCTTTCTCTACCACTAACTCCCATCCCCTACTCTGAATAAACTCTATTCTATACCATGCCTGTGTGTGTGTGGTCCCTCAGGGGGAGGAAGTGCCTGGACAAGGGCCTGCCTGGGCACCCCCTTCCCCACACCGCCATGCCACACTCCCTTAACCCCCCATCCTCTCTTTTTAAGCCCTCACAGTGAGAATATGTTCTACTGTGGTGTGGGGTAAGGGGTTGCCTCAGCCGGCCCATGGGGAGGCATCGCTTCCCCTTGAGGGACCAGCCACAGGATGGTATAGTATAGAATAGAGTTTATCCAGGGCATGGGGAGGGGAGTAGTAGAGGCAGAGGAAGGCAGAGAGAGGGAGAGAGTAGAGAAGCAGGGGCCGGCCATGACCACGTGGAGAGAGGGGGGAGGGGAGGAGAGCCCAAGAGGGGGAGGGGAGAGAGAAACTGAGAGTGAGAGAATAAGAGATGAAGAGAGGGAGGAGGGGCCCGAGCATCCCCTTAGTAGTCCAGGCAACTGTGGGGTGGAGCTTACACAGAATCCTAACAGACTCCATGGTAGAAGTGCCATTCAGGTTGTAAAACTCAGCATGTAGACATCACAGTGCCACCAACCAAACTGAGAACAAAGGCCTGATTCATCAAAGTCCATAGCTGCAGAAAAAGACTCTGAATATACTAACTTTGCATTTTGGCTTCTGGAGTTTTGCTTCTGGCTGTTTTTGTTAACTGGATTACAAGTCAACCCAAGACAAGGCTTTTGTTTTTAAAAGTTTATCTGAGAAAGGCTAGGGGCTACACTGAGATCCGGAACACCCAGAGACATTTCTGAATAGCTAACAAAGACTTTCTATTGGCTGAAACCCATGTCAATCTGTCTAAGCTCCGCCCCACAGATGGCCACAGCCAAGGAGGCCTGACCCACTGTAAAAGGGGCTGCTTGTCCCCCTCCCCCTCTCTTGCCGCCTTGGTCTCTTGCTCCTTCCTTGCTATTTCCTTTCTTCCCTTTCTCCTTCTCTCCCCCTTAGCTTCCCCCCTCTCTCCACGTGCTCATGGCCAGCCTCCTCCTACTCCTACTCCTACTCCTACTCCTCCTCTTCTTCCTTCTCCTCTTCTTCCTCCTCCTCCTCCTCTTCCTCCTTCTCCTCTTCTTCCTTCTCCTCCTCCTCCTCTTCCTCTTCTTCTTCTTCTTTTTCTTCTTCTTCCTCTCTCTCTCTCTCTTCCTCTCTCTCTTCCTCTCTCTCTCTCTTCCTCTCTCTCTCTTCCTCTCTCTCTTCCTCTCTCTCTCTCTTCCTCTCTCTCTCTCTCTCTCTCTCTCTCTCTCTCTCTCTCTCTCTCTCTCTTTCTGCCTCTACTACTCTCTCCCCATTCCCTGAACAAAAACTCTATTCTATGCTGTACCTTTGTGTGGCTGGTCCTTTGGGGGAAGGGATACCTTAGCATGTTCTAGACAAGGCACCCCCTTCCCCAGACCTCACCACACCTCCATAGAACATACCCCCCCTTTATCTTTTTATAAACACATCAGTCTAATCTGGTGAATACCCAACAACTGGTACCTGTGTGTGTGTGTGCGTGTGCGTGTGCGTGTGCGTGTGCGTGTGTGTGTGTGTGTGTGTGTGTGTACGTCTGTGTCTGTGTCTGTGTGTCTGTGTCTGTGTGTCTGTGTGTGTGTTGTGCCACCACACATATGTGGGAATCAGTGAATGCACTGTGCGGTTGGTTCTTTCCTTCCTCCTTGATATGAGTCCAAGGGAACACACGCAGTTCTTTGTGCTTGTATGCTAATCGCTTTTACCTCTAAGTCATCTCTCCAGGCTCACCTTATTTTCTGAGACAGCCTCTCCCTGAACTTGAAGCTTGCTGACTTGAGTAGACTGGGTAGCCAGTGAGCCCCGGGGACCCTCTTGTCTCTATGCCCCTAGTGTTGAGAACACAGGCATGTGCCACTGTATCCAGCTTCAACTCACATCCCCATGCTTGTGTGACAAGATGTTTGTCAACAGAGGCATCTATTCAGTTTCCACCTTTATTCGTTACATTCAAACAAGTTGGACATGATTGAAGCTTTGTAAATGTAGCTGCAATGTGATGTGATTTATTAAAACTTTCAATTGACTTGTGATTCTGGTCAACTTTCTTCCCTTATCAGAGGTCCTGGTGCAGCAGCCTGGCTTTTTTTTTTTTTTTTTTTTTTGTTTCCTTTAGCAGATGCTAGTGAGGAGACTTCAGGCCCCTAGGTACTGCCTTCCTCAGTAGACTGTTCTTGCAAAGATTTGGGTATGTGCAATGTGTGTCTTTTGCCTCCATTGCTGCTTATGTGGGAATTATAGAATATCAACTCTGTGTCACTACTCACTTGTGAAGAACCAAGTAAGAGTTAATGGGCTAGGCGTGGAATATCTTTAATATAAACACTTCAATATCAGAGGCAGGTGGATCTCAGTTCTAGGTCAGTCTGGTCTACATAGAGCAATGGTTCTCAACCTTTCTAATGCTGGGACCCTTTAATATAGTTCCTCATGTTGTGGTTGTTAGGCTGAAACCCCTGCTCATGCCTCCCACAAGCTAGGAAACCCCAGCTGGCCTCCTTTCCCTAACCCCTCACATACAGAAAAAATCTCCACCATTCCTCAGAGAAAACTCTGCGCTAACATGTCTCCTCTGTCTCTGCATTTCTGGCAGCCCACCCAAGATTCCCCACCCAGGGTCAGTTTTGGACCCTGTATGGACACAATCCCAGCTCCTAGCTCACACGTCATCATCCCTGTACCCAAGACACATAAAATTCCCTTGCTTTAGCCTGGATGTATGACTTCACTAACCTCCCCCTCTGAGACTAGTGAACCCACCCGAGAGCTTCCTCCTAATAAACCTGCCTTTGTCTACTTTTAATCTGGTCTAATCTGTACTATATCAGACACAGAGGGACAGAAAAAGTTTATCTTGTTGGTGCCGAAAACTGGAGGAGCTGAGCCCCCAACCTGGTCCCCCCACCCCTGCCTGTTTTGTGGGGACCTCTCCTCCCCCTTTCCATCTTCACCTGACGTGATCAACTTTTGGCTCCTAGTAAATCACCATTTCCCAGCCACAGCCTAAGAGGTATGGAGTGCTTCTTCAGGGTCAAGGACCCCTAGAATTCCCAGCCAAGCCATGGCTGCGCCAAGGCAAGCCTATCAGTTCCAGAACAAAGAGGATCAAATCCTTTCCATGTGCCTCCCTATACTCGCCCCCACCACCACCACCACTGTTCCACCCCAGGCCTCAGTGTTCTCCAACACTCCCCAACAACTGGTCTTTCCTGTCCCTCCAGGAACCACAGCTTTCTTAGCCCCTTGCCATGAAGTGCTACTGTGACCCGCCCCACAAGCCTCCCCCATCCTGCCATGGGTCCCCCAAATTTTTCCAGCTGCACCACCCCAACAGTCCCACCTTCTCCTCACAGACAAGGCTCCAAAAAAGCCTACTCCTTTCAGGCCAACATTTCACTCCCCCTCCCTTCCTAAAGCTAAATTTACCACCACTGTTGATAACCACAGAAGCTACAACACAATTTATGACCTTGTGATAACAGCTCCCTCAGCCAAGGTCCTTGCCTTGGCTTACTAACCCTTTCCTGTCCTGATGCAGCCTTTAGCTCAAGCCTTGTCATACAAACACCTATTATAAACTATTAAAAATAATTAAAACATACAAGCTAATTATCAATTACCTCACAAATAATCATATTATTTAATATAATCATAGCTATAAGCTGGGTGGTGGTGGCACATGCCTGTAATACCAGCACTCTGGGAGGCAGAGGCAGGCAGATTTCTGAGTTCAAGGCCGGCCTGGTCTACAGAGTGAGTTCCAGGACAGCCAGGGCTATACAGAGAAACCCTGTCTCAAAAAAACAAAATTCAAAAAATAAAAATAAAATATAAAAAATAAAACCAAATCCATAGCTATACTTATAGTCATAATTAATTACTAAAATAAGCTTTATTCAGTCTCCTCTATGTTTTCAAAGTTAAAAAGTAAATAACTAAGAACAATGTTTGTCTATTTGGCTATGACTTTGTCTATTTGTTTATCTATTTGTAGATAGATATGTGGTCCTCAAACCTTCATAGATCTACAGGATATGACATTTAATGTTAAAGTTCTGAACTCTGACGGTTTCATTCCTCCTAGATACCTTACCTCACTTTCCTATTGTCATTTACATTTTTCATGGTTTCTAACCTTTATAGCTTGCATTTACCAACCTCAAAACACCTTCCTAGACCCTCAGACATCTTCTTAGATCCTCACTTTCTTAGAAGTTTTAGTATCCTCAGACCATACACAAACTTTAAACTTTACTTTTTTCCCCTATCCAATTACTCACCGTAAGACACAGGTGGTTGATCATTAGGGTTTTAAAGACTAGATTAGTGAAAGAAGCAACTCTTTACTATTCCATTGTCTAAAGGAACTCACTTTACAATGACTGTTTTCACAGAGAGATCCTTTATTAAGTGAAGAAGAAAAATTAAAGTGGCTGTTTCCTGGCTCAGGCAGAAAAACAGCAGCAAATGACCTTGCAGGTGTACTTCTAAGAAGAAAAGGAGGGTGCAGTGGTATATTTTGATTGGACATGTTAATTGGGTGAGCCAATGGGGGCTGGACTTTAATACTTTGATAGCTGGACCTTGTAGTCAGCCTCAGGAGAAGAAAGTAGCCAAATAAGCGAATAGACCTTGGAGGCTAGTTTTGGGAAGGCAATCTAATGGCTTTAGCACGGCAGAGGGGATGGGAGAGAAGGGCAAGGCCACGCTAGTTGAGCCAGCCAGATTCTCTTCAACTCCTGCCCTCATGGAGCCCAGGGTGAAGGGCATAGTGGTTCATATCTGTAATCTCATCACTCAGGAGGCTGAGATATGAGGATGAGTTTGAGGCAAACCTGGCTGACACAGTGAGACCCAATTGTAAACACCAAGGGCTAAGGACGTAGCTCAGTGTAACTCAGTAGTGGTGTCTGACTCACCAAACCAGCAGGAGTAAAGTCCTAAAGGGCAAGGTGTGGAGGGAGAGGACAGAGATGAGAAGATGAAGAAGGCAGAGTTGGGACCACAAGGTCTGGCATAAGCTCATGGCTTATGGCAAGCAAGTTTACTAAGAACTACAGCATCCTATATATTATTTCCAGGGGAAGAATGGAATAGAGGCAGTTGAAAGCTCATTAAGCAACGTTGGCAAAGAAAACAAAGGATATCTCAGACACAGCTACCTTAGGGCTGATAACCACAGCCGAGGAGGAAGAGTCAGGTCTCAAAAACTATAATACTGATTCCTATCAGGCTCTGGCCCCAGGCTCAGACTGACCTTGCCAAGCCTGGCCCTAGGCAAAGATACAGAATTAATGTCCCCTTTATCCCTTTATCAGGCCCTTAGAGAAAGCCTTGGATAGACCAGGCTCCCAACACCTGGCAGTCATGCCCAGCACCTTATGTTCATACTCCAGTGCTGACAAATAAGTTGTAAGGGCAAAAAAAACCTACCTGTTGCTTAACAGTTTCCTCAAGATTGAAACATCGAGCAGGGAAGTGCCTTAAGCAGGAAGGTAAACAACTCAAAACTAGCTTTAGGAAGTACCTGAAACTGGCCAGATTTGCAAGGCCCCATCCTAACAGAGTAAGCAATACTGGTTGAGGATCCTTCTCAGAGGAAGGGAAACCGAGCTGCAAAGAAGACTCAGACCAGACCAGCTGCCTAGAAGAAGCAGTAGCTGGCTGAGCTGCCTGGAAGAAGTTTGGACCAACTGAGGTACCTGGAATGGACACTATTGAGCTGCCCGCAGGCTATGCCATACATGAACTCCCAGTTACCAGCTTTGTGAGCTGTCACCCATGATGGGGTGGGCTTTGGTGATACAGCTGTCTGCATCATTTCCATTCCTGTAACCTAGTCTTCCCTCCATATTCCTGTAAGTAACCCCGATAAAACCAAGTTGGACTTTGGTGGTATCTGTACTTTGGTCTGTTGTGGACTTACTATTTAGGGTAAGTAGGCATGTGTTGAGTCTCCTCAGGAACAACTTTGTCACACAACACAATGCTATAGGACCATTCAAAAGACACAGAGCCATGCCATGTCGTGGTTGTGCATGGCTGTAATCCCAGCTCTGGAGCAGCAGAAGCAGGCAGATCTACAGCCTGGTCTACAGGGCAAGTTCCAGGACTACACAGAGAAACCCTGCTGTCTCAAACAAACAAACAGACAAAGCTAGAAAGCCACCCTTGACTGTAGAGTGAGACAATCTCAACAACAACAACAACAACAAAAAAAAAAAAATACGGGGGGGGGAGGGGGCGTGTTTGGAGGCTTGAAGAGAGTTGAACTTAAAAGTTCTTGCAGCACAAGGACATAAGTTGTATCCTGAATCCCCAGGTGTAATGGTGCATGTTGTGACCCAAGTGCTGGGGAAGCAGAGTGGAGGCTACCTGGGACTTGCTGGCCAGAGAGTCTAGTCGAACCAGTAAGCCCAGCCAGGCAGATGGCTCCTGAGGAAACACATTCAAGGCTGACCACTGGTCTCCACACATGTACACACACACACCTGCACACACCCCCCCAAACATGCTTACATACTTGCACATATTACACATCAAAATAAAAAGAAAGAAAGAGAAAGGAAAAGGGGGAGATATATATTCAAACACAAAGGTAATAAAGACACATTTTATTCAATACTACTGCAATAAGGGAGATAGATTCAGGAAAAGTGAAGTTTAAATATAACAAAAACATGGTGAGGCTCTGGGGTGGAATATATATTCACATGTGCAAGGCTGGCCTTGAATTCACTAGATAAAGATGACTTTGAATGTCTAATCCTCCTGCCTCCATCTGTCTAATGCTGGGTGTACAGGCATGCTCCACTATGCCTGGTGTGGAAAATTACTATGATCAGGCCTTTCTTCTTTCTTTTTCTAGTTCGTTCCTTGTTAGTTTCCTGTGTGTACATGTGTCTTGGCTATGTGCACTTTCAACTCCTCCCTCCTCTTCCCCTGGATTCTTTGAACACATGCCCATCATGATTTCATGATCACCACTGCCTCCTCCTCCCCCTCCCCTCTTCCCCCTCCTCCTCCTCCCCCTCCTCCTCTCCTCTTTCCAACCTGAGTCGTCTATTCCCAGATCTGCCAAGCTGTGACAAGCTGAACTGCACACTCTGCTGTAGTGGGCAGAAGCTGCCCTAGGTAGCTCCTGAGAGTGCCACCACACCTTCCATCATCAGACTGAATTACTCTCCCCACCCTTCTCCCTCCTTCTTCTCCTAACCCACCCCCATTCCTTTTCTTTTTCTTCCTTTTCTACAATCCATTGAGTCCGATTAGTGCTGTCTGTGTGAGCACGGGAAACCTAGCAACAGTCACACCAGAAGAAAAGTGACTCCCTCTCACCCCTGCAGCCATCAGTTGACAAAGGCTCCTCAGCTAGGGGGCGGAGTCTCATGAACCTGGGATTTTTGACTGGCTTGCTCTTGTGCGGGTGAGCACAGCAGCTTGTGTTCAGGAGTACCATGGACGTGCACATACAAAAGACAGCACAGCACGGCAGCCCACTCCATCCTACAGCTCTTACTGTTCCCACCCGTCTTCTGAGTTACTCCCAGTGATTTATGGGGTTAATACAGATGTCTCATTTAGGGCTGAGCGTTCAATAGTCAATCTCAGACCTTAACAGTCATGCATTTCCACACTCACTGCTGGTCAAGTTCGACAGCAGCACTAACTTATGAGATCAACATAAGCATTTAGTTTGACAATGTTTGTGTCTGTTCTGAAAAACAAGAGGAGTGAGTTCCCCTGCTAGAGCCCATAAGCTTCTATGACCTTATAAGAGTGGTTCTCAACCTTCCTATTGCTAAGACCCTTTAATACAGTTTTTCTTGTTGTACTGACCCCCAACCATAAAATTATTTCATTGCCACTTCATAACTAATTTTGGCACTGTTATGAATTGTAATGGAAATATCTGATATGCAGGATACCTGATTTGTAACCCCCCCCCAAAGGTCATGACCCACAGGTTCAGGACCACTGCCTTATAGGCTTTTAAGCAGGTTTCAGTACTACTGATAGCATTCTGCCAAAGGTAGGCTGAAGACTTAGGCATTGAGGGTAGGGAACATGGAACATGGTCAGATGTTATCAGGGGAAGAGGGTGATTCCCATGAAACTGACTCAGTGGGATTCTTGCTCTAAAACTGGACAAGAGATTGGAGGTTTAGGTAAGTGGTAACATTCTTGCCTAGCATGGAAAGACCCTGGATTCAATCTCAGGTGGCAGAAATAAGCAAAATGAAGCCAGACAGGAGTGTAGCTCAGTCTACACAGTGCTTGCTTAGCAGGCACAAAGGCCTGATTCAGGTACCAAGGAGTGACTCATTTAAATGTTTAAGCTATAAAGTGCTTTTATTTCTTGTATACAAAAAAAATAAATAAATCTAAAATTCGAGAACATTTGGATGCTTCTCATTTCCCATAGTTTCTTGCATGATACAAACTGTATGGGGAACTGCCAGAGAGCTTAATCACTTTCAGTTCTGTTTGAAGTTAATATGGAAATTAAGACTTTGTAATGTTGGGAGCTCCTTATTAAAATCACAACTTAAACTGAGAGAACTGTACTTATCTCTCACTAGACATTTCCTCCTAAAACCAAATTCAGAGGAAGTAATAACTCTTGTCAGTTCCCCTGTAGACAATTTTAACTATCCGACTAAAATATTTGAGCATGGGACTGTCAAGAAAAGAGATGGGCTAAAGAGAGCAAAACCCACTGTTATCATTACAAGAGGAGGGTTTAGCATGTCTCCCCCAAGCTCGAAAATAAAGAACACAAATGGTACATGGAAAATCTGAGAAATAGAAACAACTGACCTCCCGGGCATGTGTGGAAACTTCAGTCCACCACACACACAAAAACTACGTTCTTCCCCTTTCTCCATTTCTCTCTTCAACCCACGCCTCAGAACCAATAGCTCTGCCTTTAGACCACCATCCCAAGAACATACGTCTCATACATAGAACACAAACAAAGTACTTGGGCCAGCAAGATGGCTCAGCAGGGAAAAGGCAACTGCCACCAGTGGGCAACCATCTCTGGGACCCAAGTGGTAGAAGGAAAACACTGACTCCTGAAAGTAGTCCTCTAACTTCCGTATGTGCACCATCAGATATGTGCATTTACACACATAGCTGCGCACATGTGCGTGTGCACACACACACACACACACACACACACACACACAAATAAACCAAAAGTTTATTTTAAAAAACTACACCTGGGTCTCCCAGCCACTATTTGCACCAGGGAGTCAGGTGGCTCCACAGTCTTCCCAGCACTGCTTTCACTTCTGAGCAGGGAGGTGATATCTCCACCTTCTCTCTGGAAGGGAACAGTTAGAAGCACACTGGGTCATAAGATTAGTGGAGCAACTGGGACAGGAGCCTCCCAGGCACTATTTACACCAGGGAACCAGGCAGCTCTACAGCCTTCTGTGCACAGACCCTGCCAGAAGAGAGCTGGTCTCCCAGGAGTACAGACACAGGCTTACAGATGCACAGGAGGGGAAAGCTCCAACCAGAGACAGCAAGACCAACTAGCACCAGAGATAAACAGATGGCGAAAGGTAAGCTCAAGAACCCTACCAACAGAAACCAAAGCTACTTGGCAAAATCAGAACCTAGGTCTCCCGCCAGAGCAAGTCCTGGATACCCCAACACACCAGAAAAGCAAGAGTTGGATTTAAAATCACATCTCATGATGCTGATAGAGGACTTCAAGAAGAACAAAAATAGCTCCCTTAAAGAAATACAGGAGAACATGGGTCAACAGGTAAAAGCCCTTTACGAGGACACACAAAAATCCCTTAAAGAAATACAAGAGAACATGGGGCAACAGGTAGAAGCCCTTAAAGAAGAAACACAAAAATCCCTTAAAGAATTACAAGAAAACACAAACAAGTGAAGGAACTGAACAAAACCATCCAGGATCTAAAAAAAAAAAAAAAAAAAGGAAGTGGAAACAGTGAAGAAATCACAAAGGGAGACAATTTTGGAGATAGAAAACCTTGGAAAGAAAACAGGAGTCATAGATACAAGCATTAACAACAGAATACAAGAAATAGAAGAAAGAATCTCAGGTGCTGAAGACACCATAGATAGCATTGACTCAACAGTCAAAGAAAACACAAAAAGCAAAAAGCTTGTAACCCAAAACATCCAGGAACTCCAGGACACAATGAGAAGACCAAACCTAAGGATTATAGGTATAGAAGAGAGTGAAGATTTACAACTTAAAGGGCCAGTAAACATCTTCAACAAAATTATAGAAGAAAATTTCCCTAACTTAAAGAAAGAGATGCCTATGAACGTACAAGAAGCCTACAGAACTCCAAACAGACTGGATCAGAACAGAAAGTCCTCCTGTTACATAATAATCAAAACACCAAATGCACTAAACAAAGAAAGAATATTAAAAGCTGTAAGGGAGCAGGGCAATGGTGGCACACGCCTTTAATCCCAGCACTTGGGAGGCAGAGGCAGGTTTCTGAGTTCGAGGCCAACCTGGTCTACAGAGTGAATTCCAGGACAGCCAGGCCTACAAAGAGAAACCCTATGTCAAAAAAAAAAAAAAAAAAAAAAAAAAGCTGTAATGGGAAAAAGGGCAAGGACAAGTAACCTATAAAGGCAGGCCTATCAGAATCACACCAGACTTCTCACCTGAGACAATGGAAGATCCTGGGCAGATGACATACAGACCTTAAGAGAACAAAAATGCCAGTCCAGACTACTACACCCAGCAAAACTCTCAATCACCATAGATGGAGAAATGAAGATATTCCATGATAAAACCAAATTCATACAATATCTTTCCACAAATACAACCCTACAAAGGATAATAGATGGAAAACACCTATTATATAAGGAGGGAAACTACACTCTAGAAAAAGCAAGAAAGTAGTCTTCCAACAAACCCCCCAAAAAAGTAACCACACAAACATAAAAACAACACCAAAAATAACAGGATGCAATAATCACTATTCCTTAATATTTCTTAACATCAATGGACTCAATTCCCCAATACAAAGACATAGACTAACAAATATTTTTCATGTAAATCTTCAATTTTATCAGAAAATGTTTGTAATTCCTTTCAATTAATTTAGTAATGTTTTTATGTCTATCATTTTATCTGTATTATTTTCCATGATAATCTTCAATTTTAACATGTTTTCTATATATTTCTTCAATTTTATCAGAAATATTTTCCATGTAAATCTTCAATTTTATCAGAAAATATTTATAATTCTACTTTCAATCAACTTAGAAATATTTTTAGGCCTACCATTTTATCTGTATAATGATAATCTTTAATTTTAACATGTTTTTCTATATATTTCTTGAATTTTATCAGAAATATTTACCTTGTAGATCCTCAGTTTTATCAGAAAATGTTTATAATTCCACTTTCAATCAACTTAGAAATATTTTTATGCCTACCATTTTATCTGTGTAATTTTCCATGGTAATCTTCAATTTTAACATGTTATCTCTATTTTTCTACAATTTTATCAGATATATTTTCCACATAAATCTTCAATTCTATCATAAAATGTTTCTACTTCCTTTTTCAATTACTTTAGCAATGTTTTTATGTCTATCATTTTACTCTTTAATTTCCCATGAAAATTGTCAATTTTAACATGTTTTTCTATATATTTCTTCAATTTTGTCATAAATATTTTCCATGTAAATCCTCAATTTTATCATAAAATGTTTTTACTTCCTTTTTCAACTGAAAAAAGAATGGAAAAAACTATACCTGATTTAATATGATTCTCAAATTATTCCTTTTTTTAGATTTAATTTTTTTAATTTCTATTTTGTATTATATTCAAGATAATATATTTTTATGCCAATCATAAAAATAATGCACATATTATTAAATGAACATCAAAAGATAAAGTTTTTTGTTTGTTTGTTTGTTTTGTTTTTAGTAGAGCTTAAAATCTTGGATCTTACTGTGGTACAAACACAAAATAACAATTTTTAGATATTGGAGTTCATTGTAATAAGGCTGTACTTCAATGTCCCTCATGTCATCAAAGGATTTTACCTCCATAGTATCTAATCTATGAGTTGAGAGTTCTGTTGCATCAAGGAATGAATTGTAGGCACAATTGTTTGGATACAGATTTCCTGCTATGGTCAAAGCTATTTGACTTGAGTGACTGCCATCATTCCCAGCCCACAGAGAATAAGTTACATTCATTTAAGAAATGGTGTGTGCATTAAGATAGTCTATCCATGAAGTCATTCATCGACTGCTTCAGTGAACAATGGTTCTGCTTGGATGATGGCACAGACATTAGGTAAGGGTAAGATTCTGTCTGGTTCATTGCCTGTGATGATTTTGAAAAGCATTCATCTCAGAAAAAGAGTAACTTAGCTCAAGAAGAAGGAGGACTGAAGTGGAGTGCTTCGGTTCGTCTGAGAAAGGGAACAAAATACTCACAGAAGCAATAATGGAGACAAAGTGTAGAGCAGGGACTGAAGGAAAGGTCACCCAGAGATTACCCTACCCGTGGATTCATCCTATAAACAGTCACCAAACCCCGACACTATTAGGGAGGACAAGAAGTGTATACCAAAAGGAAGCATGTCATGGTTGTCTCAGGAGGGGCCCTGCCAGAGTCTTACACATACAGAGGCAGATGCTAGCAGCCAACTATTGGACTAAACATGGGGTCCCCAATGGAGGAGTTGAAGGGCAGACTGGAGGAGCTGGAGGGGTTTACAGCCCCATGGGAAGAACAACAATGTTGGCCACCTAGACGCCCCAGGACTCCCAGGGACTAAACCATCAACCAAGGGGTACACATGGTTCCAGCCAAAAATGTGGCAGAGGAATGCCTTGTCAGGCATCAGTGGGAGGAGTGGTCCTTGATCCTGTGAAGGTTCAATAGATGCCCTAACAAACGGAAATCAAAGGGGGAGGGAGGTGGGCGTGGGTCAGGGTCGGGTGGAAGGGCATATACTTGGAGGCAGGAGGTGGGAAGAGAGGTTGAGGGTTTTGGGGGAGGAGGAAAACCTGGACATGTTTTAGCATTTGAAATGTAAATGAAGATTATATTCAATAAAAAATACTAAAAGAAAAAAGTAAATTATAAGGTCATCTTCAAAATTGATACAATAATTATGAATAGCAAGCAAATATTCAGTCTCACTCTTTGTTGTTCTCTTACAAGCCACCTCCCAAATTAATTGTCTATACTTCTTTTGAGTGTATAAATAATTTTGAAATATGTAAGCTGTTCTGCAAAACCATAGTATAGTGTAAAAACATCAAATAAACAATCCTACTTATAGAGAGGCTGAGATAGGAGAAGCATGATTTCAAGACCATTACATGGTACACAGCAAGACACTGTCATGTACAAACAAGCAGAAAGCGTATATGGATTGTACAATATTGGATATATTGCTCCAATTACCAAATTAGAGACACCACTGGGTGACAGCCACCAATTTCTAATTCCTCATATTTTTGAATTTCAACCGATTAGGATATGTTGGCAATATTTTCATATTAAGAGATATTAAGGAAAAGTGATTGTTACTTCCTGTTATTTTTGTTGTTAGAAGTGGAATTATGTGGGGTTTGTGTGGGTTTGTTGAAAGATCACTTTCTCGCTTTTTATAGGGTGTAGTTTCCCTTCTTGTGTTGGTATTTTCCATCTATTATCCTTTATAGGGCTGGATTTGTGGAAAGATACTGTGTAAATTTGGTTTTGTCATGGAATATCCTGTTTTCCCCATCTGTGGTAACTGAGAGTTTTGCTGGGTATAGTAGTCTGAGCTGGCATTTTTGTTCTCTTGTATGTCATCTGCCCAGGATCTTCTAGCTTTCATCGTCTCAGGTGAGAAGTCTGCTGTAATTCTGATAGGTCTGCCTTTATATGTTACTTGACCTTTTTCCCTTACTGCTTTTAACATTCTTTCTTTGTTTAGTGCATTTGGTGTTTTGATTGTTATGTGATGGGAAAAAATTCTTTTTTGGAGTTCTGTAGGTTTCTTGTATGTTCATGGGCATATCTTTCTTTAGGTTAGGGAAGTTTTCTTCTATAATTTTGTTGAAGATATTTACTGGCCCTTTAAGTTGGAAATCTTCACTCTCTTCTATACCTATAATTCTTAGGTTTATCTTCTCATTGTGTCCTGGATTTCCTGGATGTTTTGGATTAGGAGTTTTTGCTTTTTGTGTTTTCTTTGACTGTTGTGTCAATATTTTCTATGGTATTTTCTGCACCTGAGAGTCTCTCTTCTATCTCTTGTATTCTGTTGTTGATGCTTGCATCTATGACTCCCAATCTCTTTCATAGGTTTTCTAGCTCCAGGGTTGTCTCACTTTGTGATTTCTTTATTGTTTCTACTTCCATTTTTAGATCCTGGATGGTTTTGTTCATTTTCCTCACCTGTTTGATTGTGTTTTCCTGTAATTCTTTAAGGGATTTTTGGGTTTCTTCTTTAAGGGCTTCTAAATGTTTGCCTGTGCTCTCCTGTATTCCTTTAAAGGAGTTATTTATGTCCTTCTTAAAGTCATCATGACAAGTGATTTTAGATCCGAATCTTGCTTTTCCGGTGTGATGGTGCATCCAGGATTTGCTATGGTGGGAGAATTGGGTTCTGATGATGCCAGGTAACCTTGGTTTCTGTTGTTTATGTTCTTATGCTTGCCTCCCACCATCTGGTTATCTCTAGTGCTACCTGCCCTCGATATATCTGACTGGAGCCTGTCCTTCCTGTTATCCTAGTTGTGTCAGAACTCCTCAGAGTCAAGCTGTCTCTGTGATCCTCTGATTCTGGGATCCCAGGATCCTGAGATCCTGGGTGTGTCCAAGCTCCTGAGAGTAAAGCTGCCTCTGGGACCCTGAGATCCTGGTGTGACCAAGCTCCTGGGATTCTGGGATCATGGGATCCTATGATCCTGAGCTTGTTAGAGCGTCTGGAAGTGGAGCTTCCTCTGGGTGTTGTGGGACTGTCTGTGGAGTTTGCACCCAAGGTCTGCTCAGGGCACCAGCCCAGACAGACTGGAAGGAACCTGTGCCACTGGTCTAGTGGAGTTCCTGCATGCCTGGGTCCTGCTGATCCTAGTCACTCCAGGTGTTGGGCAGATGTTGTGTCCTCCTCACCTCTGATCCTCTCTCTTTTTTTTTTTTTTTGAGACAGGGTTTCTCTTTGTAGCCCTGGCTGTCCTGGAACTCACTCTGTAGACCAGGCTGGCCTCGAACTCAGAAATCTGCCTGCCTCTGCCTCCCAAGTGCTGGGATTAAAGGCGTGTGCCATCACTGCCCAGCTTATCTTTTTTTTTTCATTTTCTAAACTAATAATTGTTTTTCCTTCTATTACATAGGCCTTGGAGTATGGTGTGGCTGCAACTTGTAGGGAGGAAAATATTGCTTTCCCCCATGTTTGCCAACAGAACCAGCTTCTACTCTTGCTGCTGAAGCAGTTTACATGCAAGTTTGATGTGTATATATCATTGCATTCTGATTTTAGAAGTTATGTTTCCGTAGACAGTATGGTGAAAATAGCTGCAATTCTAGCAAGGAGGCTGAGGCAGGACAGCTGCCAGGTATAGTGCACATAGCAATTTCCAGGCTGGTTAGGAGCAACTGTGATTCTAGTTTTCTAAAGGGGGCTGGGGGGCTGGGACATAGCTCAGTCAGTAAGGGGCTGGCCTGGTAAGTTTGATCCCCAGAACCCAGGTAAAAATTCCAGGCATGGTGGTGAGTGCTTATAATCCTAGCACTAGGCAGACAGAGACAGGCATATCCTTGGGGATCTCCGGCCAGACAGCTCAGGCTACTTGACAAGTTCCAGGCTAGTGAGACCCTGCCTCAACAATATAAGTGGATGGCTCCTGGGGAATGACACCTGAGGACATCCTCTGGCCTCAATATGCATTTAGTCACATGACAACATACATGGGAGGGGGAAGAGGGAGGGAGAGAGCACTTTGCTATGTATCCTTGCTATAAAAATACAAATCATACAGCATTGTATAAAGTAAAACATGAGCTGGGTACGGTGGCCCAGGCCTATTATGCCAGCACTTTCAAGACAGGGGCAGGAAAGTCATTCACAGCTCCATAGAAAATTCCAGGCCAACTTAGGCTACTGAGACCTATCTGGTTTCTTTCTCAATCCCTCTCATCTCATGTCTGAGACAGAGGCTCCCACTAAACCTGGAACTTGGTTATCTGATTGGACAAGCTGGCTGGCAAACCCCAGGAATCCCCTTGTCTTTGCCTCCTCCGCACTGGGATTACAGGTGCGCTTCCCTGCACCTGTGGATGCGGTCACCGGACTCCAGTTCTCATAACGCAGCCGCAAGCACTTTAATGACAGAGCTGTCTCCCTAGCCCTCGGCTGATTTTTTTCTTTTGTTTTTGCTATGATTTATTTGTTTACGTTGTGTGTTTATGTGTTTCTATGGGGACACGTGACTACCATGTATAAAGCTCAGAAGACGACTTGCACAACTTGTTTTTTTTTTTTTTAACCTCAAGCTATCGTAGTCCCAGGAAGAAAGGATCAGGAATGGCTTAGTGGCCATTGTTTTACCCAGCTGAACAATCTTTCTGGCCTGATGCTTATCAAGCTGTGCACTGTATAATAATACATCATAACCCTGTGTTTTAATTGGCTTTTCAATTACTAAGTAACTGCTGGTTTCAGTGGGGTGGTACAGAAGGGTTTCATGTGGGTGTGCAGCCGGTAATTCATCTAGATTTTTCATACATCGCTCTAGACTAGACTACATCATCCTTTATAAAGCTGGGGTTGGAGCATCCCACTGTACTGTTAATACATTCTACTTAACAGATCCACTTAAACATTTTTTTTAAAGATTTATTTTATGTAAGTACACTGTAGCTGTCTCCAGACATACCAGAAAAGAGGGTCAGATCTCATTACAGATGGTTGTGCGCCATCATGTGGTTGCTGGGATTTGAACTCAGGACCTCTGGAAGAACAGTCAGTGCTCTTAACCATAGAGCCATCTCTCCAGCAGATTTTTGATGTTTTTTAGGGGAGGGGGAAATGTTTGACACTGTCATTGAGGTGCTGAGAGAATCTGGAAAAGATGTGGGGGCACAGACAAGAGCCTCTTGGTATCAGAAACCAGAGTGAAGCTTGGACAGGAAGTGGCTGTTTGCCCACCTTCCTAGAACACCAAACACATGGGAGTCCATGACAGCCTAGAAGTCCTGATTAGATCTTTAATAAGATACCTTTTCCTTCCTCAGGAGTTCAAACTTCCTCCTCCCTAATTACATCTCTGTCTGTTGAAACCTCATCTTAACTTTACGATCCAAAACAAAACTCACCATGATATAACTTGCCCTGGATGAAAATTAAGTCTCCCTTCCCCAGTCCCAACACTGAGCCTTTACTTCCAAGAGCTATACTTCCAAGTACTACCGCACAGTGCTGACAAGTTTGCTGCCTCTGTGGACCTCACCTAATTTCTCACAGGAGCACACACACACACACACACACACACACACACACACACACGCTAAAATAAAAATAGTCTCCTAGGGGAATTGCACCTGCAGCCAAGCCTAATGACCTGAGTTCAATTCCTCTGCCTGATAGTGGAAGGCAGGAAGCCACTCCTGCAAGCTGCCCTCTGACCTCCACTCATGCGCTATAGCATGTGTGCCATACACATATGAAACGTCCATACAGAGAATTAAAATAAAATAACGTTCAAATGACACAATTGTTAGAGAATAAACAGCTCTTTTCCGCTAATACACAGCTGAAAGAGGAGATACAATTCCGTAGGAAAAAAAATATCACCTAGGCGTCCTTGGGTGTAAAATGAAAGCAGGGCATAAGGTCAATTAAAAGATGGAAAGCCCATATACAGTAGAATCTGGTGGGTGTTAAGCGATGGATAAAAATCAGCCAGCCATTAGGCTGCAGAGCCCGGCGGGGGCGTGGCCACCGGAATTATCTTGGTCCACAGTCCGGGCTCGCGGTCATGTGATTGCTAAGATGGCGTCGCCCGTTTCCCGGCGGCTGCTAGCTGCGGCTCTGCTGCCTTGGTGTTGCGCCGCCTGGACCCTGGGGCATCTGGACCCACCTTCTCCACCACCGCTAGTGATCTGGCATGGGATGGGTGAGTGGGTGTGGACGGGGGCATCCTTTTCCCGCCTCGGTTCTTAGACCTGGAAGGGCGATAGGGATTCCACAGCACCCGCCTACTCCGAGGTTTTCAATTTGGGGGGCTGCTCTGCACTGGAGGGAGGGCAGCCAGGTGTCTTTAGTGAGCCCTCAGGGAGAGCTGTGCGCTGCTGGGTTTATGCTTTGTTAAAATCCTAGCAGCTGTGGCATCAGCCTGCAGCATCTCACAGTCGGTTCAGCGGTCCCTGCAGAGCTGCTGGGCAGCACACGCAGGCTTTCATTCCTTCACATTTGAATAGAGATCTACCAGGCCCCTGCACGCCCTTCCTGCAGTTACTTCAGAGCACCTGCTCCACCTGAGCATGAAGTGTCTTCATACTTCTGGGACTTGCTTTCCAGTGAGGGAAACATATAATGAAATAAGGGAAACTTGTCAAATGGTCATGGGTGCTGTGAAAACAGGCATAAAACCTGGAAGAAGATAGAGCCTGAGGTGCGAGCTTGTGCTTGGAGAGAGCAAGGTTTGGACAGGATTCAGCCAGAGAGTGACAACTGGGAAGAGCTGAAGTGGATGAGGGAAGGTGCCGTATGGATGTGTGGTCACAGGAGCAGCAGATGCAAAGGCCCTGAGCTTGGTAGATCAGTGTGCAGATCAGTGTAGCAGGAGCAGAGGGAGCAAGGGGAGAGAGGGTGGACACACATGCTGGGGCTTGTAAGACTCGTGTAAGGACTTGGAATTGGACTAGGGACAGGTGAGGAGATGGGTAGGAAAATGTGCTTGCTTTACATTTGTGACTAATTGTTCTGAGTCCACTAAATAGCTAGTTTAAGAAACTAATTCCCCAGCACTTGGAGACAGAAGCCGGAGGAACACCCCAAGTTTGAGGCCCGTATGATCTACATGGCAAGTTCCATGTCAGCCAGAGTTACATGGGAAAACCATATAATTAAAATTAAAAACAAAGTGAAAGGATCTTTCTCTTTCTGTCACTAGATGTTCATGCAGACCCTTCAAGTGGTCACTGAACAAAAGCTGTGGCTGTGAACTCTGGGCAGAAGTTATTAGAAAGAAAGGGATTAGCCAGGCGGTGGTGGCACACACCTGTAATCCCAGCACTTGGGAGGCAGAGGCAGGCGGATTTCTGAGTTCAAGGCCAGCCTGGCCTACAGAGTGAGTTCTAGGACAGCCAGGGCTACACAGAGAAACCCTGTCTCGAAAATCAAAAAAGGAAGGAAGGAAGGAAGAAAGAAAGAAAAGAAAAGAAAAGGAAAGGAAAGGAAAGAAAGAAAGGGATTGAGGAACAGTTAGCTGAGATCATAGAGAATTCAGGTTCCTTGTCAACAGAAACAACAACAGGCATTTTCTTTGGGAGCTCAGATTTAAAATCGTTTTCCCCCTTGGTGATTTTTTTTTTAAGAAATATAATACACACACACACACATACACACACACACTTACACTTGTAGCCGTCTTCAGACACACCAGAATAGGTAATCAGATCTCATTACAAATGGTTGTGAGCCACCATGTGGTTGCTGGGAATTGAACTCAAGACCTCTGGAAAAGCAGTCAGTGCTCTTAACCACTGAGCCATCTCTCCAGCCCCCGGGAGCTCAGATTTATTAGCCGTGAAGATTGGTTTTCTTGAAGAGCCTTAGGGAGATTCCCTGTATAAGATTCAGCTCAGTGGCCTCTTTGTCCTAGAGAGTCCCTGGCTTTATCCTGTAGCTAGTCAGTGTTTCTTTTTCTCTTTGGGATAAAATGAAGAGGGATCAGGGACAGGCTCATTCTAGGACTGTAGACAGGAAGGAGGGAGACTTTATAGGATTGTGCTTTATGGATTAAGGCATGAGTGCCTGTCTGTCTTGTCCCACCAGTGTCCCCATTTCTGTTGTAGTTGCTGTGTCGAGAACAGATTGTAGATATCACATGAGCTGCAAGAGGACACTGCAGACCTTAAACCCCAGAGATGCCTGTGACTCAGAGCTGTATAACAACAGCTGTGTTGTAACAGGAAGTATGGTGGAAGTTTGACATTCTTGAGTGTGGCATCAAAGGATTAGATATGGCATGAGAGATGAAGGTAGCAGAGATGACGCTACCAGTTTTGGCTTGGGCAATTAGAAAGTGAAATTGTTTAATGAAGATGGGATTGCTTGGAGGGTGAGCACACTTGGGTGTGTATGTGTAGTCCCATTTTTTTTTTTTAACCACAAAGTAACACACACTGGTACTTGCTTTCCTCAAGAAGCTCAAAGAGTAGGATCCTAGTCCTCGGCCAGTTGATGGACATAGCCAGACCCTGTCTCAAAACAAAAGAAATAAAGATTCTGCTTTTGGATTTAGTAACTTAAAGGGTATGCTGTTACTGTTTTGGTGAGTTGCTAAGTTTGAGTGTCTTTTTTATTGTATTTGTGTGTGTGTGTGTGTGTGTGTGTGTGTGTGTGTGTGTGTGTGTGTGTGTGATGTAACTCTTGCACCATTGCACCATTACAGACCTAGTTTTTGGCTGGCTGAGACCATTGTCTCATTTAGTGTAGGCTAGCTCAGAATTTATATTTGTTGTCTAGACAAGAATGACTTGAACTTCTGATCTTACCCCTTCCCCCACAGCCCCCAAAGAGCTAGAATTATAGGTATGTGCGAATATGCTGGGATCATTTGATTTTGGTTTGGTTTGGTTTTTCGAGACAGTATCTTTTGTAGACCAGGCTATCATCCAACTATGTAGCCAAGGCGTCTTTTGGTCCTTACTCGTCACACCATGGTGGATGCCATTAGGAGAGAAACTGAAGCTTCTGTAAGCAGAGTGTTTTCCCCATCCGATTGAAATGCTGTGATTCAGAGTGGGACACCACATCAGCCCACATTTCTACTCAGTGATCCATTCACTTCCTGCTCTTAGTTCTGCTTGTTTCCGGGAAAGGAAACAATCCTAGGGCTAGGCTGAGGCTCTGAGCTCCAAGGCTCTCACTTCCAAGTTTATACGAGTTGGAGGTCAGCCATTTCCCAAAGCACATAGTAACTGATTAAATTTGTACCTCAGGCATTTTTTAGACCTTCATCCTGGTCCCTGGTGTTACAGATGTGTGGGACTGACCTTCATCCTGGTCCCTGGTGTTACAGATGTGTGGGACTGACCTTCATCCTGGTCCCTGATGTTACAGATGTGTGGGACTGACCTTCATCCTGGTCCCTGATGTTACAGATGTGTGGCACTGACCTTCATCCTGGTCCCTGATGTTACAGATGTGTGGCACTGACCTTCATCCTGGTCCCTGATGTTACAGATGTGTGGGACTGACCTTCATCCTGGTCCCTGGTGTTACAGATGTGTGGGACTGACCTTCATCCTGGTTCCTGATGTTACAGATGTGTAGCACTGACCTTCATCCTGGTCCCTGATGTTACAGATGTGTGGGACTGACCTTCATCCTGGTCCCTGATGTTACAGATGTGTGGGACTGACCTTCATCCTGGTCCCTGATGTTACAGATGTGTGGCACTGACCTTCATCCTGGTCGGACGTTACAGATGTGTGGCACTAGGCCTACCTTCTCTTTTATTCTTTCTATTTCTTTCTTTTGCTTTAAGACAGGGATTCCTGCAGCTCAGACCAGCCTCAGACTTTGCTAAGAAACCGAGGATGACCCTGAACTTCTAATTCTCCTCCCTCTGCCTTCAAAGTGCTGGGACCATATCTGTGCACTCTTGTCTAGTTTATGTAGTCCTGGGTTCCTACTCAGGACCTGGTGCATGTTGGGCAAATACTCTCTCAGCAGGGCTACTTCTTCAGCCCCACGTGGCCTTCTGAAGCTTGTTAGCGCCTGCTAGACAGAGCTTAAGGTTGAGGGGGAGGGGTTTGTTGTTGTTATTGTTGTTTTGGGGTTTTTTGGTTGTTTTGTTTTTGGTTTTGTTTTTATTTTTTTGTCTGTTATTGTTGAGGTGAAACTCATGTAACATAAGGTTCACAGTGCACAAGTCAGTGGCATTGAGCCTGCTCACAAGCTGAGGCTTCCTTGTAGTTTCAGAACTTGTCAGTGCCCAGGAAACCCTCCCTATGGGCTAAGTCATTGTTTCCTTCCCTCCTCTCCTGATAACCTCCAGCCTATTTCCTATGCTTGTGAGGTGTCTTATTCTGAACATTACAGGTAAAAGGTATTGGATAATTAGTCTTTTGTGCAGGATTGTTTTACGGAACATGCTTTGAGGTTCATCCAAGTCGTAGCATGCCTCAGCACTTCATTTCTATTCATGGGTGAATAGTATTCAATTGTTTGGACATACCACAGATTATTTATCCAGTAATGGGCATTTGGCTTATTCCTGCCTTTTAGCTAGTACCAATAATACCACTTTAGACATTTGTGTAAGGTTTTACTGTATGTCTTCATTTTTCTTAATTATCCAGTAGGAGTGGAGTTGCTGGGTCATTTGATAATTGCATGCTTAACTGTTTGTTTGTTTGTTTGTTTGTTTGTTTTTTCAAAGATAGGGTTTCTCCATGTATCCCTGGCTGTCCTGGAACTCACTCTGTAGACCAGGCTGGACTTGCCAACAAACTCACAGAGATCTGCCTGCCTCTGCATCTTGAGTGCTGGGATTAAAGGTATGTGTCACCACTACCTGGCTGCTTAATTCTTTTTTTTTTTTTTAAGTTATTACCACACTTTTCCACAGAGATTACATTGCTATAGTTCCATTAACAGGATACCAGCATACCTCAGTCTCCATGCCCTGCCAACACTTATTTACTAATTTCTAAAATGTTATTTTTGCCAGATAAACTGGTACACACCTTTAATCTCAGCACTGGAGAGACAGAGGTAGATAGGTATCTCTGAGTTTGAGGCCAGCCTGGTCTATATGGAAAGTTCTAGTCCAGCTAAAATTATGTAGCAATACCCTGGCTAAACAACTTAAGCAGTCTAGGTGGGTATGGACTGACAGTTCATCATTTTAGCTTGCATTTTGTCAACTGTGATTCTATTGACCATTTTCTGCCTTCTTAGACAAGTGTCTTTGCATCCTTTCCCAATTTGTTTTTTAAGATTAAGAAAAATTGTGGGGTGTGTGTGTGTGTGTGTGTGTGTGTGTGTGTGTGTATCCATGGAGACTAGAAGGAGGGCATCATTGGATCCCTAGAGTAATAGTTACAGGTGGTTGTGAGGCACCCAATGTGGATCTGAAACTGGATTCAGAAGCTGTGGAAGTGCTCTGAACTGCAGACCCTTCTCTCTAGCCTCTTCATTTCTTTTATTTTAAGATTATTTATTTTTATTTGTGTGCATATGTGTGTGCCTATGTGAGTGTATGTCAAGTACATGTAGATGCCCTAGGAAGCCAGATGATGGCAACAGCATCAGATTTCCTGGAGCTAGAGTTACATGTACTTGTGAACGGTCCAACATGAGTTCTGGGAACCAAACTTGGGTCCTGTGCAAGAGCAATGTCTTTGTCACTGTTCTGTTGCTATGAAGAGACACCATTACCAAGGCAACTCTTAGAAAAGAGGCCACTTAATTGATTGATTGCTTACAGTTTCAAAGGTTGAGTCCATTATCATCATGGTGGGGAGCTTGGTGACACTCATGGTGCTGGAGCAGTAGCTGAGGGTGGCATTCTGATTCAGAAACAGATGGACAGACAGACCGCCCTTGACATGGACTTTTAAAACCTTAGAGTCCACCTCCAGTGACATACTTCTTCCAACAAGGCCACACCACCTAATCCTTCTAATCCTTTTAAAGAGCTTCATTCCCTGACTAAGCATTTAAATATATGAGCCTGCTGGGGCTTTCTTATTCAACCCACCACAAGCAGCCAGCTCTCCAGTACTCCCTCTATTTCGTAATTATATTATTTGCCTTGTTGAGTTGTAAGAATTACTTGTATATCTGGACATTGAATTGAGGTACATGTTTCACAGATATTTCTGGAGTCTGATGTCTTGACTTTGGTTTTTGGCTTCTTACATTGTGAGTCAGAACCCTGTATGGGATTATGTTATTAGATATGGCTATCTAGAAAAAAGTGGCAATGGTGTTCTGAATGCTCAATGAGCAAAAACTTATTCAGAGTCAAGAGTGAAGTGAACTGAGTTGTTTCTGGCAGTGTGTGCATCTCCCACTCCACGGGTTCTGAACACAGAACACATGCACTATGCACTGTGCATGCTGTCCTGCCATGAACACCAACAAATGCTGCCCCCAACACTCTGCTCAGCCTGCTGGATGTTGTGAACCCCAGTGTTCTTAATGTATGTACAATGGCTTATGCTTTTCTAGTGGTTTTATTGCAAGAAAAAAAAGGACCAAATTAGTTTATCTTTCTATCATATTGTGTCCCAGTGATCACTTTTAACGTTGCCATTTGAGAGGGCAGGAGGCATGGCGTAGTGGGTAAGAGAACCTCTGATCTTCAGAGGACTGAAATTTTTTTTCCAGCACTTACATGATGGCTCACCGTTGCCGCAAACCCCAATTTCAAGGGCGGACACCCTCTTCTGTGCTCCAGAGGCCCCAGGCATGCGTATGGTGCACATATACATACATGCAAGCAAACACTCATACATATCAATTAAGATAAGTACAATTTTTAAATTTGCTATTTGAGTTGCTAACTTGAGTATCATCTTTTTAAAAAAATCAGTAAATGAATTTTGGGGGGATTAGGATAGAATTTCCAACCATTTCTGAAATAACCCCAAGTATGCTTCTGACATTTGTACTATATATATTTATGCAAGCAGTTTTTCAGTACTTATAAAATCAAAATCTTGATTAACTCTGAAGAACACCAAGGATGATCTCTCTGTCTCCTCTATTATCAGCTGTTCAGCTAGAATGAATTTTTGGTGGGGTTGGGGGGGTTGTTAGTTAGTTTATTTGATTATGTTCATTTTTGGTTTTGTTTTTACAGAGAGTCTCTCTATGTAGCCCTGGCTGTTCTAGAACTTGTTCTGTAGATCAGGCTGGCCTGGAACTTGGAGATTCACCTGCCTCGACCTCCCAAATGCTGAGACTAAAGGTGTGCACCACCGCCACCCCACTGCCCTCAGTTCTTTTTGAAGTTAAAGCTAGGGTCTCAATATGTAGGTCTGGCTAGACTGGAACTCAATGTGTTGACCAGTCTGGTCTCTCAAATTTACAGAGACCTGCCTGCCTTTGCCTCCTGAGTGCTGGGTTTAGACAGTGACCAACTCTGTTGAGATGAAAATGTAATTCTTTATGTAAAAATAAACAAGTACAATGTTCATCATTTTGTAAAATTAATTTGGCCCTTAATAAAATGGTAAAGTTTTGTGTATACCAAAGAATTATCTTACAGTAAATTTCTTTTATGATTCATCAGTAAATGATTGATTTGTATAGATACTTTATAAACCCATATGACCAAGAATTTCTAACGTGAGAGGTGCTGCGTGGGAAAGCTGGAGAAGCCCCGCCTTAGACCATGTTTACCGGTTCTCTCCATTCTGTGTGCTGCCTTTTCTCATCATTCATGCCCTTTGCTTTGAGACATAAAAGGTTTTTGTTTCTTAAATAATGCTGTTTTTCTTGGCTAGGGGACAGCTGTTGTAACCCCTTGAGCATGGGTAGCATTAAAAAGATGGTTGAAAAGGAAATACCTGGGATCTACGTCCTGTCTCTACAGATTGGGAAGAACATGATAGAGGTAAGATCCCGGCCCGCTCCCTGAGGGGCTTGATAGACAGTGCTATTGAACGATCCACCTTGCATTTTAAGCAGCAAAAACCTTGCATTTTAAGCAGCAAAAACCTTGCATTTTAAGCAGCAAACCACAGCCCCACTGGTTTGGTTTTATTTTCTTTTGGGATATAAGTTCTTGTTCTGTAGCTCAGGCTGGCCTAGAACTTGATCTTCCCGCCTCATCTTCCCCAAATGCTTGCGCTACAGGGCTGTCCCATCATGTTCAGCTATGTCTAGTGGCTATGTGAGGGTGCTGCCCCATGCCAGCCCTGTCTTAGAGAAGATGCTATTTACGTACAGTTCCTTCTTTTCCCTCCTCGCTACTCCTCTTTTAGGAAGTGGAGAACAGCTTCTTCTTGAATGTCAATCTCCAAGTCAGCATGGCGTGTAAGATTCTGGAAAAGGATCCTAAGTTGCAGCAGGGATACAATGCTATTGGCTTCTCCCAGGGAGGCCAGTTCCTGTAAGTGCCCTTCTGTGCCATGGGACCCGTTACATGGAATTAATGTTTCTTCTGTTCAGATGAGTTGACTTTATTTTGGTATCTTCCCCTGTCATAGAGAGGAAGTTATCCTTAAAACATCGCTGTGTTACAAGCTTTGTAGAACTTAATTTCTTTCTTTCTGTATGTGTGTAGATGCGTGAGCATGTGTACAAAGGGCAAAGGTCAATATTTAGTGTCTTCAAATACTCCCTACCCTGCTGTTTTAGAAAAAAAATTAAAGATTTTATTTTATTATCAATTGTGTGTCCGTTGGGGTATGTGCACATGTGAGTGCAGTGCCCACAGAGGCCAGAGGGGGCGTCAGATCACCCCCAGCTCAAGTTACAAGTTGTTATGAATGACCCATTGGTGCTGTGAGCGGCCAGCACTCTTAGCGCTGAATCATCCCTCTCTACCCCTTATTTTAACTTTTTCTTTTTTTTATTTTCTAGTTTGTTTGGTTTGATTTGATTTGGTTTGGTTTGGTTTGGTTTGATTTTTGGTTTTTTCGAGACAGGGTTTCTCTGTATAGCCCTGGCTGTCCTGGAACTCACTTTGTAGACCAGGCTGGCCTCAAACTCAGAAATCTGCCTCCCAAGTGCTGGGATTAAAGATGTGTGCCACCACCGCCCGGCTTTGTTGTTTGGGGTTTTTTTGTTTTGTTTTGTTTTGTTTTGTTTTGTTTTGTTTCTGAGACAGGGTTTCTCTGTGTAGCCTGGCTGTCCTGAAACTCACTATGTAGACCAGGCTAGCCTGGAACTCAAGAGATCCATTTGCTTCTGCCTCCCAATTTTGGTATTAAATATATGTACCACCACCACGTAGCTTAACTTAAAATTTTTTAAACTACATTTGTTCACTCTGAGTGTGAGAGTGTGTGTGTGTGTATGCCTTGATGTGTACATGTAGGTCAGAGGATAGACAGCTTTGAGGAATCAGTTTTCCCCTTCCACCATGTGGGGCCCAGGAGTCAAAATCTGGTCATCAGGCTTGGAAGCAAGTGCTTAACCCACGCTGGACAACATTATTATTATTGTCATCGTCACTGAGAAAATATTTCTCCATGAACCTGGAGCTCAGTATTAATAGGCTGGCTGTTGGCAGGCCCCAGGGACCCTCCGTCTCTACCCTCCCTCTGCTGATATTAGTGAATTACTGTTAGGCCAAGCCTTTTCTTTTTTTAAGGAGGAGCATGCAGTCCAGGCTCGGTTTCTCATGCTGGTGTGACAAGCCCTTCACAGGCTGAGCCATCTCCCAGCCTCTCTGGATATGTTGTCTATGAAATAATATTTGTATTCAGTCTCAGGGAAGGAAGATCCTATGACTCTGTGGTTTGGTGACCCATGGTGTATTAAATAGCTTAATCTGTGAAGTGCCCTGATATATTCTAATCTGACCATCAGAGCTGACAGCCACCCTTGATTTTTCTAGGAGGGCAGTGGCTCAGAGATGCCCGAAACCTCCCATGATGACCCTGATCTCAGTTGGGGGACAACATCAAGGTAATGGTCACCTCTTTATTCCCATGATTCTCTTCCTCTTTTCTAACCCATCCATCTGATGTTTTGCATTTCACTTTTCTTTTATTTTTCCTTCTTTCCTTTATTATTTCCTTCCTTTCTTCCTTCCTCCCTTCCTACCCTTTCTTGTTTCTTTCTTTCCCCCTTCTTGATCTTCCTCCTCCTCCTTTTTAGATAAGGTCTTGTTTGGTAGCCTAGGCTACCCTCAAACTCTAAGCAATTCTTCTGCTTCAGCCGGCCAGATGCTGAGATCATAGACATGTACCACCATATCCATCGTGTGTGTGTGTGTGTGTGTGTGTGTGTGTGTGTGTGTGTGTGTGTGTGTGTGTTTAATTTAGTTACATGTACGGAGGGTATGTGAGGAGGACAGAGGTATTGCATTTCCCTGGAGCTAGAGGCATGGGTGATTTTTGAGCCACCTTGCATGTGTGCTGAGAACTGAGTTTAGGTCTTCCACAAGAGCTGGTCATGCTCCTGACCATTGAGAAATCTCCATAGCTTTGCTTACTTGCTTTTTTAAAACTTAGTATTGCTGGATGGTAGTGGCTTATACCTTTAACCCCAGCACTCAGAAGGCAAGTAGATCTCTATGAGTTCAAGGTCAGCCTGGTCTACAGATGACATTCCAGGACAATCAGGGCTATACATAGAAACTCTGTCTCAGAAAGAAGAGAGGAGGGGAGAGGAGGGGAGAGGAGAGGAGAGGAGAGAAGAGAAAAAAGAGAAGGAAAAAGAAAGAAAAGGGAGGAAGGAAAAGGAAGAAAAAGAAATGAAATGAAAAAAGAAAGAGAAGATAAAATGTAGTAGTTTGATTTGTACCCTACATTGGCCATGCTTGTCAAACCCATTTCTCCCTAATGGAACAACTTGGTGCCATCAGCAATGGAGTAGGAAGTGTCTCCAGATTGCAAAACTCTGTAGCACAGACAAATCGTCGGTAGCCATCTCTTCTACTTAACTGATTAGATTTCATCAAGGTAAGAGGTCCATCCCAGTGACAGTTGAGGACTTGCAGAAGTAAGTTGGGCTGTGCGTGTAGCCTGGTGGTGATCCATTTATCCAGCATGTACAAGGTCCTGGGATCCAGCCCAACACTACTGGAAAAGGGAAATATAGTAGCATTCCCTGTTCTCTGACAGTTGTGCTGTGCTACTGACATTAACCAGGGTGTAAGCTTTTTGTTCTAACCTTTAGTGTCACTTAGAAATGCCCATTTGAGGGGAAAGGCATGTCACTGGATTAGAACCCCTCTCATGCTGTATGTTACTGTCAACACATCTGACAACAGAAATTAAAGCTTGGGTGCAAGCTTTAATGTTCTTTTTATTTTATGTATTTATTTTAGTTTTTCAAGACACAGTTTCTCTGAGTAGCCCTCCCTGACTGTCTTGGAACTCATCCTGAGGACCAGGCTGGCCTTGAACTCAGAGGGATCCGCCTGCCTCTGCCTACCAAGTGCTGGGATTAAAGGCATGCGCCACCACTGCCCAGCACTTTTTTATTTAACTTTTAAAAAGCTTTATTTTGTGTTTATATATTATATTCACATCATTTCCAGCCTTTGACCAAATTCATGACTCCTTCTTTAAATATTATCTGTGTGTGTGTGTGTGTGTGTGTGTGTGTGTGTGTGTGTGTGTGGTAGCCACGTGTTGTATGTAACGGCCACACATGGAGGCTGGCACAGAGGTCCCTGGCGGAGTGCCAGGGAGACTGCCAGTGCGGTTAGTTCTCAGCACTTGGCCGTTTTTATTTTTCCAGTTTCACAGGGCCTGCTACAGTGGCATTCAGTATATGAATATTAGAGTAGTACATGGTTGTCCTTTTCCTATACAGGTGTCTTTGGACTCCCCCGATGCCCAGGAGAGAGTTCTCACTTCTGCGATTTCATCAGGAAGTTGCTCAATACTGGTGCTTACTCCAAACTTGTGCAAGCATGGTGAGTGCAGCTAGCTGGCGGGTCCAGGCTGTGGGACCACCCTGCTGGCATGCATACTCCCTGACACTAGGAGCGATGGCTAGGGACATCACAGCAGTTCAGAACCCTAGTCTCTGGATCCTCTGGCCTCCGGGAGCATTGCCTGCACACGATGCACAGACATGCATGCATGCAGGGAAAAAAACCCATATACATAAAAATGAATAAATGTGGGGCTGGAGAGATAGTTCAGTGTTTAAGAGGCTGCTCTTCCAGAGGACCAAGGGTTCAGTTGCCAGCACTCCCACGGCAGCTCACAAATGTCTGTAACTCCAGCTCCACAGGACCTGGCACTCTCGTGTATGCAGACATACATGTAGTCAAAACACTAGTGCACATTTAAAAATAATTTTTAAAATAATTTAAAAGTAAACAAATGAACAATTCTTTAAAAAAAAAAAATTAGGCCCAATGTAGTGGTGGTTGAAGAGGAGGAGGAGAAGAAGGAGGGAAAGAAGAAGAGGAGGAAAAAAGAAAAAGAAGAAGAAGAAAGTAATGGTAGGAATGCAAGAAGAAACCCAAACCATTCCCGTGCATGAGCTTCCAGACTGACAGGCGTGCTGAGTACTGTGTCACGGACAGAAGAAAAGGAAAGTTTCTTTCTGCCATCATGCCAGGTTGTATGGGAGAGGATTCTGATGACCAGAAGGGAACCAAATCTAACCAAACTTAAAAAGCCAGTCCTGGGGCCTTAACATGCTAGCTGTGCAAGCATACAGACCTGGGTTCAGATTTCCAGCACCTACTCCATGCATTTCTGTTATGCATGAAGAAGAGATCCCAACGAGGATGGATCTGAAGAGTTCAAATCCCGGGGCAGCATGCCCATCCAGAAGACAGTGCCGCAGAGCTTGGGATCTGAGGGAAGCTGTTAGCTAACTGCAAACCTGTGTGCCTGCACCAAGGACCACCTCGGGGTGGGGTGGGGGTGGGGAGTAGGGGAGTCACCTTCAGACATGGAAAGGAAAGGGAAATGGTCTCTTGTGTTCTCCTGGGGGTCATTGGAGAGCCCTCATTCTGTCATCGGCTAGCTGTTTGGCCTTATGCACTCTGAATGTCTGACACGAGGTTAGTAACATGCCTTACTGGAGAGTCATTTTTAAGGTTATGCAAGTTGAGTATAGGCTGTTAGGTGTAGCCTGAATTCCTATCGAGTAAAAGGTTTGGGCTGATGTAGTAGTTGGGCTGCATTTAGAACACTGAGCTGCTGTTTCCTTTCCTGGTGTTGTCATTTGTTCTCTTTTAGTTGCAGTAGTGAAGTCTCTCATTCATAGTTTCATCAAATATGAATGACTATTTGCCACACCTGGTGGCACGCTTTTTAGATACCATGGAATTGAAGCCAGTTGGGCACGCTGGTCTCATGTAAGTAGGAGAGGGGAAACAGGCACCTCAGACAAAATCTGCTAAGATGTAGATGTGCGCGTGATGGCGGTGTTTCCTACACTGGTACCTTTAATCTGGGGTGTGAAGGAGATGGAAGGAATGTGGGAGAAGCCAAGAAGAGAATGGCCAGCACTAAGGCAGGGACAAGTCTGGCTTGTTCTGGGCAGGGGTTACTTTAGTGAGAGATGGGAGAATTGAAGAAACAAGTTGGGGCCCTGCCATGGAAGGAATGGGCCAGGAAAGGAGTGCTGAGAAATGCTGGCTTCTCTGTAAGCACGCACAGGTGAAGCTGAGGACTAGCCTGACTTGGGCGTGCTTTCAGAAGGCCTCCACTGCTTTGCAGAGAGTGGATTCTGAGAGCGCTTGAAGAAAAATGAGAAACACTTTAGGGTCTGTGCAGTGGTCTAGGTGAGAGACAGTAGTGGTGGAGATGCTAAAGAAGGATGGCTTCGGGGTGTGACACTGTTTGAGTCAGGCCTGTGAGCCACCACAGCACAGCACTGACGCAGTCTCCCTGCATTGTGTGTTCTGAATTCTCAATGGCTGGTAGCACAGACTAACTTTTAGGCCACCGCTTAATGTTGGTAGGGTTGTTTGCTTTTTCTTTTCTAAATGTTTATGAGCAGAGCCTCATCTGCACAGGTGGTCAATAGGACATGAAATGGTGGGAAAGGATGGGAAGAGTAGAAAAGGAAAGTTTCTTTCTGCCATCACGCTAGGTTATCTTTTGTATGGGAGAGGATCCTGATGACCAGAAGGAAACCAAATCTAATCAAACTTTAAAAGGCAGTCCTGGGGCCTTAACATGCTAGCTGTGCAAGCATACGGACCAGGGTTCAGATTGCCAGCACCTACATAAAAAGCTGACCACAGTGGCAAGTATCTGCAACCCCAGCCTAGGAGGCAGAGACAAGGTGACTATCACACTGTCTCAAGGACTATGGATAGAGGACACCCAGTATCAATCTCCACAAGAATAACAGGATCAGCCACACACAGACCTATAGGAATACACACACATACACACACACCTATAGGAATACACACACATACACACACACCTATAGGAATACACACACATACACACACACCTATAGGAATACACACACATACCCACACACCTATAGGAATACACACACATACACACACACCTATAGGAATACACACACATACCCACACATACACACGAAGGTAAATACATGGAATTCCCTAACAGTTTGGTTCCCAAAGCCTCAAAGAGCATGGTGGTTCACACCTGTAATGCCAGAAGAGTTCAGGAAGGCGAGGCCAGAGAATTGCTGTGAGTTTGGGGGCTCCACTGGCTACAGATGGAGGACCAGGCCAGTCAGAGTTACATAGCAAGAGCTTTCCTGATAAAAAACAAACCAAAAAAGTCAAGTGTGGTGGTATAGGCCTGTAATCCTAACACTGAGGACATAGAGGCAGGAAGAGAGTCCATTTGAGTATATCCTGGGCTACATAGTGAAACCTGTCTTAAAACACCAAAGTGGGTAGACTTTCCTTTGCTGCTGTGGTACGACTTAGATCAGTTAGCCTTTCCCAATCTACCCTTCAGAGGGCGGTACAAGTTAAGTAATGAAACTGTACACTGGCTCTCCTTCTCTCTGCTTCACAAACCTCCTCCTCCTCCTCCCAGGCCCCTCTGCTTCTGCCCATGCTCGGGCCTCCGCTGGGCTGTACCACTTACATCAAGCTCCTTGGAGTGGAACTTCCCTGTAACTTCCTGTCCTCTCCGCTTAGCTGTCTCATTTGGATGGCAAAAGCTTAGGTGATGATTGGCCTCATGCTCATCCTTAAGTCATCAGCCTCCTGAAATTCTAGGCCACCGAAATTCTGGGTCACAACTTTGGACCCAGCATGATCGATCGGGTCCAAAGACCTTCCTCACCACTGCGTTCCATGATTGAGTGAGCCATGATCAATCACCCCGGGAAAGGTGTGGGGTTTATCCTCCCCCACCCCCTGCAGTCTTCTCGCCACTCTAACATAGCTTGTCTCACAGCCTGTATGGGCTAGCAGACCCCTAGTGTAGAGCATCTTACTGTCTCATCGAGGGCCTTACGATCCTAGAGGAGAACAGTCGTGAGCAGCAGTGCTAAAGCCATGACAAAGTCAGTCGTGATGGTGGTATTTTATAAATGGTCACTGTCCGTTGAACTTTTATTCATTTAAGTTTGCAGTGCTGAGGATCAAACCCAGAGTCATGTGCAGGTCAGACAAATACTATTATCTGTGAACTGTACCTTTAACCCTGAATTTTTTTTATTTATATACTAGATATTTTTTCCTATGTTTGGGTGTTTTGTCTGCATGTATGTATGTATGCATGCCATGTGTACGCCTGGTGCCCAGGAGGCCAGAAGGTGGCACTGGATCCTCGGGAACCAGAGTTATAGTTATGAGCCACCATGTGAGTAGGGAAAGATCAAACCCAGGTCCTCTGGAAAAGCAGCCAGTACTCTTAATACTGAGGCATTTCTTTAGTCCCTGAATCTTTAAGTACCAGTTAAATTAGACATTTTAGGACTTCCAAATATTTTTTTTTCATGACAGGGTCTCATGTTAGCCCAGACTGACCTCAGACTTACTCTGTAGCTGAAGATAACCCTAAACTTCTGAACCCTATGCCTCTACCTCCCATGTGCTGTCACTACAGGCAGGTACCACCACATCTGGCTCCAAACATATTTATAAACATTGGAGAGGGTCATTCTGATAACTGATAGTCAGTCCGAGACGGCTCAGTCTCCATTCCAGTCTGAGGAAGATGAGGAGAGGGATAACAATGGAGAGGGAGTAGCTGAGTCTAAAGCAAAAGATAAAGAGGAAGCAAAGGAGATGGGGGAGGTGGGGCTGTGAGAAGGGACAGCCTGGACCACTGTATTAAGAGGCCAAGTATTGATGAAACTCTTCCCCAAATCTTCAGCCTTCCTGTATCTGCCAAATAGCCTGTTGTTCTCTCAGCAAGAGTTTTGTTGACACGTCTAAGAAGTATTCCCTATTAGAAGGAAGGCCTGAAACTTCAGGCTTTGGTTTTCCATCCTTTTGAAGTCGCTTGGTTGCCTAGGCAATGGGGCATGTTCCGGGCATGCTAACTGAAAGCGCCCAGTCACTTCATTCCTTCTCTTCCTCAGGCTGGTGCAGGCACAGTACTGGCATGACCCCATCCAGGAGTCTATGTACCGAAACCACAGCATCTTTCTGGCAGACATAAATCAAGAGAGGGTAAGCGCCCAAGTAGGCTCGCATGGCTAGGCATCCCTTTCTGGCCACCAGAAATCAGCAGTGGCCATTTACAAAAAAATACCCTGAGCAGAAGCCAGGAACCACAGGTTTTGTTTGTGAGTGGCAGTGCTCATGAGTTTCAGTTCCTTTTAGGGTGACTGGGCTGGGACCCAGCTGGCTCTCCTCCTCCTCCCTGAAGTCCTCCCCTTCCTTCATCTTGACATATTACAGTAGGTGGCAGGCTGGGTGATGTGGAAATTTACAGCTGCTGTCTTCACAAATGACATTCTTCCAGGTGGGGCCCTTCAGAGCAGGTTTTCTCAGAAAAGACTTACTTGAGAAACACAGGGAAGGGCAGAGATTCTACCCAGGCACGAGCATGGTTTGGCACATTCTGGTAAACTTAATGGTTCATTTTATATAATAGCCAACTTGAGGGTGTTTGTTGTTTTAAGCAAAAAAAGTTGAAGCAGATAACAAAGAACAGCACCGATGCCAGAGCAACCCAGAACTCTGTTTTGTCGTGTAAGAGTAACATATATACAGAGCGGACAGAACTCCCAGCAGAACCCAGCCTGGGGCCGATGACACGCCAGTCAGACAGGTTCTAAGGGAAGGCTGAACTTGACAGTAGTGACTCTGCGTGACTATTCACTCTTCTTCCAGGGTGTCAATGAGTCCTACAAGGAGAACCTGATGGCCCTCAAGAAGTTTGTGATGGTGAAATTCTTTAATGATTCCATTGTGGACCCTGTCGACTCAGAGGTGAGACGTGTCCAAGAGTGCCAAGAGCTTGCAGGTCGATGGTTCTGACTATAGCTGCTTTCTGGGCAAAACCTGTTCTTACTGCCAGGCTTCACCTGTCAGCAAGGTGTCCCATAAATGAGATACCAAATACCAAAAGGGCTGCAATCCCCTAGTTGCACCCAGAATTTTATGAAAAAGCTAAGTGGTTACATTCTGTAGGGGAAGGGTTTATAGTTTTAATGAGCTTGCCAAAGAGATCTGTGACCCATAATGGCCACAGAATCACTAGCCCCATCTATAAACCCTGAGCCTGACACCCCGGCCTGCCTTGATCCAGCTTTGTCACCCATATTTTAGTACTTGAAATGTCCCAAGCCTCTTTCTCACAGGCCTTCTCCATCTGACTACTCCTGTTCCCTGTTCATGCCAAATACATCATTCTTCTAGGACACCATCCTTACTCCCAGATATTGGTTCCCTCCTTTTAGAGGGGTCTTCATAGTTTGGGCTAGCCTTGAACTCAATGTGATCCTCTCCCTCACCCTCTTGAGTGCTGGGATGACAGGTGTGAGAAACCACCAGCTGCTTCTGCTTTTGAAGTCACCAAACTCAACTGAAACTCTGTTCATACCGTCAGATCACAGAGGAAGAGGGAAAGGCAGCATAAGAGCCAAATTCACTATATTTTTGAGTGGCCTGTGAGCTCAGAATTTCTACATATATAAACAGAGGAAACATTTGAAATATTTTATCGCTGAACACTATATGAAAGCCAAACTTCATGTCTATAGAAGCATTTCATTAGAAAATCCTACTCCCTCCTCACACTGTTGCTCCTTTTGCAGCAGTGGTGAGTAACTACAGCCACGTGACTCTGTACCTGGCCTCAACAGAAGTCTGCTCACCTGGTGGGTCCTGTGCCCACTAGACCGGGAGGCTTCGTGGGAAAGGGGCTTGTATACTCATCCTTGAATGACTAGGGCAGCACAGGGACTTTCAGGGTTGATATGCTCAAGGAAGAAAACACAAGTTACAGGGAAATGGAAAATTTCAGGAGGATTAGCTCATCCCTCAGGATTGACCTTTAAAATAACTCAAGATACATCTTTATGTTATGTGTGATGACACATGCCTTTAGCTCCAGCATTCAAGAGGCTCAGATAGCTTTCGAGGTCAAAACCAACCTAGGCTACACAGTGAGTTCTAGGTCACCAAAGCCAAAAACGTCATTCCTGTTCTTGCTTGCTGTCAGATACATTACAGTGCTCATTTTGCTGGTAGTTTTAAGAACTAGCTAGCTTCAAATGATTTTTGAAGTGTGCTGGGTGCGTGATCTGACCTATTTTTTTCTCCCTTCCCTCCTGAAGTGGTTTGGATTTTACAGAAGTGGCCAAGCTAAGGAAACCATTCCCCTCCAGGAGACCACTCTATACACAGAGGTAACAGAGGGAGAGATCTGCCTTGGGAGGTTGAAACTGTTTCTCTCCGCCCTGGTTCCTGGAGCTGCTGTGCTCAGTGGAGCTAGACCCCTGCCTTGTCTGTCCTTTAGCACTGAGAGCCATCTGACTAAGATCATAGTAGGCTGTTTTCACACTAACTTCCTAGGTGTGGATTTCTACATATTTCCTAGATCCTAGGATCTCTTGCTCATGGTTTTTAAACACAGAAGAGAAACATCAACTCTAAAGTTTTACTTTTGAAGAAAAGGTTTGGAACTGGCGTCTCTTACAGAGTTAATTTACTACAAATCCCAGTAAATGCAGACATGGCGAGGTGTTATGTCACAGCAGCCATGAGGTGTAGACTTTGGTGGTCTGAGGGTATGCCTCAGTGGCAGACATGAGCTTAGCATACATGATGACTTTTGGGCTTGTGCCCCAGCACCAAGAGTAAATCTATCAGTCTGACATTGACAAGAGGAAGTCCTCTGCCAGTCTCTCAGCTGGGGCTGTTAGGCATCCTGTCTAGCAGCAGGTCCTTTATCTCCAGCAGAAGTTGCAGTGTTTCAACACATCCAGTTATTGCTTACCATAAACTGAAGATGGACTCACAAATGCCCAAGTACCATGTCTAAAGCACCTTTTATTACAGTTCCCCCTGCCCCAATTTCAGAGGTGTATTTTCCTCTGCTTTTTCCTCAAGCATGTGATGTCTTGGTTTGGATGAGGTAGGAATACAGGGAAGCTAGGTTTTGGCAGCTTTGGAAATTACAGCCAAGATCTTCCTTATCGTGAAATTCAAACCCAGGGCAGACAAGCGGTGTCACCGTTCTAGCATGCTAGATCGTCTCTTCCCAGCTAGAGCCTGACACCCTGGCTATTGGGGGATGGCACCGTAACTGTAAGATTCTAACGTGTCCCAAGCTCATTATCCTAAGAATTGGGTATGTTGTATCTTAAAGCATTGTTTCCTCCTGGCTAGCTCGACTCTGCTTTACTATGTTCTGAGCAGTTTTACTCGCCCATCTGCTTTTCAGAAAGCTGACTGTAGGCACTGGGGTACAGCTCAGGAGCTGACTGTAAGCACTGGGGTACAGCTCGGTATCAGGTTGTAGGCACTGGGGTACAGCTCAGGAATGGGTCCTGGCTTGACTTCTAGTGGGGCTGGAGGTGGGGCAGAACACAACTAGAACAATCTCAACACTATATTTCTTTTTTTTTTTTTTAAAAAAAAAAATAGCATGTAGCCCTGAATGTCCTAGCTAGCTGTGAACCCACAGAGATCCACCAGCCTCTGCCTCCCAAATGGTGGAATTAAGGGGGTGTGACACCATGTTGGCCTTGCACATGTTTTTTTATTGCTTAGAAGCAAACTGAAGGAAGCAGACTGAAACCTGTGTATAATCCTGGCACTCAAGGGGCCAAGGCAAGCTTGCTCCAAGTCTGAGGCCAGCTAGATCCACAAAGCAAGACCATCTCAAAACACAAACAACAAAGATCTGAAAGGAGGGTTTTTTCCATCTTCAACAACGTACCTCTAGTTTATTACTGGGGGGAAAGTATAAACCTTGAGAGTAAATGTTAATATTCTATGGGGTTAGTCTAAAGCCTTCCAGTATGCTTCTTGAATTCATTATGGTCTTTCTCTATAGGACCGCCTGGGGCTAAAGAAAATGGACAAAGCGGGAAAGCTAGTGTTTCTGGCTAAGGAAGGGGACCATCTTCAAATATCTAAGGAATGGTTTTCTGCCCACATCATACCTTTTCTTAAGTGAAGCCCTGGCACTTTGCAGCAGAGTTCATGAAACCACAGCTCTATCAAGCCATGTAAATAGTTCTTCATGCTCAGCCCTGAACTCTAAGCTAGCCTGCAACCAGTCCTTCTCTCCTCTTATCATCTAACATGCCCTACTTGGAAAGATCTAAGATCTGAATCTTATCCTTTGCCGCCTGCTATCACCATATGGTGTTGAATTCAAGTTTAATTAGCTAATAACCATGGAGATTGTTTTACAAGCTCCCTTTTAAGAAAGGGGAGTCTACTGTTGCAGATCAATAATTGTGCCTAAAAGAGATGAAGTGAAGCCGGAGGGACGAGCTCTGAAGGCAGAAGCCCATACAAAGTCGGAGCAAATAAAAGCCTCGTAGTCCCCAGGCCTGAGATGCTCACACAAGCAATTTCTCAACACTGCTGTGTGGGCAGTGCAGGTTTCTACATTTCTTAAAGCTGTTTTCCTGTGTAAATGGTGCCCTCTAGTGGCACCTAGCAGTCACTCCACAAGCCATCACCATGCCCCCTCAGAGCTCACCTTGTATCCTTAATCCTCAGTAATAGAATTAGTCACAAAGGGAGAACCGCCAGCAGGGTTGCTTAGGAAAGGAGATGTACTTTTTCTTTTCTTCTCTTTTTTGAGACAGGGTTTCACTCACTTTGTAACCCTAGCTGGCCTGTGTAGAGCAGACTGGCCTTGAACTCAGTCACAGAGATCACCTGCCCCACCTGTCCCTCTGCCTTCTGAGCACTGGGATTAAAGGCACCCTACAGCAATGTGTATCTTCTATACCGTGAGCTAGTGAGGGAGTGGAGACGTGAAAACTAGGTGTCTCTTCTTGCCACTGCACTCTTGGCTAACTGCCCTTAATATTACAAGTGGCATAAATGTCGTTACACCAGAGAATGGGAAGAATAGTCTGAGAAGGTGGGGCTCTGACATTCCTACCCTACATCCTATTTACCAGCATACGTCAAACTGCTGCTGACTTGGTTCAAGAAAATGGTTGAAGAATATTGTAGACTTCCTTTTCCCTCTGAAAATCAACCCATATTAAACTGATGATGACTCTGATACTTTAAAACAACAACAGCAGCAGCACTGATCCACAGTTTCCTACATTTGAGCATGGATTCTTTAGTCCCCATGCTGAAAAGATCTCAGCATGTTCTAGATGGCTCCTCTAGAGCACTGGTTTGGAGAAATGACTGTTTTCGTGAAAGCACCATTAGCCGCAGAACGCACCCATTGCCTGGTGTCCCTTTCTCAAACCTGTTCAAATAAAAGGTAAAGGCAGGAAGTGGGGGGGGGGGATCTGAAAATAGCTTTGAGGTTGTCTTAAAAAAAATAAAGAATAGTTTCTTATCTTGGTGTCATTTTCAGTATTTTCATATCTCACTACAGAAAACATCAGGTGAATAACTAAACAAGTTTGGTATTAACTTTATTCTATTTTCTGTATAATTTTAAGTACATAAAGGTTTATTTCCACAGGCCTCAGGTAATGGGCAGAAGTCACAGGACAATCTCTCTTCCTCTTTTCCCATCAAAAAAAAAAAAAAAAAGGTTGCATATTTTGGTCAGTGTGTCCTAGAGGGAGAACTGGGATTTGCGGTACTAATGCTGTGCAAGATTCTGGTGTAAATCAAGACCTCAGCAGCTGCAGTGGAGGCTGTAGTCCTAGTCAGGTTCCTGCAGAGCCCCTAAGCTGCTGAGTGGCACACAGAGAGAGGGGCGGTGACAGTCATCTGGCAGGAAAGAAGGACACCAGACTCCTTGGAATGCTGTGTTGGTTTTTGACCCTTTTTTTTTTAAGCTGTTCCCCATGGGAATCAAGGCAGTTATCCCAGGGGGTGGAAGGGTTTAAGACTTTTTTCCTCAAAAAAGGGTACTGCTACTGTACTGCAGCTGCAAGCGGAATGCCTGCTATGTTGTGGTTGGTGCTGACCCAGGATGGAATGCAAATGAAGGATGCTTTTAGGAAACAAGCCTGCTTGGAATGCTGGGTGACAATCCTTAGCTTTTGGTCAAGTGCAACCCTGGCCTCACTTGTCAACAATGAAAACCTAGATTGGTTAGAACCTAATAGAATCCCTGGCTCCTGCTATCCCATGCTCCCTGTTAGGAGAATAGTATGCATTCTGATGTTTGTTTCCAGGATGTTTGAACCCTCAAGGACTGTTTGTTGGTAGAATGACCCCCAAAGCTGAAAGCTTCAGTGCCCCAATCCGGGCCTGCAGCTCCATAAGCTCAGACCGTGGTGCAGCTGCGCTGATACGGAGAAGCTGCGCCTTCCGGTGAAGATCCACTGACCCGCTGTCCCGCCCCTCTCAGCCTGAGGTATATTTCAGTGAAGGCAGGTAGCTGGGCTTCTCAGAGCAGAGAAGCAGTTTAAGAGCAGAAAGGTAGAGGAAATCTAGAAAAGAACCGTCTCCATACAGATGTATCCCATGGTGCGAAGGGAGAGGGCACAGGACCCAGGCATTCGCTTATCCAGCGATTTCCGTCACTGTGGTGACCAACTTCTGTCCATTCCACAGGGTCTTGAACTGCTCGGGGACTGGGTACTCGTTCTGCAAAAAAAGAAGTAACAGGTTGATGGGGCTGGAGAGATGGTTCAGTGGTTAGGAGCACTTGCTTGGGCTGGAGAGATGGCTGAGTGGTTAAGAGCACTTAAGGTCTTCCAGAGGTCCTGAGTTCAATTCCCAGCAACCACATCTGTAATAGGATCAGATGCCTATTTTGGTGTGTCTGAAGAGAGTGACAGTGTACTCACATACATAAAATAAATAACTCTTTTAAAAAAAGAGAAAGAGAGAGCACTTGCTCTTAACTTGCGCTACCCATGTGGAGGCTCAGAACCATTTGTAATTCCAGTCCCAGGTGACCCGGTGCCCTCTGACCTTAGACACTAGGCACACACATGGAGTGAGGCAAGCTTAAACTCCCCAGCCATGCTGCTCTGCGTGTGCACTGTTCCCTGTTGAGTGATCTGTGGTCCTGGACAGACTTAGCTCTAGACAAAAGCCTGACTGGGGGGACAGCACTCGTACTCTTAGTGAACTAGGAAAGGCAGGAATGACCCTCACTCTGAAGCCCCATTCATAGAACCAGCTGGCTTCTCTGTGCACTGCTGTTGGGACTTAGCTGTAGAATGCCAAATATCCACCAATAGTTTTCTCTAATTCACTAAGTTTTCGGTCCTGTTTCAGTTGTCTGAGACAGAGTAGGCAGAGTCTGAGTTTGAGGCCTACCTGGGCTGTGTGGTTTACCCTACAGGGAATACAGATGTCTACCAACAGTCCCAGCTTACTCTGTTTTAATGTCATATACCACAGGGATATAGCTTAGTGGGAAGAGTGCTTGCCTAGCCTGCACAGAGACCGACAGCACAAACAGTCCTGTGCTACATGGCTGTATCTCAGCACTTAGATAGAGGCAGAGGCAGGACATCACCAGTGAGTTCCAGGCCAGCTTGGGATACAAGAGACACTGTAGAAGGAAGGATAGGCAAGGAAAGGAAGGGAAGAAAACTTACAAAATCACCGCCTTCTGTAGGAATGAGGACGTTCATCTCAGAAGATTTGGCACTGACTATCTCACAGTCCAGGGAGTTCTTGCTCAGGTAAGCATGGCAGCCGTCTGTTTTGTTAATGGAAATGGTTGGCACTTTTCCCATCACCTGCAGAAAAGGAAAAAGACAACTGAGTTCCAGCACTATGCGCAGACTAAGCTGCAGAGAGTACCCACTGGTTTAAGTGATCGCGCTACTTCACAAGAACCGCAGTGCACACCAGATATTAAAAACTGGGGACGGGATGGGCCAGGTCCTGGAAAGAGTTTCCTTAAAGAGCCAACTTCTGCCACATCCAAAGTAGCTCAGCTTACAGACTCTGGAGAATCAGATTCCTGCCCAAGGAACATCTGCGAGTCTGCTGTCTCTCTCTCAATTAATTCTTCAGGGACTAAAAGGAGAAGCCAAGACATCAAGTTACCTGAACTTTGACATCCCTACTATTGATTATCTCCACAATGCCCACCACGTCATCAAACACCAGGCCCAGCTTCTTACAGTTATCTAGAAGAAAGGAAGCAGGTCAGCAGTGGGACTGAAAAGCAAAGTAGTATAAGAATTTGCAAAGATATGGAAAGTGGCTCTAACCCTCTCTGCAGGTCAGAACCTGCCTAGGGCAGCAAGGGGGACTGGACTCACCTACTGTAATGGAGTTAATTTTGCCCTTGATTTGCAATGTTGTATTGACACACTTGTAGATATAAGCCACCTGCTTCAGCTCAGTGTCCTCAATCACCAGGTTGGAAACATTCTCCTGGTTTTCCTGATGAAGACACATCCCAGGATTCTTACCACAAAGCACACGTCAGCAAAAACAATGCCTTATCCCAAACCTTTGTTCTCCCACCAAAAGCCAGAACCCGGCACTTGTCAGCTAAGCTCTGCTTAAAGCCTTCTTCCTATCCCCTTCCCAGAATCCAGGCTCCTTTGACTCACCACTCTCCACTTCTTGCCTTCCAGTTCCAGCAGAGCTGGTTCCTTCTTTGTGGCTGGTTTGGGGGAGGGGCTCGTTTGGGGTTTAGGTGCAGAGAAGGGTTTGGGGCCGCTCCGAACTGGACCACTCTGAGCTTTCAGGGCAGGGTTCTTGTGAGTCTTCATGTCATCAGATACATGTTTCAGGGCTGGAAGAACACACCACAGCTACCTCGCTCCCGCTCTGCATCCCAGAGCTTTGGGCTGAGGCAATAAACAAGGTCTGCTATTACTAGTCCTTAGCAGAAACTTCAAAGCAAGAACTCAAGCTCTTGAGAGACCATCTTGCAAAACAGCTTTGGAGAACTGCTTTTATGGTATTTCTTGTCCTCTGAATTATAAGGTTTTATTTAAAAAAAAAAAAAACAGTGTGTGTGTTGAAGATGAGGAAGAAGCAAGGATATGTAAATGCACAAAAATAGATCTAGAAAGGTATATACACACAGAATGTATGTAATAAAAAGGGAAAAGTACATCACCGTGAAGAAAATTCAGTGAGGAAAAAAAGCTAACCTTCCTAACCTAACTCGGCGTTTCCTCCCTTCCTCTGAGCAGGTATGGATTACACACACCACTGTGCTCCACTGTCATTGTTCATACTCGGATAGAATATGTCTGCTCAGTCACCCCATTACCTTCTCTTGCTCCCCTTCCACTCCTGCCAGCCCCTTCCTCCCACAAGTGCCCTGCTCCTTCCCCTCTCTGTGTGGACACTGAGTTTCATCAGTGCTCACAGGAGCTCAGGTAAGAGGCTGTTTACTGGGTCTCTTCGGCCGCCTACTCTCCACTCATACTCTTTCATTTGGTTACAGTCATACCGAGTGTTAGCAAATTTGATCTACTTAATTTATACTCAATTTAAAAAAAAAAAGGTGGATGGGAGGACAGGGGAAGAGAAGGGGGCTTACGGGACTTTCGGGGAGTGGGGGGGGGGCTAGAAAAGGGGAAATCATTTGAAATGTAAATAAATTATATCGAATTAAAAAAAAAAAAGAAAAAAAAATTCTTTCTCGGGGCTGGAGAGATGGCTCAGTAGTTAAGAGCACTGACAGTTCTTCCTGAGTTCAATTCCCAGCAACCACATGGTGGCTCACAACCATCTGTAATGGGATCTGATGCCCTCTTCTCGTGTGTCTGAAGACAGCTACAGTGTACTCAATTCATACAAGTAAAATAAATTTAAAAAGCTTTTAAAAAAATAATAAAAGGGAAGGAAAAGAAACATGGCACCTGACCTCTGCCCCCAAAAAGAAAAAAAAACCCTTTTTCATTTTAACTTTTTTCTTTTTTTTGAAAAATTACACAGTAAATAGGCTGACTGCATAAAGCAAAACTGAGTGCCAGTTTTAACTCTACTACTGCTTCTTGTTGTAAGACATTTGGTTTTGGAGGTAGGAGCTGTTTTGTGAAGGGGCCAGTGAGATCCGCCTTATCCCATGGGGCTGGAGACCCACAGCTGCTCTAAGAGGTAGTAGTTATATCTAATACTGCCTTAACCATTACCTGGTTCCTTTGTTGGAGAATGTCTATCTCATGGCTGTACAGTATCCTATCAAGAGGATATACCACAGTTAACAGCCATTTCCCTTAACGCTGACTATTTCCCTAATTACACCACTACCTGGCTACTATAAATAACAGCACACATTCTTAGTCAAGTAAGAATTCCATCAGTGAGGTATAGACGTGTCTACTTTTTCTATATCAGTAGGTCCCTATTTGGCAAACTTCCCACGTGACAAGCATACATCCTGAGAAAGTAGCATCCCAACACAATGACTTCAGAGACCACGTGGAACTGTGCCACAGGCTCCGTGAAAACTGCCAGCACTGTGAGCTGGCTAAGAAGGCGCCCTGTACCTGCTACTTAATGACTTCCCTGTCACTACACATATTCAATGTCTACTTGTTAGTCATGACTTTGCTGCAGGGTAGAGGGTAGACAGAGGACAACTTGCAGGAGCTCCAGCTCTCCTGCCACCAAGTGGGTCTCAGGGGTCAAACCGAAATCAACAATCAGGCTGTGCACCTTAACCCACTGAGCCAGTTGCTCTTTTACTGAAAGTTATTACTGAAGACAGGAAGAACTCAGGCTAGGGTACACTGAGGCGAGAAGACAGACAAAGCTACACTCAGGTTTTCTTCATTTTTGTGGCTTCCAGAGCCTGAACTCAGAACCTACCAGGCTTGGCCTACAAACATCTCTTTACTTACTGAACCATCTCACTGGCCTGTCAGTCATCAAGCTTAATTCAAGTTTGATATCCCTTTGGGTAACTTGAAGGCAAGTGACACACGCAAATGAATGTTCCCACACGCAAGCCAGGGTTCTGGTTTAGACTACTGTCTGGTTGATGAAGTCTAATGGAAACCATTTGCTTTAACAACTAACTGTCCATGCCAAAATACTCACCATGTGTGATGCTTTCGCCCTGATTAATCTGTGCAAACAGTGCTGATCGTGAGGCAGAGTCGTCAGAGCCAGAACTGGTAGGGACTGGGGGAGGAGGGGGGCCCGGTGGGGGAGGAGGTGGGCCCGATCCCACAGAGGGTCCAGATGGCAATCCACTCAGTTCTTTTGCCACAGGCCCCTGAACAGAAATGCAAGAATACAGTCATATACTCCTTATCCTCTGCAGTTTTCTTTATTTGCTGTGGGCTGTTTATTATAGCATTTAGCTTGTTAATTTATAATAGGGATCTATCTTTGTATTTTTTTAAATTTACTTTAACTTATTCTTTTATTTTAATGTCTATGAGTATTTTGTACATGCATGTCCATGTCCCACAGGTGCACCTGGTAGTTAAGGAGGATAGAAGGGGGTATTGGAGTTATAGACAATTGTGAGCTGCCCTGTGGGCACAAGGAATCGAACCAGGTCCTCTAACAGATTAGCCAGAGCTCTTAACTGCTGGACCATCTGCACAGCATTCCTTTTCTGGCCTTGGTGATTTAAGTCTGAGAAGCTGGTGGATCCTATCCTGGAGAGAGGAAGAGTTAGAGAGGAAGATTCACTAACCGTCTTGCTCCAGGCCAGGCCAGTGGTATGAAACTCCTTGATGTAAGCCTGCAACTCCGTCCATATACTCAAATAAGCTCGGACCCAGTCAACATGCTTCTTATCCCTGCAAAAATTAAGAAAGGACTTTACACACGGCAGTCACTCCAGAGCCCTCCTGCCCGCCCACCGACTCACATCCTCCTGCTGTAGCGTTCTTAGGCTCTGCTCAGTGGCAGCTTCCCTATTGTCAAAAGTATTTGTTTAATTAGTTTATATGTATGGGTGCTTTGCCTACAAGTAGATCTCTATTCACGTGCTTGCCTAATGTCAAGGAGGCCAGGGTAGGGTGTTGGATCCCCTGACTGGAGATGCTTGTGGGGGTTGGGAATCAGAGCAGGGTCCTCCCCAGGAGCAGGCAGGCTCATACCTGCTTAGCCAGCTCTCTAGCCTCTCAGAAAAGCAAGTTTAAAAAGCAAGCTGGCCAAGGCAGTGCACACCTTGATTCCAGCGCTTGGGAGGAAGAGGAGGTGGATGTCTGAGTTTGAGGCCAGCCCAGCCTGGTCTACAGAGTAAGTTCCAGGACAGGACAGCCAGGGCTATGTAGAGAGACCCTGTCTCAAAACAAACAAGCAAACAAAAAAACAAAAACCTTCCTCTCTTATCCTAATTTGACCAAACTCCAGCAGAGCAGGGACACTGGGTTACATGTTTATCTTTGACAGCAGTGTTTATCAATGTTTTTGTTAAGACCATTTTTCCCCCAAAATACACCACAAGCAGAACCTAATAGCAAAGTTATTAAAAAGACTATTTGTGTAGGAAGCTACAGTAAAACCAAGATTAGTGAAGCATTGCCATGGGACTGAGAGACTCCATGAGCCCAGTGCCTGTGTCAAAATACGCTCCCAGCTAAAGGTGTTTCTTTAATCAGCTGTGCAATAGTGGCACACACCTTTAATCCCAGCACTCAGGAGACAGAAGCAGGCAGACTGAAAGCCAGCCTGGTCTACAGATTAAGTTCCAGGACAGCCAGGGCTACACACAGAGAAACCCTGTCTCAAAAAACAAAAAACAAAAACAAACAAAAAAAAAAAAACATAAAGAGAAGGGGGGCAACAATCAGCATTTATTATAGAAGATATACTGCATGTGTCTAGCGTAATCCTTCTCTGTCTAAATGTTAGCTGGAAGGTTCTGTGATTACTTAGCCCAAGACCTATAGCTATAAAATGATAGGGTAAATTCCAAACAGAGTATGTGTAATTCCAGACATCTACAAGGATTTTTATAAGTGTGTGGTATTGTAGGACACATTACACACAAATGAAGGCTTATTTCTTACACAGCTTCAACAAATGTCTGCTGACCAATGATGCTGGATAGTTACAGAGCTAAGTAACTAGAGTTACTCCAATTCAAAATTAGCAGTGGACAAGTCATTTAAGACAAGCATGATTGTGTGGTTAGAACACAATGACTCTTTCTTCCTACCAGTCCTGGCTAGGCAGCCTCATTTCCTGCACAGGTGAATATACAAGGTAAGTTTCTCCTTAAGGCTGAGTGACCCCTTTGCCACAGCACCATTGAGTCACAGCAACAGAAGAACAAACAAACGAGCAACTTAAAGATCTGGAGAGATGGCTCCGTAGTTAAGAGCAGTGGCTGCTCTTCCAGGGGACTGGGGGTCAATTCCTAGCACCCACATGGCATCTCACAAGATCTGTAACTCCAGTTTCGGAGGATCCAAAGCTCTCTTCTGGCTTCTGAAGGCACCATGCATACACACAGTGCATAGATTTACACCCAAGTAAAAAAAAAAAAAAAAAAAACCCATAAAACAACAACAACAACAATAATAATACAGTAATTTTTTTAAAAGCCAACTTAAAGAGCATTAATCCATATTACCTCCAACATAACCCCCTAAACATGGGAGGGTAAGGACTAGGAAACTGAAGAGCACTTGACATTCAGAGTGGACAAAGAAATGGAAGCAAAAATGTTTCCTGCTTGCAAATGCAGTTTCTATGAGTTGGGATCAACCAAGTTTCCATCAAACAGCCTTGGAGCTAGAAGACCAGCAAGAGGCCACTCCAGGAGGTAAGCGCTACATTTGCCCTGCCCCCCTGGGGAAAGGCTAGACTCACACATCTCTGTACTCCTTGAGGACTCGGTTTGTGTAAAACATGGCTGCATCAAGCATCTCTTTCACAAAGGGGCCAGGTTTCAAAGCCTGTGGAGGAAGAAGCAGCTAGTGATAGAGAGCCTCTGCAGCCATATCTCCTTCCCTGCTCACACCCTCCCTTCCCTCTTACCAGAGCCACCCAGCCCAGGGCCTGGATGCTTTCACTGACAGCTGATAGATGATTAAAAAACTTGCTGCCTCGGTTCTTCTCCCGGAAGGTTATAACTTCTTGGATCTGCTCCGAGATAGGTGCCAACAAATCAGAAAGTTTATTCTAGGAGAGATGAGACAGGACCATGGTTAGTATTTCTAAAAAGCCTACATATGCAGATCAACTGCTGACTCTGAAGGCAAGCGTTTCCCCTCTTCAGTTTATAGGGACAATATTCTATGTAGCCTAGAATCCAGAATACTCCTGCCTCAGCTCCCAATTGTTGAAATTATAACCATGTACCCAAAGACCTGGCAATGGGAATCACTAAGGTAAAGTTTGTATCCACCCCACCTTGACTCATATGACTAAGATATTGCTCATATTCTTCCTCTGCATAAAGAAGACTGTGTTCAGGACCTATATTCTATACCAGAAACGCCCCTCCCTCCATTCAGGCCACTTGTCTCTTTTCTGACCACTAATAGAAGATACAGCTTATTTCTGTTCCTTGTGTTCTTTCTCCACTTATCTAAATGCTTCATGAGCTTTTAGCCTCGTGTGACAGCTTTTTGCCCCAGCTGCCACAAGCTTCTGTATCATATGTCAATACAGCCAATCTGGATACCTTACCACAACACTGCAAACTATCCCCAGACCCATGTATGTCCTTCCTTTCCTTTCCCTTGTTTCTCTGTAAGACAGGGTCTCGTGCAGTCCAGGCTGCTCTTTATGTAGCCGAGGATGACTTTAACTCCTCCTGATTTCTGTCTCACTTACCAAATGCTAGTATTAAAGGTATACTACCAAACCTGGTGCTTGTTTTTCTGTTAACCTTTCAAAGGTCAGGGCTTTGTCTGAGTTCTCCTTTGTCCTCAATGCACTCTGAGCCACACAGCAGCTGCTGAGTAGGGATCTGGTGATTCAAATGCAGTCCGTGATGCTCCCATTCAAAGCCACTTAGCAAGTATTTGAGCGTTGTGCTCCCAGTTTTTGGTCCTCCCTTCAAAGCCAGGTTTCCTAACCATGTCAGCTCTCAGGTCCTGTGTGCACAGTCTAACAACAAGTGTGAAAACTCCTCTAAAGTACTATTCAGTGAGTATTTGTTCTCCAAAAAACTTTATTTCCATACACAGGAGGAAGATAAGATCGGCCTGCAGTCTGTGGTTTTGCTAACCTTAGTCTAAAACATGACAATGTCTCAGCCGGTTTATTCATCTGGGAAAGTATGAACTTAGAGAAAAGACTGAGATAAAATACTCTCCTAACTCAAGACAGACATTTCAATTGTCTGCATTGTTTTCACTGACTCAGGCGCGACAAGGATCAGGAATTTTCTTTATTTATTCCAGCCTTAGCAGGAAGACTTGAGTTAGCATCTTGTGTGACCAGGAAAGCCTGCGACTCGCTAATACTCTTTCCTTCTGAGAATGCTCTCATTTCTCTAGCTTAACTTTCCATCTCAGGTAGCAGAAAACGTTGAAGTAAGAGTGCAGTTAAAAAGAAGGGAAAGGGTGGAGAGAACCCCAGTTTCCAAGGCTGAGGATCCCCACCACAGCTCTGCTGCCCGTCAAACACCAGCTGCCTTCACTTCCTGACAGAAGCAGCTATGTCCCGGGGGCAACTAAAGTAATGGACAGAATGGCAGAAAACAAAAAGTCCCTGGGGACGGGTAACTACCCAAGACACAGTCCCACGGGGCACTTGAGGTTGCTTTCATGTCTGTACATTACTGTGTGTTATTGTAGCATGTTGTGACAGCCTCTTGGAATTTCTGTTTGCTGTGAGCATCAGAGCAAACTATCTAGTGAACTTACACCAGCTGGCTGCTGGCACTGAGAAGCTGTGACCAGGAGAGCTCGCTCCAACTTCAGGCCTGTGTGGACCATCTCCGCCTGAGGGGGGAAAAAAAACAATCTGCTGTCCATGACACATGACATGTAAGTATGACCTGAAACTTCTACATCCACAGACCCTGGAGATGTCCAAGCCCTCCATGCTGTCTGCCTCATGCATTCCAGAGTTCCAGGACTGATACCAGAATCCCATTCACTACTGTCCTCGTTGGAACTGTCAAGGACAAACAGCCAGAGCTGGAAATGAAGATAACCCGTCTTAGGTAAAGGCAAGTTAGTGAGTTCATATGAAGTACTTTGGGATCTATCTGTTTGAGGTTATTTAGGGGGAGGGGGGTAGGGGGGAGGAGCTTGTAGGTTTGTTTGTTTTTTGAGGTGCTAGGGATAGAATCCAAGGCTCTATGAATGGTACAAAAAATATTCTACCACTGAGGTAATGATATATCCCAGTCCCAAGTAAAATTTGTTTAAATGTACTTTTATTTTTATTCATGTGTCTCTGTGCAGATCCAGCAGAGGGTGTCAGATCCCCTGAACTGGAGCAGTAAACTGCTGTGAAGCATCTGAAGTGGGTGCTGGGAAAAAGAGTTCAAGCCATCTGCAAGAGCATCCCTCCAGGTCCTTATTTTACTTTTTGATGTTTTAAGACAGGGTCTTTAAGTGTGACATCCTCCTGCCATAGTCTCCCAGGACTAGGATGACAGGCAGGAGCTACCACATTGTAGCTGGATTTGTACTTTCAGAGATAAAAGTGACATATGTTTAAAAAATTTTTTTCAATGGGCTGGAAAGGACTCAGCAGTTAAGAACACCAGCTGTTCTTCCAAAGGACTCAAGTTGGTTCCCAGCATCCATCATGGCTCACAGCATTTGTAAGTCTACTTCTAGGGGATTCAATGTCCTCTTCTGGCCTCTGGAAAGTATGCTCACAACTGGTATGTGGACATGTATGTAGGGAAAACAGCCAGACACAATAAAAAAATTTTTAAAAGGTTGCTTAAATTCTTTTTCAAATCTTATACAATTGTCTGAGGTAAAAAAATATACCACCATTCCCCACCCAATGGAAAGTCCCAGCACTGCTCCACAGAGCTCACTCCTCTCAGACAGTGTCTAAGGGGCTAGGGGTCAGTTAGAAAGATCCTAAATATGGTTACTGTTTATAAATGATCATCCAGTGCACCAGCAAAAAGGTGCTGGGCCCCAGAAGAGATACAAAGTGTCTGTGAGAGTGGGCTGCAGGTGGTGGTGACAGTGTAGGAGGCAGAACATGAAGGGAAGTAGGAGGACAGGCATCTGTCATTGCCTACTCCATTCTCACGGGAGGGGGGCGCTAAATGGGAAAGTAATCCATATTAGCATAACTAATAACTACCATCCACGGCTTTACAGATGCTAAGTCATGAGACTGAGTCTTTTGACTAAGCCACCATCCACTTGGTTACATAACATTAAAATTAGACTGCAAGGTGAGACTTCTCCACCCCAAAGATGAAAACAGCTGTATTTTATGACCAAACAAGCTTTGTCATAAAAGAAACACACAGAATATGTAGTAAAACAGGAGGCCTACAAAAATGAACCCCATTTCTGTTCCTGGACCAATGAAGGTAGAAGAAAAGGAGTCAGGGGCTCCTAGGGGACCCCTACGCTGAGGGTGAAGGAGATGTGCAGAAAAGTTTCCAGCCATTAGATAGGAAGGAAAAGGAAAGACCCCACATCCTTACGTGTTTCTGCACGTCTCCCCCAATCTCCTTACTCATCTTCAAGTACTCTGCCACAGGATTGGCAAGCAGCGAGTCAAATGCTTGCACATACGGAACTGCTCCTGGGGAAGGCAAACACACACAACAGGAAGAATCCGTCATGCACCAGAAGGACTAAAAATCAAGACGAGAGTGATGTGCACCGGCACTTATGTGGTCATCAGGGGACAACGTCAGGGGTCGTCCTTCCTGCCTTCTGCTCTGCCGCTGCATCCCTTCTTGTTCACTACTGCACACACCTGGCTAAGCAGCCCACGAGCTTCCAGCATGTCCTTGGGCTTATAGACACATGCGACTGTGTTCAGCGTTAAGAGGGTTGGCTCTGTGGATCTATCTCAGGTCCTCAAGCTTGTACGGCAAGCCTTTAAACCCAATGAGCCGTGTCCCCAGACAGAAGATGTTTCTTGAAAGTGGAGAGCCAGTGAGACCCAGTGCACAGAAAACTAGACAGGAGCCGGGCAGTCAAATTCTGTCTCTAATCCCACCACTAACTGACATCCTTACTCTCTGAGCTTAACGTTCTTCATCTTTAAATTGAAAATAAACATAAAGATACTACAAGATCCCTTTCATCTCTAACATTCTATGTATGGCTAGGGTTTAGGCAAAATGGATAATTTCCCAAATCACTTAGAGAGAAAAAATTAGTATCACTTGTCATTTGGCAGAATGACTAGAGTCATTCTGCTAAACAAAGGGCAGGAAACACCACACAAGCAGGAAGTTCTTTCGTTAAAATTACTTAACCACAGGGAGGCCTGTACTAAGTCACTAAGTCACTTCCTTCCTTATCTGTTTGCAGGAGATGAGCTACCTACATTAAGTCTAGGAGGTGAGTTCCAAAGAAGAAAGTTCACCAGGACAGAGAAACCAGGCAGGGGTCACAGAGCACCCCACTGGGTCTGGCTTACCTTTTGAAGGACTGTCTCCATAACCACAGTGCATGTCAGAAGTATGTGACACGGCCTCCAGGCGGCCCACTGCCCTCTCCAATCTTTCTACAAGATTTTGCATGTCAGCCATAATGTGGTCCACCTGCTGAAACAGATCAAATGTCTTATGTTATTTTAATATTATACCTCCATAAGGTGAAGAGGATGCCAATTCTGTGGAACAGGGTAATTTAGTAATAAAATACAGGGGAAAGTCATCTAGAGCATTTGCAAAACCATGCAGGCCTCATTAAATAAGAAAACTACTCAGGAAAAAGTGTTTGCTAATGCAAATCTTATTCAAATACTTGAGGACTTAGTATATACTAACAAATATTTGTGTAGGAGTTTAGAATTTACAAAGTAGGCCATACATATTTTCTCAGGTTAAACTTCTCTACAACTACTTGGGATAATTACAATAGTAAAAGGGGATGGGAGGTTTAGCCCAGGTCTTCATCAAAGTTAGGTTAAGCCGGGCGGTGGTGGCGCACGCCTTTAATCCCAGCACTTGGGAGGCAGAGGCAGGCAGATTTCTGAGTTCAAGGCCAGCCTGGTCTACAGAGTGAGTTCCATGACAGCCAGGACTACACAGAGAAACCCTGTCTCGAAAATACCCAAAAAAAAAAAAAAAAAAAAGTTAGGTTAAACACTCTACCACTGAGTCACACCCTCAATCAATTACTATACACTTAAAGATAGAAATCTAATTTTTAATGATATTTAATGACTTATCTCTAGTCACACAATAGTTACCACAGAAGCCAATATTCAAACCTCTGAGTGTTTTCCACCCCACCCCAACTTCCTGTCTGCAGTGGAACATCACATACCAGAACAAATACTATCCTCACTAACTTCTTACCGAGAGTGGGGAGAGGGTATTTAACTTATATACTAATAGCCACCAAACAAACAGGGAAAAAGCTGAAGGTGACGGAAGCCGCAGATAGAGTGACGTGGAGTCTCAGAGCCGGGCTGCATGCATCAGCTGGGAGATCAGATAAGGGTATCAGGAAGCTGCCATCTGAGCCGAGCTCGAAAGAGAATGGGTGGGGTCTGTGTGTGCAGCCAAGGAGACCCCAGACCTGGAAGCTTCTACACACTTTAGAGAGTGCCTTACCTGAACCAGCCCACTCACTCTCGGTCTAAGATGCTAGAGAGCAAGCTCCTGCAGAGGAGAAAGGCTGGTTACCTAAGCTGGCCCCACTCTACTCGTCCTTCTAGACCACTAACTACCAGGCAGGTAAGGCTGAAGGTGTACAGTATTTATTTATGAACCTACACACATTATGAAACCACAGAAGAACAAGGGTCCTGACAGTTGCTTGGACTCCACACCCAAGTGTGAATCATTACCTATCAGTACCTGTACAAGGAAACTGTGATTGTAGAATTTCAGTTAAAGCCTTGACTTAGAGTCAGATTCATCAAAACATAAGGTAATTCAACTGAAGCTGACTGGACTCAGTGACTCCTACGAATCTTCCCCAAAATGATAGATAACGCGCCAGAGTATCTCAGTCTTCCACTTTAGCCTCCCTGTGCAGGAGATAAGCAGTTCACCAGACAATACAATCTCTGTTCATTCTTCTCTACGTGCAGGTCCTATCTCTCTGAATCCAGTCACTTGTTACCGAATGTTATTTAAGAGTGCCAGTGGGGATAAAAATAATAATAATAATCGTGAGAAACCAACTTTTCTATTTCCTGAGCTGAAGCAGCAGCAGGAACCTCTAGGTCTACTCCTACTCACAAGGGAAACAGATCTGGGACAGCAAGACCATCCAGCAATATACATTCTGCTTCTTTGATCCATTCTGGGTACTGACCAGTGCAGACTCACATGTAATCCACACTATAAATCTAGGGGAACTAAATCCCAATGTTACCATCCATGCAAAGCACTCAGTTCTGCTACATTAACATGCTCTGTCACACATAAAGGCAGGCAGTAAGGCCAGCGCTAACACAGAAAATACCATACAAACTGTGTAGGACCGTACATGCTACCACAGCTAAGAAAACTAAAGTCATTTTATCTTAAGATTTATTTAGATTTTACATGAATGGGTTTTCGCTTACAAGTAGGTCTGTGTATCTTAAATATATGGGCGTCCCACAGAAGCTGGAATCCTGGAACTGAAGCTACAGACATCTGTGAGCCCACCCATCATGTATGGGTGGATAAATTGCACTCAGGTCTGCTCTGAACCACTGAGAGCAGTGCTGGGAAGATGAGGAATTGTATTTCAGTTGGAGGCCTTTGGGACAGCCAGGTTTGGATGTCTAAATGGAAGCTGGATTCTGAGCCCCAGAAGCATGGCTTGACTTGAGATTGCTGCTCTGGGGTCTCCATCTCTCCTGCCCTAACAACAGATTTTAAAAGTTTAATAATAATAGTTTTAGGGGCTGAAAAGATGCATCAATGGGAAAAACAAACGCCTTAGAGGACCTGAGTTCTGTTCCTAGAGGACCCACTTCAGAGAACTCACCATCACCTAATAAGTCCAACTCTAGGGGATCTAAAAATGACTTATGGCCTCTGGGGACACTTATGTTTACATGCAGATACTCATACAAATACACATAATTTAAAAAAATAAACCCTCCTCTAATTCCCAAGTTGCTAAAGATGATGCTAAATTCCAATTCCTCCTGTTTCTACCTCTCATGTGCTAAAAATATAGGTATGAACCACCTCACCTGGATATAAAACTACCATTTATAGCTAATCTCCTCCTACCACTAACCAAATATAGAGCAGTGACCAGGGCTTTGGGGTTGTCCTTGTTTTTTTTTTTTTTTTGTTTTGTGGGAATAGTGTGGGATTTCATAGGTTACGGGAAAGAATGTCCAAAAGCAAAGGGGCTGAGGACAAACCAAGCAATACGCCTCTTTCCTCCCCAGAGCTCAGGTTACAAGTGTGAGCCACCACTTCCAGCAAGACACACCTCTTCTTACCCTACACACTCTCAGGGTGATTGTGTCCACTTCTCCCTAGCCCTCAACTGCTGTTACTATGGAAACACATCCAACCTGCTTGCAAGCCCCTATCCATTAAAGACCTCAGAGCAGCAATCTCAAGTCAAGCCATGCTTCTGGGGCTCAGAATCTTAGATCCAGCTTCCATTTAGACATTCAAAACTGGCTGTCCCAAAGGCACCTCCACCTGAAATACAATTCCTCACCTTCCCCAGCACTGCTCTCCCAAGGCCTCTCCATACCCTCTCAGTGGTCCAGCACTGCTGGCAGGCAAATAATTGCCCAAGCTAATAACCTAGAAACTCTCAGCCATAATACAGTGAACAAGAGTGGTCTTTCTGTTGTCCCGTTTTGTAGAGACAGGGTCTCACACAGACAGGACGGCCTCAAAACTCTGGATCCTCCTGTCTATCCCTCCTAGATGCTGCATGAGACACTGCCTTGAATAAACACATCTACAGGCTTTATTTGGTATACCTCAAGAATAGATGTGCCTTGCCTTCATCCTGATTCTAACATAAAAAGAAAAACAAACAAACAAAAAAAAGACAAAAACAAAACAAAACAAAAGAGGGAAACAATTCCCTTAAGCTGTTGTCACTTCCTAGCTAGTCTCCCCTAAATTCAGCAGCATACCCTTTCTTCAGCCATGTCAAATGCAAATATAATTAAGATGTATATTTTTTAAATCTTGTGTAGGTGGTGTGGACATGGGGGATGCAGAGAACAACTTTTCATGTGTTGACTCTCTCTTTCTACCTTGTTTTGGGGCAGGGATCCTATGCGTTTTTTTTTTTTTTTTTTTTTTGAGGTTGCACTGTGTATGTGATCTTTGGTTAAATTATAGATATGCACCCCAGCATTCAACTGGACTTTTTTTCCAACGTGGGTTCCAGACTCAAACTCTAGTCAACAGGTTTTATACATCATGAGCTTTCCCTTACTGCACTATTGCCCGGCCCATAACCTATCACCTATCCTCACCTGGTCTGACCTCTCAGCCACCTATGCTTCAGCAACAAGTTACATGCATTTCCATAAAAAGCCATGTCTTCTTTCCCTTATTAAGCTATCTGCCCCACCTCAGGAACTCTTATTGTCCTTTACGTCTCAGGAAGAGACCACCTACCTCCATTTATGTACTTCCATGATGCCGTGCCACTTATCTCTACCACCAGAGGCTGAAGATCACTTAAGAAGCAACAAGCAGGGGTGGGTGAGCTAGCTCATTATATACAGGTATGAGATAGCTCACCATATAAGGATACCTGCCACTGAGCATAAGACCCCAAGTTAGAGCCCAGGAACCCTCACAAAGAGGAAAAAACTCCTGCAAGTTGTCCTTTCACCTCCATGTTTCTGCACAGAAGCATTGTCTGCACAGACATGGGCAGACGGATGAACAGATGGATGAACACACATGAAAGATAGATCGATAGGTAGAGGGAGAAAGAGAGAGAAAGACAGAGACAGAGAGAGACAGAGAGTGACAGACAGAGAGAGACAGACAGACAGACAAGACAGACAGACAGACAGACAGACAGAGAGGGGGGAGGGAGAGAGAGATAAAATAAAGAACCAACAGGCAATCTGCCTAGATCACACCCTAGGGCAGTGATCATGGCTTGTCTTTGTAAAACCAGCATTAGGAAATTAACAGGGGCCCTTCCCACTGATATCTAAACTGGGCCTGGCCTCTTTTCCTCCGGACAACTCTGTGGGATGTTTCTTTCTCCTTCTTAAAATTCTTTGCTTGTTTTTGTAAAATCTTACAAACAATCTCCACCTGAAAATAATGCTGTTTTTCAGGCACAAATCACATTACTGTATAGATATCTTAAAACTAAGTAACACACAGAAATAGTTTTGCTTATTAGAGCATGTCATTTTAGGGTAATATAGCACAGAATGTAAAAGTACAAGCCTCCAAGCCTGATAACCTGAGTTCAATACCCAGGACTTACAACCCAGGAAACAAACCAATTCCAGCAAGCCATCCTCATCTTATACACACTATAAATAAAGTTTTCTTTAATTAAAAAAAATAATTTTAGCTGGGCAGCAGTAGTGCACATCTTTGATTTCAACACTTGGGAGGCAGAGGCAGGTGGATCTGAGTTGGAGGTCAGCCTGGTCTAAAGAGTGAGTTCCCAAAGAGCCAGGGCTACACCAAGAAACTCTGACTCAATAGGGGGGTGGGGGTGGGGGCTGGAGAGTGACTCAGGGGTTAAGAGCACTGACTGCTCTTCCAGAACTCGAGTTCAAATCCCAGCAACCACTTGGTGGCTCATAACCATCTGTAATAGGATCTGATGCCCTATCCTGGCGTGTCTGAGTGTATTCATATACATATACAGGGTATTCATATACATATAAATAAATCTAAAAAAAAATAGTGTGTGTGTGTGGGGGGGGGGAATAAACTGAGTCATTTCTCCAAGCCCACATGCACACACACATACATATATTTGGGGGAGGGGTGGGGACGGTGGCGGCAAGCTCTATGTGAGTTTGAAACAGCCTGGTCTATATAGTGACTTCCAGCAAGAGCTACAGAGTAAGGTCTTTTCTCAAAAATAATAAAATTAAAAATAAATCCTTTTAAAAACTAATAGACTATGCTTTAAAAATATAAAAAACAAGTCTAGAATGCATGGAAATAAGGCTGGCTAAGCAAGCTGGGTCAGATATCCTAGAAAAGCCAGCTAATGTCTGGATTGATGCAATGATGGAAATGAAAACAGGAATACAGATGACAGAAGGCAAAGCATTTACAAGTACTATTTGGTAAACAATAGGATTTGAATGAAGGGTAAATATCAGGGTCTGTAAGGTTGTTCTCCTATTTAGCTACTCCAAAATGCACAGGAAAAGATGAAGGCTACTACAAAAAACTTTGGGGGTAGGGGGAACAGGGACTTACTAAGCGGCATTGGCTGGCACAGAATTCACTGTGTAGATCTGCTGGCTTCGAATTTATAGAGACCTGCTTGCTTCTGCCTGGAGTGCTGGGATTAAAGACGTGCTACCATGCCCAACTCATCGAAATGATATTTCAAACAAAAAAATCTACAATAATTGGTGACTGAAAACCATCAATTAGCCTACAATCAATCTCCTTTTAGGCAACTAAGGAACTAGCACTTGAATTAAGAGTTGGGATTTTTTTTTTAAGGATGAAATAGTTTCCCTGCCTAAAAGGGGAGAGGCAAGGCTACCTTCCATAGAATCAGCTTCCCAGGATTAAAAGTAACTGTAGAAATCACCTTATAAAAGCTCCATTTGATGCCAGAATAGTTCCTTCAACATTCTTAACAATTAGCTGGGCAGCCTGTGATCAAGCACCTTCAGGGACAGAGAACCCTAGACTTCTGAGACAGCCCATTTCTATTCAGACAGCTCAAAGTATTCCTTATATGGAGGCAAATTTGCCTCCCTGCAACTTCCACCCACTGCTCTCAGCTCTGCCCTTGGAGGGCACACGAGTGTGAAGCAGACAGAGAACAGGGGTAACTGTGGCCCTGACTGAAAGCACTACAGCATTCAGAAGGGAGAGAAGGGCAATTCTAGGGTTACAAGTATGGAGCCTTACAACAATGATGACATCAAGGGGGCAGCAGGTTCTAGTTACAGCAAAAAGATGATGTCTGCTTTAGATGTACAGAGTCTGAAGAAAAAATGAAGACTCTAAATAAAAATGTCCAGTAAGTATTTAGAAAGACAGCCTGGGAACGGATCAAGACTGGAAATAATGTTCACCAGTCACTGGCAAGAAAAGCTTCATGACATCACCGTGCGGGTACAAGGAAACAATGAGCTTGAGTCTCCAGCAACTTCTTTTGCAGTCCAAAACCAAGAAAAACTAGACATGGCTCAAGACCCTTGCAAAACTGTTTTGTTTTCATCATTCTGCATTCTGTGGTACTAGGGAGAGAACCCACAGCCTGACCTTGTACATGCTACAGACACTATGCCACTGAGCTATGTCAGCAACTAGCAACCTCTCAATCTCTTCAGTTCAACAACCTCTTACTATTCATTAACTCATGCAGAAGGCCACAGGCTGGGTTACTAAAACTCTGGTCACAACACAAGAGGCCATAAGCCAGGAGTGAGAAATGGTTTCTATTTTATCCCATGGACGTTCTAAGTCATCAATTCCTATAAAACGGAAATGAAAACAACTGTCCAAGTCAGCCTATATTCTTAATAAACCAACTGACCTTAAAATTCTTCTCTTGTCTGGGCAGTGGTGGTGCATGCCTTTAATCCCAGCACTTGGAAGGCAGAGGCAGGTGGGTCTCTGAGTTCAAGAACAGCCTGGCCTACAGAGTGACACAGCCAGGGCCACACAAAGAACCCTGATCCCCCAAAACAAAACAAAACCTAACAAAAAAAGAGAAAATGAGAAAGAAAGAGGGAAAAAGAAAAAAAATGCTTTCTTGGACTTATCTTTGTAAGCCTGTTGAGATTTTATCCTAAGAAAGTACACTATCATAATGTCCTGAAAGTGATAATATGAAGATATTCGCTGCAGTGTTACATATCTATCCACCCATCTATAGTGAATGTACGTTGGGCTCCTAATTATGGGGAACAGCTAAATGGACTGAGTGGGGGAAAAAACCCTGAAGGGTAAGATTTACAATAGCTAGCACATTATAAAGTCATCAGCAAAGTCCCATTTTTTTCTAAACTTTGACATAGAAGTATAGTGTTTTAGAATGAAAGAAAAGAAACACACCTTTAATCCAGCACCCAGGAAGCAGAGGCCAGCTGGTCTACATATTGAGACCCAATTTCAAAAGGGACTGGGGGATGGGGAGAACACTAGCTCCTGGGGTGTCTCTTTCAAGCTACCACAAAGCTATATATATTAGTTAGTTCTATTCCTAGTAATATAGAAATTCTTAGCTCTAGGCTCTAGACATGCTAACAGGAAATAGCTACATGTAGACTTGTTCTGGTTGGTTTTATGTCAACTTGACACAAGCTAGAACTATCAGAGAAAGAAGCCCCTCAATGGAGAAAAAAAAATGCCTCTGTAAGATCCAGCTGTAAGGCATCTTCTTAATTTGTGATCACTGTGGGAAGTCCAGGCCATTGTGGGTGGTGCCATTCCTGGGCAAGTGGTCCTGGGTTCTATAGGCAGGCTGAGCAAGGTGTGGGAAGCAAGCCAGTAAGCAGCACCCCTCCGGATAAGCTCCTGCCCTGCTCCTGCCCTGCTCCTGGCCTGACTTCCTTCAATGATGAACAGTGTTGTGGAAGTGTAAGCCAAATAAACCCTTTCCTCCCCAACTTGGTTTTTGGGTTTTTTTTGTGTTTTTGTTTTGTTTTTTTTTTGGTCACAGTGTGTGTTACAACAGAAATCGTAAGACAGCTGGCTTAACCCAGAAACCAAAGAATCAACTCTGTAAAGATGTCATCTAAATCTAACCCAAATCAGGAGCCACTGTTCTCCCCTAAGACTTTGGTTTCACTGATGAAACCAATGACATTTAGTGCCCAAGTCACTGCCATCCGAGGATTAGATTAAAAGAGAAAAGAAAGGCCTATCTTTTAGGGAGGGAAGGGAAGCCAAGTCAATATCAGGGCTTGTCTCCTATTCCGTTCCGCAACGGTCCTCTATCTGACACTCCAGGAGTGTGAGGTGAAACAAGCAATCTCACCTAGGCTGAAGTCAGACTTGGGAACCAGCTGTTTCAATGGTCTGGGACTAACAGATAACTGTGTGGCTATGAATCCTCTCTCCCTTAGACTGAGGAGTATTATGAATATTCAGCAGGCCTTTGTTACTTCCCTGTGTCTATACTGTGTAACTAACAACTGCACTGCTGATTTCTGCCTAGATGAGTGCTTTAATAGAACAGCCTTTCCAACTCACAAAGATATTTTCAAAGATGATATCCATCTTTAGCCATGATTCAGCTACAACTATAGATATGAAAAGATCTGTGATTCTAAGTCTATAATTAATTTAAATATAGGAGTTGTAATGGCCTCTGGAGGAAGAAAAGAGCTAAAAACACTCTCCTCCCCCCCCCCCAAAAAAAACCTCAAACAAAAATAGCAAGGCTGCTTACTCCTGCCATTAAACATTTCAACTATTTTCCAGCCAAATGGAAAAGTTTGGCACATGTCTACTAATAGCAACAAAGCAGCACTGCAGTGGAGGAACATTTTTAGAGCTTTGACTTTTTTTTTTAATTGGGTTTACATAACGGTATATCAAGAAGAAAGTTTTATGGTGAATGCTAAAGTCATATTAATTTAAAGGAAGAAACTACAAGACTATCAACTCTGTAATCCCCAGCCACTAAACCCAAGCAAGCTAAGTGCTAGCAATATGAACATGAACAAGGCAGGAGTCTACATATACATAATATCAGGAAGAGACAAATCTGCTAACCTGCCAGGTAACTAACACAAACTTTGCTGCCAGTTCCTGACAATCATCGGCCTTTGTCTTTGTCTATTAAACGATCGAGAGTCAGGTGTTGGAGAGATGGCTCAGTGGTCATGAGCAGCTGCTGCTCTCAGAAAAGACCCTGAGGTTCTCAGCCCCAAACCAGGCAGTTTGAACCATTTGTAACTCCAGTTCCTTCTCCTGGCCTCCATGGTAACCAGCATGAAGATTGTGTACATACGTGCTCTTGAGATGTATGTATACATAAAACAAAAAATAAACGTTAAAAAGAAAAGTAAGTGAATCAGGGGTCTTAAGAGGGAGGCGAGGACTTCCTCAGAAGCACAATAACTTCCCAGTGTCTCAATGAAAACAAATGATTTATTCATTAGAGTACAGTGTTTACAATGTGCCATACCCCGTGCTAAGTGCAGCTCCAGGGCCTCCTCAGAGATGTCAGCTGAGGAACTGAAACCCAGGAGAAACAGAGCCATGTTTTCTATTACACTTATTTATTGTGTGCGGGACGCCTACATGCTACAGGGCGTGGGTAGAGGTCAGAGGACAACATGCAGAAGTCAGTTCTCTCCTTCCACCATGTGAGAACCAGGGATAGCAGCAGGAGCCTTTATATTATAAGCCATCTCCCCAACCCACCTACGCAAGTTTTCTTAAGCAGTTCTTCACCAGGAGAAATTTTTTCCTTCAGAAAACATTTGCAATGTCTCAAGACATTTTTGGCTATCACGACTGAGGAAGTGCTACCAGCATCCAATGGATAGAGGCCAGGGATGCTGCCAACCATCTTACAGGACAGCCCCAAATGTCAACTGTGCCAAAACTGGAAAGAAAAAAAAGAAAGAAAAAAAACCCTGGTCTAATATAAGAAGCATAAGGGAAGGATAAATGACTCACATAAAATGCTGATCTAAATTAGAAAGTCAAGTCTGGAAATTAATTTAGGCAAGTGTCTGAGTGGGGCCATGCTCCGGCTCATTGGCAGACAAGCAAGCACAAGGACCTGGGTTGAACACTTCCAAAAGGAAATGAAACAATACAATACAATACAGCACAACCCAGCACAACACAACTTATAAAGTCTAATTGTGGAGGACTGGTAAGTTGGAAAAGAAATTTAGACTTGATTCTTTGGGATTATGAGAATAATGGACAAAAGTGTTAAAACTTTGCTTTCAAGAACTTTAAAAGATTCACTATGGTACAGAAGCTGGAGCGGTAGGTAGAAAAGACAGGTGAACGGTAGACAAACTGATGATATTTAAAGAAATAATCACAATCATTGGTAAGATACAGTGCATAGCCCTCAAGTTTCAAATTTCAGCATTAAATTTCAAGCCAAAGGTTTTACTTCCAATAACACTTTGCATTTGCTTTTTTAAGCAAAATGAAGTCTGTACTTATAGTTTCACAGAAAGCAAAAATAAAGTCATTCTTTTAAACCAGTTAGCCTCTGGTTAAAAAAAAAAAAAGAAAATTCATGCACCCTCAGGATGGAAACATTTCTCGACCACTGCCTCCTCAAGGCCAGTTACACTCGGAGAAGTCTCCAGTACGTACCACTTGGTCTGCAGAGTTGAGTTACACTCTAAAGTATTTCCACTGCTACCAATTTTATTAAACTTCTCTGCACCATTAATTATGCTCTGTTGACCTACTGAGTATTTCTGCAAAGTAGGAAGTGTCCACAGGAAGTCCTGCATGCTGACCTACTGCAACTCAATTAGCAAACGGACAGCTACAAAATAAAATCCAAACACATTCCGATTAAGACATGCAAAACCTCAAACAACCTGTCAGATACCCCACCCCACTCCCAGTTCCTACCAAACTCCAGGCCTGAGTAGTTCTCTAAGCAGTACAGACCAAACAAACCCTCTTCTTCCACACCTTAGCAATTTGCCCTGACTAGATCACCACATTACACATCTGTGCCTAGAGCGTCTAATATCCAGAAGGCTCTAGATTTTTTTCTTTGTCACTTCACAATTTTACTTCTCTTTCCAATGAACCTTTTATAATCCTTATCTGAATGGTACAGACAGTATATTAAGCCAGATCAGCAGCAATTTCTAGAGTACAACTATTTCTTCACCCCTATAAATAACAAGCCTTCAGTTCCTTGGATTCCAGCCTTGATATCTGCCCCAAGCTCCAGCTCATGATTCTCCTGCCTCAAACTCTAGGTGCTGACATTACAGACACATATTACCACATATGGCCAGGACTCCGGTTTAACACTACTCAAACACAGCCCCTCTCGGTCATTTCCACTTCCCCTCTCCAGCTCAAGCCATGACACAGCAACAGCTTTTAAATATTGGTCTACTCTAGTGTCTGGTCCCTTCCCATTCTGCCAAGTGGGAAAACCCTTCAAAGTATCCCCATAGCTTCCAAGCTAAAAATCTAAATTCTTTAGCATGCTTCCAAGGACCTCCCTATTTGACTCCACAACCTCTCATTTTCTCCACTTCTCCAAGTAATACTGGAACCGCAACAAGGCTGACTAATCACTTGGTCTTTCACATGCCTAGGTCTCTATACCTCTCCCCCTACAGGACTCTGCCTAGAAATCCATCTCCTAGGCTCATTATATGCCTAAGGGAATCTTGAAGCACTATGTCCCTCACTTCTGCCTACAAGTGTGCCTCAGATATTTCTCCTGTTCTCAGTGGCTCTGTGCTCACACAGTGCACACTCAGCCACCCCAATATGCCGGCCCCTCCCATACAGTACACCCCACAAGAGAACAAGTGTATTCCACACCACAAGGGCTAAGCGCCTAATCTGTGTTCACACATACTGAGGCCCAATACATGCTTGGCAGATGATGAACATGCTGTCCTGACCCTGGATTTTCGCTTCAAGGGACAGCAGTGCAAAGAACTATAGCTGACTATAGCTAGTTCTGATACTAACTAGCCTCTATCTAATATATTCTCATCCCCCTCTTGATCTTTCAAAACGTCTCTGACTCCCTTGCCGCATCCTTCCCCAGCACCCTCACCACATTTGTAACTATTTCTTAACTGTCTTTCACTGTTAACTCGAAGGGGGCAAGGACTAGACTTTTCAAAGCTGTATTCGACAAAATCTTGCATATTGCCATCACAGAATAAACACAGCAATCCTACGGCTACAGACACTTGGCAACTGTGCCAGACCCAAGCTGAATCATCTGACTTCAGATCCAGAAGTGGACAGAACCTCCCATAAAGTTTGCTTGGATTCCGAGTTAACAGGGACGGTCTGAGAGTAAGGGGAGCTCACGGAATGTAAACACAGGGCTTACTAAGCCTACGTTAAATTTGAACAGGCATTCCAAGATTTTAACTTTTTTTTTTTTTTTAGTTCTACATACCAAATAGCCTTTAACCTGCAGCTGGCCAGATCGAAAGTTAGAGAGGCTCCAAGGAAATGACTATGGGAAGGATCTGAGACTAGAAACCTCTCTCTAAAACCAGATTCTTTTCTCCGAGATCAAGTTACCCATCTGAGCAATGGGAACAAGACCTGGTCAGAAGAAAATCCTAAGGTCTCACAGGTTCCATTCAGTTTGTTAGGATGCCTTTAGGAATCGGACCCCCGCGGAGGCTGATAGGCAGAACTACGAAATCAAGGAGACAGTGGCTTCCCCAGGACCTCCCGGCTCAATCTGGTACCCCAGCCCCACCTCAAGAGACCGCACCCAGGAGCCCGGATGGCCGAAGGGCCCCAACCCCGGCCCTTTCACCAGGACTCCTCAAACGCACGTAAGCTAACAAGGCCGTTACCAACGGCCAGGACCCGGTGGGCCCCAAAGACCACCCCAATCCTTAACCAACCACCAACCCTCACCTTAAGAGTTCCGCCTCACCTCCGGACTGCGATCAGCCGCTCTCCACTTCCGGCAAGAACCGCCCAGCGGTCTTCGCGCGACCCACTTCCGGGCCCTCACTGGGCGCGGCACCCCCACCGGAAATGAGCCACGGGCTGTAACGCTAGCCCCGGAGGGAGGAAGAAGTTTGGCCGCTCGGCTCGTGACTCCGCCCTCATTCCCCGCCACCGGAGAGAGAATCTGGCCTAGGAGCGCTTGGAAAAGGGCTCCGCCCCCAAGGAGGAGAGAGGGGCAAAGACTAGGAGAAGGGGCGTGCCCACGGTTGGTCCCCGATGCTCAGACCAATAAGGAGCTGGAGTTCCTAGCCAAGCCCCACCTCCGCAAGGGAGGACAGATGAGTGGCTGCTTTTCCTGTCAATTTATGCCCAGTGACTGAGGTTTGTCCGTTTTTTAGCCTCAGTCCGGAAGCGGTTCAGGGAACAACAGTGGGACTAGAAGGCTCTAAGATCCAGTGGTGGGGGAACCGGGGTCAAATTTCGCCCCTTGCTGGGCGTGCAAGCCTTGGTTTCCCTGTCTGTGGTACAGAAGAGAAAAGGACTCAGTAGCGGAGGCTAATGGAGTAGGCCCGGCTTTGACTGGGCATGCTCGCCCTTGCTCGATTCAGAGGCTAGGGCTGGGAAGGTGGAGAAAACCTACTCGCGCCCCACTTCCTGTTTGCTCTATGCGTTTTGTGACCATAGATGGTCAGGTCCTTGGCCGCGCCAAAGCTTCCGCCTCAGGCTTCGGAGTTCTTCCTCCCATCCAGCAGGGTGTGGTCCCTGAGAAAGAAACGAGCAAAATTAAAGGCGATCTTGTCCCATTCCTCAAAAATCTTGCTATTGAGGCTTCCTCGCCCCAGGCTATGTGTGCCCAGCTCTCTGCTAATGAGCCCATGTGCGATTCAGAACTGTAACCGCAGGGCAGTCTTCGCCTTCCTGCCTCCTAGACAGGGGATTGTGTCTTTGTTTCCTCCGGACTTAACACTTTCCAACCGGTCATTATCCTCCCACAAGGTTTTATTTCTAGAAAAAAGATTGGCGAGTGCGGTGCTATGGTTCCTACCCCTTCGACTGAATAACTGACAGCTCCGTGTTCAAGTTGAAGGCAGGTGTTATATGCCAGAGTCAATCATTCAACAAATACAGTTCCTGTAATAATAGCTACCATTTACTGCGCGCTGACTACATGCCAGGCTTGTGCTGAGCGCTCAAACCATTTTCATTTAATCCTAATAGCAACTCTCTGCAGTAGGTACCATTACATCCTCGGAGCTCCAAATGAGGAAGCTGAATAACTTGCCAAGGTCACAAAGTAGATGCTGAAACTTTAAAACAGAACACACATTTGACTGTCTTAAAACCAATGAATTTAATTATCCCCAGTGATCGATCAATCTGGAAACATATGAGGCATTGGATGTCTCTGGTTGTACACGTAAGTTATTTCGTTCCTGACTCCGAGTCCTTTACTAGAGGCCGGACTTTGGTCAAGTCGCTTTGAACAATTTACTGGCCTCTTCCAATTTATGACTCCCAATTTAAGTATGTATGCATCTCAGAACAGGACAACCCCTCCCCCGGTCAGTTTTACCCTCCTAAATCTCTTTTTCGAGTAGGGACAAGAAATGTACAGACCATCTGTGCATCCAATAGCAAGAGGAGATGAGAGGGTGCCGGTGAGAAGATTCCTGGGTTAAAAGCACTGGCCCCATAAACCAGAAGAGCCCTGTAGTACACACCAAGGTGGAAGGACCTCCACACGTTTGAAATGGCATGCATGCCCACATACATGCATACATAATACATACATAAATTAAAAACCATCTCCTTGCCTATAAAACTGGCATGATAATTTATAGGGTTGCAATGAGAAATAGAAGCAACCTTTTTGAAGTCATCTTGTAAAACAATGATAGGAAGTGCACACATAATGTACAACCAATACGCTAAGGAACTGCTTGTCTTGACTGAGTATATAGATGCATACACTTATGACTCCAGTTACAGATAGAATGAAAACATTACCTGTTGCATATTTGTCTATATATTGCAGGAAATATATTTGGCCTTTCCTATATGTCAAGCACTACACTACCTATTCCAGTTCCACAACTGGGATAAAACAGCAGCTTCCAGCTTTTTTTTTTCCTTTGCTGATTCTGTTCTGTGCCCAGACCACAATGCTTCATCTATGATTGGCTCACATCTAGCGCATATTCAGCAAGTGCCTTAATTCGGAATAATCATTTCTTGGGCTAAGATGGATGGGTAAAACAATCGAGATAGGAATTCGGCCAAGATGAGGTGGGTAGTGCCTGTAGAAGGCTTTGACATAGGCTGGACAGAGTCTAAACCAACCCTTCAGGAGGAGAAGCAGAGTCATATGCCCTGCCCTGGGCTGTACCCCCACAGGAGAGGAGGACTGTGATGGAAGAGCTATTGGATTGCACTTTAGAAATGTGCTGTAGAGCATAGACTTGAGCAGGCAAGACAGAGAGAGACCGATTAAAAGACAAAAAGAGGGCCAGCCCAGTGGTTCAGTGAGGAAAGACACTTGCTGAAAAGCCTAGTGGCCTGAGTTCTATCTCTGGAACCTACATAAAGGTGGAAGGAAAGAACTAACTCCACACAAAGTTGTTCTCTGACTTCCACATGATACTATGTCTCTCTCTCTCTCTCTCTCTCTCTCTCTCCCCCCCCCCTTCCCTCGTCTGTCTCTTCTTCCCTCCCTCCTCCCTCTCTCTGTAACACATACACACGGAATAATAATTTGATAATAATCTGATCTTTTAAGAGAACAGGCACTGGAGAGGTGGTTCTGCAGTTAAGAGCAGTTAAGAATGTGTACTACTTGGAAGACCCAAGTTCAGTTCCCAGCACCCAGGTCTGGTGACTCACCATGGCCTGTAACTCCAGCTCCAGGAGGATCCGATGCCTCTGGCCTTCAAGAACATGTGCACTCATTTGCATGGACCTACACAGGTATACATACATACATGCACGCACTTTTTAAAATACAAAAATATATCTTTGTTTAGGAGAGAGAAGACTGAAACATATGGTCCAAGATAAGAGAAACCATCCTTATGTCGGTAACAAAGAGGGCGAGGATGGAGCAAAGATAAATGATAAAGATCACTTAGAGCACATCTGGTCCCACGGGACTACAACTGTATACAACTGTGTTCCCCTAAAATTCATACAGAAACAGTCCTAATCAATAGCAAGTGATAGGACTTTTAAGAAGTGATTAAGCAGGGGCTGGAGATATGGCTTAGCAGTTAAGACCACTGACTGTTTTCCAGAGGTCCTGAGTTCAAATCCCAGCACCTATACAGTGGTTCACAACTATCTGCAATGGGATCCCATGCCCTCTTTTAGTGTGTGTGAAGACAGCTACAGTGTACTCACATACATAAAATAAGTAAATAAAGCTTGAAGAAAGAGGAGGAAGAGGAGAAGGAAGAGAAGGAGAAGGAGAAAAGAGGAGGAGGAGGACAAGGAGGAGGAGGAGGAGGCAGAGATTAGGCTCTGAGGACTCTACCCTTATGGATAGATAGCACTGATACCTTTAAAGGGCTTGAAAGCTCTATGCCCTTTGTTCTCCTACCTTCTACCCTGTAAACACTTGGCAAAAGAAACTATCTCAAAAGCCCAGAGCAGAACCCTATCAGACACCTTGAGGACTTCCTACTTCCAGAACTGTGAGGAATAAATTTATATACTTTACAAATTATTCAGTCTGCGCTCCCTTCAGCAGCACAAATTATTCTGTCTTAGGCATTTTGCTACAGTAACAGGAAGATCTGACTGCAGGTATATATTTCTAATATTGCTGCTTTTTCTCCTCAGTGAGCCCTATAATCATAATTGTTGGGTACTGAGGCTTGCTTGCTTGCTTGCTTGCTTGTTTTGATACAGAGTCTCACTATGTATAGTTAGACTAGCTAACCTGGAAATCACTATGTAGACCAGGCTGGCCTCAAACTCAGAGAGCCACCTGCCCCTGCCTCCCAAGTGCTGGGTGCAATTATCTTTTGATGTCTTTCTTCCCCTATAAGTTTCTTTCTCTCTTTAGTTCCTTGTGTTTCTGGCACAGAATCAATGATAAATATTTATGGGAAATTTTTGACTAAGTGAAAAAGTTAAGAAGGTGGCTCTGAGACTTGGGGGTATGGGAGATGGGAAGTTGAGAGGGGGATGGGGTTTTGGTCTGGGGTTTCAGACCCCCAAACTGTAGCTGGTAAGAGCAAAGGACAGACTTGTAGGCAATCAGTTTGTAAGCAGGAGTTGCAGCAGTCTTTGCATATGTTATCACCTTTTTTTTTTTTTTTGGAGGGGGGTGGGAGGTCTGGGTTTCAGCACATTCCAGATCTGCAGAATCGCTTTGTCTCTAAGAGTGCTACCCAAGTCTCCTCCCTTATCTCTCAGGGTTTCAGACACAGAATTCTGGCAGTTCATCTGGAGCCCTTCCCAGCCTGGCTGGGAGGACAGCATGGATCCCTGCAGCCTGGCTCAGAGGACGGTGTGCATCTGTGCAGCCTGGCTCAGAGCCTGCGTGCATTCGGGCAGATCCTGTATCCTCTGCCAGGAGGGGCTGATGGCAGACAACGGCCTTTGGGAGACTGTCGTCTTACTCCCCATCCTAAGGCAGGGGCCCCCCAGGCTGCATCTTGAATCAGGGCCCCAGATCACATTTAGGAGTTGCCAAAAGAAACAGCAAGGATGGGTTAAACTCCAACGTTAGGGTCACGCTGACCCAAAAATGAATCCCAAATCTGCCACTTACTGTGTGATCTTGAAATTATCCCCATGTAACCTCCAAGAACAAAATTAATACCCAACTGAAATGGTTGATATAAATTAAGAAAAAAATTATACAGCTTACAAAAAAATTATACAGCTTATAAAAACACTTGGCTCTTAGAAAACAATGGTTGACAGTTATTACTCAGAACAAAGAAGCCATTGTCTGTACCCCTGATGAAGGCCACCAGCGAGCAAAATAGGATCTGAAGTGTCAGCACACTGGCTGGTGCCACCAGAACTGCCACTACTATCTCACCAGAAAGCGTCTCTACAGTCCCTACTTACTTTATAACTATCTTCTGATTCAGAGTCAGAGACTGTGTCCTTGGCTGCAAGTGACACTAAAGTAAACCCGTTAAGAATCTGAATGCCTTTGCCTACAAATAACAGAAAACCTGGCTGCAATGACATTTTTAAAAAAAAAAATGTTTTAATGGCTCAATATCAAAGCCAGTATCTTCTGACACCCACATCACCCCCGCCCCTGCTACTTTTTTTTTTCATCCACCTGCCACTGCCTCTTTAATCGCTGGGATTAAAGGCGTGTATCTCCCTGCGCCCCACTGACTTCGATCTTGCCCTCACAGTTGTTATGTTTGGAGCTGCAGCCAAAGCTGTCTCGTTGTATTTAAGGAAAGAGGGAAGGGAAGAGGCAGTGTCTGAAACTGGAAAACTGACGTTTTCTCAAAAACCCACAAAGCATACCCTGTTTCCTGTCACAAAGCCAGATCTCATGGTGAACTGAGTTCAGCTTCCCTGTCTCTTCGGGGGACCTTTCTAAGTTTCACTTCACAATGTGTCTGAGGTCCTCAGCAATCCTATGCCCACTTTCCCATAGCAGTAAGCATTCACACACGGTCTATAGTTGCAACGAAATACTAGACCAAAAAGCAAGCTGGGAAGGAAAGGTTTATTCAGTGTACAGTTCCATATTGCTGTTCATCATCGAAGGAAGTCAGGACAGGAACTCAAGCAAGATGGAAAACTGAGGACAGCAACTGATGCAGAGGCCATGGAGGAATGCTACTTACTGGCTTGCTTCCTATGGCTTGCTCAGCCTGCTTTCTTATAGAACACAGGACCACCAGCTCAGGGATAGGACCATTCACAGTGGGCTGGGCTATTCCCTGTTGATAATTAATTAAAAAGTGCCTTTCAGTCAGATCTAATAGAAGCATTTTCTCAATTAAGTTTCCCTCCTATCAGATAACTCTAGTTTTTGTAAGTTGACATGAGAGCAACCGGCACACTCACAAATTCTGCACTGGCCTTTCTCCCTTAATTTGTCAGGCTGGAGATACAGCCCAGTTAATAGAGTGTTTGCCTAACATGTCTAAAGCCCTGGATTTGATTCTCAGTACTACATAAGCCAGATGTAGTGGCACATACTATAATCTTATCATAAGAGAGATGGGGGCAGGAGAATCCAACAATCAAGGTCATCCTGGGCTACCAAGTGAGTCCCATGCCAGCATGAGATAGACAAGACTTTGTCTGGAACAAAAAGAACAAAACAGACAAAAATCATCTGAATTCACTTATCTTTGGGAATAAATGTAATTGCTGCAGAAGCCTCGTGTTTGATATCTGGAACCTGTGTAAGGAAGGGGAGGAGGAGGAGGAGGAGGAGGAGGAGGAGGAGGAGGAGGAGGAGAAGAAGAAGAAGAAGAAGAAGAAGAGAGCTGACTCCACAAAATTGTCTCCTGATCTCCACATGTACGCTGTGGCGTGCACCATGTCCCTCCAACCCCCAAACATACACACCACGACAAGAACAGTAATTATAATCAACTTTTTAAGAGAAAAAGGACAGGCTGAAGGCATGGCTCAGGGGTTAAAAGTACTTGCTGGTTTTGGCAGAGGATCTGGGTTTGGTTCCAAGCACCCACACTAGGTGGTCACATCCACCTTTAATTAATTCCAAGGGATCCAACGTCCTCTCCTGGCTTTCATGAGCATCTGCATATGTGGTGTCCCTACAGAAAAGCAGGCATACACAGCTACACATAAATTAATATTAAAAGAGAATGGAATTGGTTGGGCCTCATACACTAGGAAATTAACAATAAGCATTGCTAGCTTTGGGAGAAGGTGTACTCTCTCACATGTGGGATAATGCCTGCTATTATTTAAATCTGGAACATGCCCCCAAAAGGTACATGCTTTGAGCATGCTTGGTCCCCACTTGTGGCACTATTTTGAAGGCTGTGAAGCCTTTCAGAAGTGGGCCCTATCTGGTGGAAATAGGTGACCGGAAGTAGGTCTTTGAAAGTTATGTTCACTCTTTTTTTTTTATTCGATATATTCTTTATTTACATTTCAAATGATTTCCCCTTTTCTGGCTCCCCACTCCTCAAAAGTCCCATTAGCCCTCTTCCCTCCCCCTGTTCCCCCATCTACCCCTTCCCACTTTCCTGTTATGGTATTCCCCTATTCTGCTGCACTGAGTCTTTCCAGAACCAGGGGCCACTCCTCCGTTCTTTTTGGACATCATTTAATATGTGGATTATGTCTTGGGTATTCAAAGTTTCTAGGCTAATATCCACTTATCAGTGAATGCATACCATGATTGATCTTTTGAAACTGGGTTACCTCACTTAGTATGATGTTCTCCAGCTCCATCCATTTGTCTAAGAATTTCATGAATTCATTGTTTCTAATGGCTGAATAGTACTCTATTGTGTAAATATACCAGATTTTTTATCCATTCCTCCGTTGAGGGACACCTGGGTTCTTTCCAGCTTCTGGCTACTACAAATAGGGCTGCTATGAACACAGTGGAGCATGTGTCCTTATTGCATGCCAGGGAATCCTCTGGGTATATACCCAAGAGTGGTATAGCAGGGTCCTCCGGAAGTGTCATGCCCAGATTTCTGAGGAACCGCCAGACTGATTTCCAAAGTGGTTGCACAGATTGGGAAAGGATCTTCACCAACCCTAAATCCGACAGAGGGTTAATATCTAATATATACAAAGAACTCAAGAAGGTAGAACCCAGAGAACCAAATAACCCTATTAAAAAGTAGGGTACAGAGCTAAACAAAGAATTTTCACATGAAGAACTTCGGATGGCTGAGAAGCACCTTAAGAAATGTTCGCTCTTGATTCTAAGTTGCCTCCCGTTTCCCGGACAGCTGTCACGTGAACAGCTCTGCCACATGCTCCCTCCTCTGCAATGGCCACAGCATGCTCCTGTCCCTTTCTCTTTGAGGGGCTGAGATCCCTCTGAAACTGTGAGCCAAAATGAATTGTTCTTCTCTCAAGTTGTTTGGGGCAAGCAGAGGTGGTGCTGATGACGACTGTCAGAGAGAATGACAGATGTACGCTATGCCCCACCTTTTTGAGTTCTCAATATCAACACATATCAGCACTTCAAAAACTAAAGCAATCCCCAAACCTCAAACAGTTCTTTCATAACCCAGAAAGCAAGCACCACATCCTCTCTCTACCCTAAAGATGGAATCATTTCATCCAGCAAGGAGTCCAGGATCATCAGATAACACTCATGCTTCCTTCAGTTCCACAATGATTCCATCTCTGTGATCTGTTGCCATGGTAGTTTGAATAAAAAATGACCCCAAAAGCTCATGGGGACTGGCACTGTTGGGAAGGGTGGCTCTGTGTGATCTTGTTGGGCGAAGTGTGGGCTTTGAGGTTTCAAATGCTCACGCCTGACCAGTGTGTGTCTGTCTCTTCCTGCTGTCTGCGGATCCAGATGTAGAACTCTCAGTTCCTCTCCAGCACCATGTCTGCCTGCATGTCGCCATGCTTCCCTCCATAGGGAACAGACTAAACTGCTGAACTGTACACAAGCCCCAATTAAAAATTTTCCTCACTCTGGAAGGCAGAGGCAGGCAGATTTCTGAGTTCAAGGCCAGCCTGGTCTACAGAATGAGTTCCAGGACAGCCAGGGCTACACAAAGAAACCCTGCCTCAAAGAAAAAAAAATCCTATATGAAAATTGCTATGGGGGGACATTTGGGGATTTAGCTCAGTGGTAGAGTACTTGCCTAGCAAGCACAAAGCCCTGGATTCAGTCCTCAGCTCTGAAAAAAAATTGCTATGGCTGGGCAGTGGGGGTAGGGTGAGGGGCAGACCTTTAATCCCAGCACTTGGGAGGCAGAGGCAGGTGGATCTCTGAGTTCAAGAGCAGCCTGGTCTACAGAGTGAGTTCCAGGACTGCCAGGGCAACACAGGGAAACCCTGTCTGGAAAAAACAAAACAAAAAAACAAACTACAAAAACAAACAAAAAATCAAAAAGGTTGCCACAGTCATGGTGTCTCTTTACAGCAATAGAACACTAACTTAATAGTCGACTATAAACTAAACTTTAAAGTTAGCCACTACAATATGCCACATCTGGAAAGGATAAGAGAATTAGGTATAATGTGCTAATATTAAGTAGTTGTCAAGAACCCTTCCTGTTGGTAGCTTTTTAGTGTATGTATTCTACATTTAGAACTTTATTCTACATTCTCTTCATCTTCAGTCAACACGTCAGTTCTTTGGGGTCACAGCAACGAAAAGAGGAAGAAGATACAAAATTGGCAGTCGGCATGCCACTGTCTTAAAAGCCCCAGCCTTGGGTAGCACATAGCGCTCATGTTCCTATTGCATCAAAGAGAACTTGCTCTACATAGCTTCTAGTTGGGACAATAGCTGAGTTTTTTTTATATGTGGACCAAATCAATCTTTATCCATCCATCCCTCCCTCCTTCTGTCTCTCCCTCTCTCCTGTGTATGTGTGTGTCTGTCTGTCTGTCTCTGTGTGTGTATGTGTGTGTGTGTGTGTGTGCTTGTGTAGGAGGGTGAGGTCAATGTCATGAACTGCTCTCCATTTTATTATCTGTCTCTCTACCAATTACTTTTTTATCGTATGTGTGTAGGCATTTTATCGTATGTGTGTAGGTATACCGCCTCCGCGCCAGGTGCCAGAAGAGGGTGCTGGATCTCTGCCGTGTGGGTGCTGGGAACCAAACTCCAGTATTCTGCAAGAGTATTGGAGTTCAAAAGTTCTCAACTGCTGAGCCATCTCCCCAGCTCTCCCACCTTATGTTTTGAAATAGGGTCTCCCAGCGAACTTGGAGTTGGCCACCTCCGCTAGTCTGGCTAATCGGTAAGCCCTGAAACCTTCCTGTCTCCAGCCCAGGGATTACAGACACACAGCACTGCATCCAGCTTTTATCTGAGTGCTAAAGAGCCTGGGACTTTACCCATTAAAGCAGCTCTTCAGCCCTAAATCTTCTTTCTCCCTATTTTGAAGAGCTTGGTGACCTATCCTATATACTATTCTCATATTTTTCCATTCACTTTTTTGAGACAAGGTCTCACTATGTAGCCTGGACTAATTTCATACTTACTATGTAGCTCCTGGCTGGAATTCATGGCAGTGCCCCAGGCCCAGCTTCCCAGGAGCTGGAAGTACAGGCATCAGCCAGCACACCCATTTACAGCTCTCTTTGTTTGATAATAACCCTGCCATTGTAACTAGAGATATGTATACAAGAAAGGTTTAATAATTGTTTCTCCAGGAGAGTAAACCCTGATTTGTGGCATTTTGGTTTTCTAGTTTTTCTGGATTTTTTTTTTTTTTTTGGTGTGTGTTTAAATACTCCCAACATGGCTAATTTTAGTCCATTAAAGTTGCATCACTAAATACAAAGCCAAGAGAAATCCACCTTGGTACAGCCGAATAAAGGCTCTCCAAAATGCCCACATTCTAACCTCTGGAAGTTGTGACCCTGTAACCTTTAGTGGCAAAACCAGGCCTTGCAGATATGATGAGATTAAGGATTCGAGGTGGGAGAGCATCCTGCAATGTCTGGACAGTCAAACATAATCACGTGGAGCCATAAGAAGGAAGGAGGGAAGGCGGAGTCAAAGAAACGGCAGATAGCACTAGAGGTACAGCTCTGGTTCCCCAAGTGAAGCCCTGAGTTCAATTCCCAGCAGAGGGCGGGGGTAGATTAAGCAACAGTAAAGAAAAGGAACGGGTTTGAGCAGGTGTTGATAACAGTAGCCGTCTGGGTGCAGTAGATCAGTGGTATGCTAGCCTGGCCCACTCCAGAGTCTAAATTCAGTCCACAGAGTTGCTGGGTGGGGCATAGCACAGATGATTGGTTGGTTAGGGAAAGAAATTGATGCACAATTACCCTTCAGGAATTCACTTTATTAGGAGAAAGGGACTGGCGCCTGGTTTCAGGATGGGTGTGGAAGTGAGACAGCCTTAGAAAGAAAAGTGCAAGGTGTAGAAACAGGGTAACAGAAATAAATGAAAGGAGGGACTTCCCTTCAAAACCTAGAGCTTTATTAAGACAGACAGCTTAAAGGAAGTATAAAAGAGATAGTCATAGGAGGCAGTGGGGGTCGTCCCAGAGAAGGTATCCTTGCCAGAAATCCCCAGATCAAAGGAGATATTTGATTTTTATATCTGTTCTGGGGATAGCAGGAAGTTTCACCCAGGGATAGCCTATGTGACAAGGAAAATGGAGGAGTCTTTAGGACCATCTATTGGGAATTGTAAGACTGCAAGCTTAGGGCTGTGGAGGTGACTAAGCAGTCAAGAGCACCCGCTACTCTTCTAGAAGACCCTAGTTCAATTCCCACCACCCAGCTAACTTTAACCCCTAGAGCAGGAGATCTGACACCTCTAGTCTCTGCTGGCATTTGCACTTGTATGCAAACACATGAAAACACACACACACACACAGGAAAATAAAATAAATTAAAACAAACCAACCAACAGCAGAGGACAGATGACTTTCTTAACTCTCTGTCCCAAGGAGGGACCCGTAGGAGAGATCTAGCCAGCTCCTTAAGGGGACAGGTCCATAATCTAACACTAAGTAGAAAATTAAGGAGGAGGGGGAGGAGGCAAGAGGACAGACTTCCCGATGGACTTTCAGAAAGAGCACAGTGGAGGCTGTGGTTTGCAGACAGGGTAACACAGATCATCTTAGTGGTCAGATTCGCTAACAAGTTTTTAAAGTCTTTAAAAAAGAAGGATAGGAACAGCTTTAGCTGCTGCTATCTCAAATGCATAATGTAGCCCTGCCTAACGCACTGGTTTGGTTTTCCTTCATCAGCCCCTTCATTTTTCAGATTTTAATTTTACGTGTAGGAGTATTTTCCTGGAATTTTGTATGTGTACCACATGTGTGTGTGGGACCAGTGGAGGCCAGAAGAGGACTTGGACTCCTCTGGAACTGGAGTTACAGGTGAAGTTGTTCTGGAATGTACTAGCATATATCTGCAATTTCTGTTTTCCCCATCCTCGTTAAAGTTGGAGAGGCTCCCACCTAACTGGATGTCCTCGGCGCGCGTGCTCACTCCTGGCAGAGGTCCTTTGCCGACTGTGTGCCCAGCATGTGAACTGCCATGTGGGTGCTGGGAGTCAGACCCAGCTCCTCCATGCTTGCGAGCAGAACGTGTTCTTAAACATTAAGCCATCTCTCCGGCCCAAGTCAGCTGTTTCTTCCCTTTTCCAGAGTTCCCTGCCAGATGTGAGTGTATTGGTGGTAATGGTGGTAGGGTTCCATTTTGATTGGGTTGGGTTTGTTTTTTTGTGTGTGTGCGTGTAGTTATTTTGTTTTGTTTTTAGAGTAGGCAATCAAGTTTTATTCCAATAGGTGAGGAAGTAAAAGCCTATAAGGAATACACTCTCCTGAGCCGAGGGCAGAGCAAGTCAAGAAACTGGCTCTGCAGACCAGCCGACCTTGAGCTCACAGAGTTCCGGTCTGCCTCTGCCTCGGGGTCTGCCTCTGCCTCGAGGGCGGGAATCAAATGTGGGTGTCACCAACGCCTGGCTTGGTATAATTCTTAAAGGCTCCTTTTTAGGCCTTTGGTTCTTACTCTTTCCGGAGAGATGGCTTAATGTTTAAGAACAAGTAATGATACAATCTTGCTGTTAACTGTTATCTTTATCCCAAAGGTCTCTCTGTCTGACTTATTTGATTAGCTTTACTTTTTTTGAACATCTTTTCGTTGTTGGGAATGACATTAACCAGCACACATTTAAATGGCCACAAGATGGCAGCCTTGCCAGTTCTGGCTTCAGGGAGTCCTGTAACCCGTTCCTTGAGGCTAGAAGGGAAAGATTCAGATTTAAATCTTAAGACTTCTTGAGATCCTGTTCAATCCTGATTCTTTTAATATATTAAAGGGTTGTTTTTTTTATTATTTTTTATTTTTGCAAAAGTTGGCTTTATCCCCTTTGCAGATAAGGAAACTAAAATCGACCTTAGTTAACTTGCTGAATTTGAAACCAGAGTTTTCTGCTGACTGCAAAGATGGGTAGTAATCCCCTCAGTACATGAGTAAATTTCATTTTTAAACTGCAAGTTAGGGGAAATTAATTTTGGCCAGTCTGACAGTAACGTAACTAGCCTAACATGAATGAAGATGGGCTGAAGACTCACTTGTGAGATGGCTCAGGGTTTGAGAGCGCTGGAGGGTCCTCCAGAGGACCTGGGTTCAATTCCCAACAACAGGCAAGAACAGGAGGGTCTCTGTTAGTGCTCAGCAAACCTGGTCTACATAGGAGATTCTAGGACAGCCAGGGCTGTGTAGTAAGACAGAGTCTGAAAAGAGAGAGAGAGAGAGAGAGAGAGAGAGAGAGAGAGAGAGAGAGAGAGAGAGAGAGAATGCCCCAAGTGTGTGCATTTTGTGTAACAGGCTCAGGGCAACCTCTGAAGTTCACCTCTAGGTGTTATTGGCTTTTCTCTGCTGATTTAAGAATTAAAAGGCAAGGGTGGAAATCTCAGACTACAGACAGTAATAGGCAACAGACTTTATTACAATAAAGAAACAGAGAGGGGGGAAGAGGAGGAGGAGGAGGAAGAGGAGGAGGACCTAAAATCTATTTCCCCCTGTAGTGCTGGGGATATTAAATGTCTCCAGCCTAGACAAGTCCCCTTCCCAGAATTTTAGGTTAGTCAACTTAGACAAAGAAAGGGAGTTGACAGACCCACAGATTCAGATAAATAGGTTAAGGACCTGTCTTGAAGGGTGTGACCATCCTGGACCCATCAGCCAGAAGCAAGACTGTCAAGAGAAAAAGCCATCAGTTTTGCTAGTAGGTTGGAAATAGCATGAGAAGACAGGAAAGATTAAACATGGTTCACAATCATCTGCGACTCCCGTTGTGTCTTATTCTGTTGGCTTTTTGTTTGTTTGTTTGTTTGTTTGTTTTTGAGACAGGATTTCTCAGAGCAGCCTTGGCTGTCCTGGAACTCACTCTATAGACCAGGTTGGCTTTGAACTCACAGAGATCTCCCTGCCTCTGCATCCAGAGTGCTGGGATTAAAGAAGTGCACCACCACCACCTGGCTCACTCTGGTAAATAAAACTGGCCAATTCTCTCCTATGTTGTGGAAGGCTGTGAGGGCACAGAGTACTTCCACTTCTCTTGGCCTTACAACGTCCCTTAGAGGAGCCAGAGATGTAATTTCAGACACTTGGCGCCTAAGCCTGAAGATCAGTGATTCTTAAGCCTTCTCTGTTTCTCAGATAATCCAGAAATGCTCAGGGAACAATATGCCACATACTCCTGAGCACTGTGGAAATGAAGTGGAGTCCAAATGAGCAGGGTCTGCCAAATTGCTACCAAAGATGAGGACAGCTACAGAACAGACCTTAGGGACGACAAGACTCCATAAATGCTGTCATCTGAAGTTTGGAAGATAAGGATGGCTGACAGAACTCTCCTTCTCACGGAGCTGATCTCCAAGGAATGCGCTGAGGAAACCTACTTACCGTGAGGCTTGAAAGACGGTCGTGAGGTAGCAGGATCAGAGGAGAGCTGGGCAGAGCAGGAGAGCGGCACCAAGGTCAGGAAGTGACAGGATGCAGAAAGCACAGCCAAGGGTGGAAGAAGAGATCTGTGTGACTAAGCACAAGAATAAAGGAAAATGACAGGAAATGACGGGGTAGCGAGAGCCGAACCTGGTGTGCAGGCCTTTCATCTTAGCTACAGGTTAGGCTGAGGCAGGAGGGTTACAAATTGAAGGTTTGCCTTGGCAAAAATAGGTTCAAGATCAGCCTGAGAAGCTCTGTGAAACCTTCTCTTAAAATTTCAAAACAGTAGTGCTGGAGAGATGGCTTAGTGGTTAAGAGCACTGGCTGTTCTCATAGAGTTCCTGAGTTCAATTCTCAGCAACCACATGGTGGCTCACAACACTATATAAGGTAATCTGCTGCCCTCTTCTGGCACACAGATATACACGCAGATGGAGCACTTACATACATAAAGTAAATAAACAAATCTTTTTTTTTAATTGTTTTAAATAATAAAAACCAGGAATGGGCAGTGGTGGTACAAGCCTCTGATCCCAGCACTAAGGATGCAGAGGCAGGCAAATCTCTGTGAGTTCAAGGCCAGCCTGCTCTACAGAGTGAATTCCAGGACCGCCAAAGCTATACCAGGAAAACCTGTCTCCAAAAAAAAAAAAAGAAAAAAGAAAAAAGAAAAAAGAAACCACCTCAGTGGCGAAACACTTGCCTCAATTCTCTAGCTTGCAACAAACAAACAAATCAGAAAAATGTAAAAAGACAAACTGAAGTAAAAGGACAGATAGAGCAAAGACACAAAAAACAGAACAAAATCTCACATGCTACATTAAGGGTTTTTGAACTATCTTGCAAGGAAAACTATTAATCTAACATTATGCATCTTTACTTTTCAAATAAAACATTTGTATAGAACCCTGAAATATAACCGTTATTAAAATGGGAATTTTTTTCATGGAATGGCAAATGAACAGACATTAATTTCGTGGGCTTCCTTGGTTTCCCTTACCCTCCCCCACTTTTCTGCCTCTCTTTAGTCTTTTAGGAAGCGGGTTTAGCTCCTGGCTATATTTATTCTCCCTTTTAAAGCCATACACCATGGCGAAGGGGGGAATAAACACAAGGAGACCAGAAAAGGAAGCGGATACAGAAGTCAGGGGCAAGACATGGTGACTGCTTGGCCTGTGATACAACCGTAGGAATTAGAAGAAACTAAAGGATTTGCTGAGTAAGAATGGGCGGGAGTGTGAGCAGCCTGTGGGCATGCGTGTGAGGAGGCCGGGCAATGGCGGATCACTAGTCTCCTGGCTTACACAGCTAGACCGATATTTTCTTAGGCAGACTGGGTCCCCTGAACGGGGAGTAAGGGATGAGCTTTAAGAATGTTTCTTTTGAGGCAATGTGGGGTTTCCTGAATGTGTAAGTAGGGACTGGACCTCAGAAGACATCTGGTTAATGATTTTATGGAACTTCTGATTTGATTTAAGTAGTTTTAGAAAGTTAGCTTGATTTAAATGCTTTTGGGAACTTAGGGGAGTTGAGAGAAAGTTTAAGGTTAGAATCAAGAATTGAATGTGCCGCTTCCTTATAGACTGGCAAGAGCTGTGTGAGTCAGAGGAAGGAGCCCGGGGAATGCTCAAACATTACAAGCACAGAATTGTAGTAGTTTGGGACAAGTTAATGATCAAAGAGAACTCAGGTTGGGCCTGAGTTCCTTGGTCTTGTGGTAACAGGTTTCGGTGTGCATGTTGAAATAGAAAGGTTTTGAATAAAGAATAAACAATTCTATGATGAGCATAAGAACAGAGAACAGTCTAGCTGATCAAGACATCAAAAATAAGACATAAGACAGTCGACCCACTCCTTAGTAAGTCCAGATTGTCTTCAGCCAGGTATAGGGAGAAACATGCACTATAGACTTGGCCTGTTTAAACTTTGTAAATGACAAAGAGAATTACTGCTTTGGGTTACAATGGGCTTGTGGAAAGGAAGATGGACGAAAATCGTTTAGTTAGATATAAGTCTCAAAAAAGAGATAAGTGATAATCTTATTGTAATTTCCTCTTATGTAATGATTTTAATCTGTTTTTGAGAATATGTATTTGTGGTGATTGTTTAGTTTGTGCCTACAAGGTAAGTTTCTTTCTAATTAGAAAAACTTTGTCTTAGGGGCATAAGAAGGGTTAACAGAAAAAATAAAATACTAGAACCTGCTATTGCTTCAACCACTCTGTGTGCGTGTTCGTGTGCATGTATGTGTGTGTTGTGTGTTTGTGTGTGTGTTTGACCCCCCCTTTCTTTTCTCTAATAGCTGACTGCCAGCAGCAGCAACCCCCATTAGCTGCCATCAGCACTGACCGTGATCACCAATGCTACACTTCACAGCCTGCCTTGGTTTACCCTGTGGTGTCAAAGCTGGCCTTTGACGGAGAGCCAGAGAGATGGCTTTGACTGTTAAGGACACTTGATGCTCTTTCAGAGGACCCAAGTTCAGTTCCCAGCACCATGTTCACCCACAGCCTGTAACTTCAGCTTCAGGAGATCCAATGTCCTCTCTGGTCTCCATGGGCACTTGTACATAACCACACACACACACACACACACACAGAGAGAGAGAGAGAGAGAGAGAGAGAGAGAGAGAGAGAGAGAGAGAGAGACTGTAAGTTTGTATTACATGCTAAGGAAAATAAGAAAGGGCAGCATCACGGTGGCCACTGGGCCATATCAACAGCATTGTCTGTAGAGGGGCAGGAGGCAGAGACCACATAGGAGTGGGATCAGAGTGGAAAGAGAGACCACAGAGACAGCAATGTCAGTGTCAGTCACTCTTAAAATTTCTCATCTGAAAAGGAACAGTCAGAGAGGGTCACCGAGGTGGGGCTGGAGAGAAGGCTGAACAGTGAACAGCACCCGATGCTCCTGCAGGGCACCTGGGTTCAGGTCTCAGGGCCTCTACCGCAGCTCACAAACTTCTGCTACCCTAGCTCCAGCAAATCCAACGCTTCTTACAGCCTCTGTGGACACCAGGCACCTAGGTGGCACACATATATACATGCAGGTAAGACACTCATACACATAAAATAGAAATAAATAAATCCAGCAGAGCATGGTAGCTCATACCTTTAATCCCAGCATTTGGGAATATCCTTGCAGGATATTAGATTACATCGAGATCCCTGAGATTATGTTATTTACTGGAAAAAGAACCTGTTTCTAGTTGTGGTGTGGCTCAGCCCCAGCACACACCTTTAATCCAAGAGCTTCCTGTTTATTGTAAACAGAATTAAAGTGGATGATAGGTCGAGAGGTGGAACAAGGAGCCAACTGACAGGGAGTGAACATTAAAAAAAAAAAAAAACATACAGTAAGAGGAAGTCAGGAGGAAGAGGATGGATCGAGAGATGCACAGGAAGTGGAAGGGAGGGACGTTGACTTTGAAGGGAGGCTTTTTGAGATGGTGTGGGGAAGGAGAACTTCATTGTCTTCATTTTGAGACATCGGCTGAGGAGGGAGGCCAGCTGGGTGTGTTCGCCTCTCTGAGCTAGCAGGCTTTCACCCCAGCATCTGGCTCTCGAGTCTTTATTGATAAAACTTAACATTTATTTTCTTAACAACAAGATATCTAAAATATCTTTGTTTTTATTATTTTTATTAAATATCTTAATAAAATATTTTTATTAAGGAGTCAAAAAGGAATGTCCACGTGTGTGGTTCTGAAGTCATATTCAATGTCCCACCCTGCCATGTATCCTTTCCAATATACCAACAAAATCCGTGGGCTATGATTTCAAAATATATTCTAAGTGACATCACATAATCCTTTTATCACAGTTATCCACTCCAAACCGCCATCGTCTCCCGCTTAGACTATTGGAATACGCCTTGATTTATCCACTAAATGTACAACCCTTCCTCGCCCACTGAGCTTCTGAACTAAACAGGCCGACTTCTGCCTTCTACGTAAGCCTGCACGACCGCTGTACTGCCACACTCTCAAACACCAAGCAACGTGGAAGCAAAGGCGATGCTGACAACCTAGCACTTTCCTTAACTGCTGGCTCCAACATCTAGGCTCCCGGTAGCCCCCTGAGTCATCCCTTCTCTTCCAAAAGAAAATTAAGTTTACCTATGTCTAGGCTGCTCCGTCTACTTCCTGCTTCTGGGGTGGGGGGCAGAGGTGCAAAGGCCTCTTTCCATCTAATTTGCTTATGTCCTAGTTGGCTCTAGATGTAGAAAACTGTGCCAGAGTAATTCTCTGTAAAGTTTGGTTATTAAATACCACTCCCCTGCCCCCACCAACAGGTGCATATGTTCGAATGCTTGGTGCTTGGCCCCCAGATGGTGATGCAGTTTTGAAAGGGTGAGAGTTGTGCACAGGGGACCTTGCCGGCAGATGTAGAGATATAGGTGTGGGTTTTAATGTTTACAGACTGGCTCCGCTTCTGACCTGTATTGTCTATTCCAGATATGCCAAAAACATAACAAGCTGAACTGCACTCTCTGCTGCCACATACCGGAGCTGCTCTTGGGGCCATGAGTGCCACCACACCCTGTCCATCATGACGCACTGAATTACCCCCTGAACGGTGAATCTGAAATTTAGAAATGACAATGGTTGCGTGATCTTACATTTTTTTTTATTATTTTATTTATACAAAAAAAGTTATTCTATTATATACTTGGAGAGACAAATTTCATTGTATGGAAATTATATGTCAAATAAAGAACACCAAAAGTAATAGCAAGGTGACTTATATCACTACCAAATTTAGTTCCTACATAGAGCAGTTCACTGCAACCTGTAACTCTACTTTCAGAGAATAAAACACTCTCTCAGACACCTGCACAAGAAACACACACACACACACATAAAAACAAACCTTAAAAAAGAACTATAAGCTATTGAAATCCCGGTTTAGATTTATAACTCTTAAAATATATAGGATGGCAAGATGGCTCAGCAGGTAAAGGGGCTTGCCACCAAGGCTGACAACCTGAGTTCGATGCCCAGAACCCACAAGGTGGAAGAACCTGATGTCACAAATTGCCCTGTAACTGACACACAGATGCTGTGGTACTCATGTGTTATTATACACATACATATTCACACATGTAAATAAATAAATGAATGAATGAATGAATAAAAAATGTAAAACAAAATATCGTGCATTTGACATTAGGATTGATATATTAAACTATGAATAATTCTGTAATCTCTACAATAGAATTCAAAGAAATGTGGGCTTTCTACTCTACGTGTGCAGGCATCGTTCATATTTTGAAGGCTTTTGTGTTGCATTCATAATTAAAACTACATGTGATTTTAAAAGTTAGTGGTTCTAATCATAACCAGTTGTTTCTCTTGTTCTAGCAACAGCTTTTCTAGCAGTGCTGGGGATCAGACCAGTACTGAAGAACACTGCCGCTGGGCTCCATCCCCAAACCCTTAGACATCCCTTCCCCCTTAGCACTGTGGTGGAAAAGACAACGTCAGATGGTGTTACCAAAGTCTGGTGTCCAAAGTCTAGAGCCTAGACACCGCCTCACTATCATTTCTGGTGTTCTTTATTGGCACATAATTCACACACCATAAAACTCACCCTCCCAAGTATAATATGTTCCTTCTCATAAGGCTGCGCAACCATCGTCCCTCCCAAATTCCAGAAAATGTTATCACCCCCAGGGGACATGCTCATTAGCAGGCGTTCCCTGTCCCCTCGCCTAGCACTTGGCAAGCTCTACTTCACGCTTCGCCTAAGTAGGACTGCGCAGTGTGCCGCCTTTGTTCCCTTCACAGTGCCGGCAGGGTTCATCCACATTGAAACGTCTGTAACGTCACCCATTTGGGGACTCGTTATTTCATTTATTGGCAACTTTTTTTTGTTTTTGTTTTTGTTTTTTTTTTGTTTGTTTGTGTTTTTTTTTGTTTTTTGTTTTGGTTTTTTTTTGTTTGTTTGTTTGTTTTTTTTGGTTTTTTGAGGCAGGGTTTCTCTGTGTAGCCCTGGCTGTCCTGGAACTCACTCTGTAGACCAGGCTGGCCTCAAACTCAGAAATCCTTCTGCCTCTGCCTCCCAGAGTGTTGGGATCACAGGCTTGCGCCACCACGGCCCAGCTATGGGCAACTTTTTATCTCTTCATCATTTTTATCTCTTCATCAGCGAATGGACTTTAGGCTGTTTGTGCCTTTGGGGGGCGCTATTTGAATAGTCATGTTTTTGTATGAACACGGTTTTAATCTTGGGTATGTACTTAGGAATAGCAGTAAGTCTATTCCTGATGTTTTCAGGAAGGCCAGACTGTCTCTTCGGCAGCTGCAGCACCACCCCTCACCCCACCCCAGCTATGGATTGGGGGTTTAAGCTCCTATCTTCTCTAACACGTGTCTCTCAGAGTTACAGCATTCCTAATGGGCAGAAAGCCGTGCTCTGTTACCACTTTTTGCTTGTTTTTCTTAAGATTTATTTTATTTCTTCAGCACTTGGGAGGCAGAAGCAAGTGGATCTCTGAGTTTGAGGCCAGCCTGGTTGGGGGGTGGGGGGGAGAGGAGTTCCAGGATAGCCAGGGATACACAGAGAAACCCGCTCTCGAAAAACAAAGGAACAGGTCACCTTCTAGCCACTTGACTTGAGGGGCTAATTGAAGGTGGATCTCACTTGCTGGAAAATAAATCTCTTACTTTTTCATGGGGATTGGGGGGAGAAAGAAAGAGAAAAGAAAAACAAACAAATAAGCAAAAGCATTTCTTTTATTTCTTTTAATTATATGCATGCATGTATGTTTGTGCATGCACATGAGTATAGGTGCTTACAGGGGCCAGAAGATGGTGTCATATCTTGAAGCTATAGTTACAGGTGGTTGTGAACCACCTGATGTGCATGTTGAGATTTGAACTCAGGTCCTCTGGGAAAGTAATTTATGCTCTTAACCACTGAGCCATCTCTCTCCAGTTCTGTTGTTTGTTGTTTGCTTTTTTTTTTTTTTTTAGAGGAAAGGCTGCTTATTTGGTTTAGTCATTATGGCTTTGGTTTGCATTTTTCTAATGGCTAATAGTATTTGTGTTTTGTACTGTGTGTATGTGTGTGTGTGTGTGTGTGTGTGAATGATAGTATGACAATTACCTTGATACAATGAGCAATGTATTTATAGATAATGCATTGAGAAAAACAATAAAATACATGAAAAACTGGTTCTATCCTATAATCTCATATCCTTTATTGATTGGTCCCCTCCATTCTATTTTCCCTCCTTATGTAGCAGGATGGGCACAGCTGAGGAGACAGCTAAGGAAGAGACAACTGAGAAGACAGCTGAGGAGGAGACAGTTGAGGAGGAGACAGCTGAGGAGACAGCTGAGGAGGAGGCAGCTATGGAGGAGACAATTGAGGAGGAGACAGCTGAGGAGGAGGCAGCTGAGGAGGAGACAGCTGAGGAGGAGACAGCTGAGGAGACAGCTGAGGAGGAGGCAGCTGAGGAGGAGGCAGCTGAGGAGGAGACAGCTGAGGAGGAGACAGCTGAGGAGGAGACAGCTGAGGAGACAGCTGAGGAGGAGGCAGCTGAGGAGACAGCTGAGGAGGAGACAGCTGAGGAGGAGGCAGCTGAGGAGGAGACAGCTGAGGAGGAGACAGCTGAGGAGGAGGCAGCTGAGGAGGAGGCAGCTGAGGAGGAGACAGCTGAGGAGGAGACAGCTGAGGAGGAGACAGCTGAGGAGACAGCTGAGGAGGAGGCAGCTGAGGAGACAGCTGAGGAGGAGACAGCTGAGGAGGAGGCAGCTGAGGAGGAGACAGCTGAAAAGGAGACAGCTGAAAAGGAGGCAGCTAAGGAGACAGAGCTCTTGAAGGACAAAATCATCTCTCTCCACATCCATGTATCTATTTGAATCTGTCTTTCTCTGCTTGGACTTCAGTAACAATATGTCATGAACTGAATGGCTTAGAGAATGAACTTGGGAGCTGGCAAGTTTAAAATTAAAGTATTGGCTTGATTTGGTTCCGGTGAGCCATTGCCTCCTGGTTTGCAAACTGCTATCTTCTTTCTGGGTTTTCGGTGGCCTTCCTTGGTGAGTACTGTGTGGAGGTGGGAAGCAGTTCAGTTGCTGTCTCTCACAGAACACTGATCTGACCAGACTAAGGCTCTGATCTTACTGTGCCCGTCACTGCATCTCCAGGAGCAACCACGTCGGGAATGAGAGCTACAGCCTCACATATGAATTTAAGCACAGGTGCCATTTCAATACATTTCCTAGGACCTTTTTGTTGTATTTTTGCTGTTGTTTTGTTCTTTGTTTTGATGCAGCCCTGGCTGGCCTGGACCTCTCTACATAGACCAGGCTGACCTCAAACTCACAGAGATAAGTTTGACTCCAGAGTGCTGGAATTAAAGGCAGGTGCCACTCTATCCAGCTCTCCTAGAGCCTTCGTAAGAAAGTCTCGGTTTTTTTTGTTTTTGCTTTTGTTTTTGTTTTTGGTTTTTAGGCAAAGTCTTGTGTTACCCAGGTTGGCTGTCCTCTAACTTAATACGTAAGCCAAGGATGACCTTGAAGCCTGATCCTCCTGTCTCCACCAGCCAAGTGCTAGAATTACAGGCATGTGCTGCCAGGCCCTGCTGTAAGAAACTCTCTCTACCATTTGATTCAGACACAAAGAAATCGGCTTAGGGACTGGAGTGGGAACTGCCCTTGCAGAGGATGCGAGTCTGCCTTGTAGCACCACACACATGTGTGGCTCACAGGCGCCTGTAACTCCAGCTCCAGGGGATCTGATGCCATCTGCTGGCCCCCAAGGGCAGCTGCACTCCTGCGCACATACCTGCATACAGATACACACACACATCCTTTAAAAAAATAAAGTACAAGGCTGAAGAGATTGCTCGGCACTTCAGGGCATATGTTCGTTCCTCTCGAAGCCCGGAATCAGGCAGCTCACACATATGTAACACCAGCTCCAGAGGGTCTGGTGTCCTCTTCCAGCCTCTCTAGGCACCGACACACTACATACATAGACATTCACAGACGCATATGTAAAAGTAAATTTGTAAAAATACAACTCTTTAAAAATAATCAGCTGAATCTTTAAAAAGAAATGAGTCTGACTTGATAGTTTCCTTTTTTTAAGAAATCAGTCTGACCAATGTGGGGATGTATTCCTTTAATCTCAGCACGAGGAGGCAGAGGTGAGTGAGACTCTATGCGTTTGAGGCCAGCCTGCTCTACATATTGAGTTCTAGTCCAGCCAGGGCTACATAACAAGACTTTGTCTCAAAAACAAAACAAAATAATAACAACAAACCCCCAAAACAAAACAATAGCAACAACAACAAAATCTACCTACATTTGATTAGGCTTTAACCATTTATGTAGAAACTCAGTTGTGTGCTTGAGGAAAAAAATCCAAGGGATGGAGGAGGCATCGAAGAACAAATTCATCAAAAGGACTGACTGGAAAGGGCAAGAGAGGGGTGCAGGACCCACAGTACACAGCAGGAGGCGCTGTTCACACTGCACTCTACACAAACGATGGCTCCTAGAGGTTTGTATACTGCATGCTATTGCTATTACTGTGTCTGTGTGTATGAAGCGTGTTTGTGCCGCTGTGCATGTGTGGAGACCAGAGGACACGTTTCTGGAGTCCTCGGCTTGTTAAGACCAGGAATCTAACTTAGGCCCCTCTGGCTTCCAGGGCAAACGTTTTTTTTTTTTTTTACTTGCGCTGTCTTGCCCGCTTGTAGTACCCGTCTTATAAAGCCGCACCTTGGGGAGTGGCAATGTGGTAATGAGCGCAATGTGTCAGAAACTTCTGGCATCTTCCCAGGAAGCTGTTCTAACTTTACACACCATGGAGGTGTGCCTGGGGAGAAAATTGCTGATGACTGTATATTGAAAAGGCTTGATCACTGGTTTTCACTCCCTTCTGTGTCGTCCCCTTTGCTATGGTGTTCTCCCAACTGAGCTAATGTCACAGGCATTCTCTAGCTACAAATAAGAGAAACCAGCTCTGACAAACTTAAGGAGGGGCATAAAGCCGATCAGGGTGGCTCACGCCCTCTAATCCCCTCACAAGGGAGGCGAGCCCGAGCCCGAGGCCGGAAGAGAAGACTGACTGACCGAGATGGGCCTGGACTACCCAGCAAAATCTTACGTCAAAATTTAAAATATTTATTGAAGGAAAAAAATGTGAAAGATTCATAGACTCATTACACTCCGGAAAAACTTGCAACCAGAGCAGTCGAGTGTTTTATTAATATATACAGGATGGGGGTGGTCCCAGATATGCAGATTACAGACAAATCTCTTAATACCGCTACCTAGCTGGAGTTAAGCAGCTCCGGGTGGTTTTTGCCCTCTTGTCTCCCACTATCTTTTTTTTTTTTCCAAGAGAAAGCACTTCCAATTGGCTTTGTTGTGATGAGATGTCATCCTCTGACAAGAGAGGCTTTGAACCGTGACTGACAGCCCCACCGAGCCAGTGTGCGGTGGGGGAAGGGCCTTCTCCAAAAGAAAGAGATAGAACACTGATAGAGGAAAACAACAGATGTCCTCCGCATTCCAACTGCGGGTTGCCAAGCAACATCTTCCCACATTTTAAAATACCATATACAATTTTTAAAATGCTTCTGTCTGACATAATATGATTATTTCAAAGGCAAACAAAAGACGCACTCAGCTCCTTCCAAAAAGACACAAGCCATGTCCAGAAATGGCATCCAACCCCGACCCCACACACCCCGGGTTCGATCACGATCCTCCTCCGTGGTAATTTGTGGGCAGATGACAGATTTAACTAACACCAGCCCACAACACACATAATTCTAGGACAAGAGAAGGACAGTTACCTTTTTTGGGGGAGTGGTAGGGGAGCTGGAGACAGGGTTTCTCTGAGTGGCCCTGACTATTTTGGAACTCACTCCATAAACCAGGCTAGCCTTAAACTCAGAGATACACCTGCCCCTGTCTCCCAAGTGCTGGGATTAATGGTGTCCACTGCCCAGCTAACTACCTTGTAAATATATCTAACTTTATGCATAGTGTAGTGGCTATTCCTGGTTGTCAACTTGACTATATCTGGAATGAACTGCAATCTAGAATTGGAAGGCTCACCTATGATCCTAATCTGGAGGCTCAGAGATATAAGTTTCTGACCTGGATCTTGGCATGGAGATCTTGAAGCATAGTGGCTATGAATTTCAGAAGATTAAGACAAGGAGATCTCCGAGTTCAAGATCATCTGGGATTAAAGGCTTGGAGGCACACGCCTGTAATCTGGGCCACACCCTCTGTTGGAGACCTACAGCCTTTAATCTGGGCTACACCCTCTGCTGGAGATATATAAGGACATTGGAAGAAGGAAGATTTACTTACTCTTCCTTGCCTGCTTGCCTCGTGGGACTGAGAAACTGCTAGATCCTTGGACTTCCATCCACATCTGCTGCTGACCATTGTTGGGGAGTTGGACTATAGACTCTAAGTCATCGACAAATTCCCTGACTATATAAAGACTATCCATACGTTCTGTGACTCTAGAGAACCCAAACTAATACACATAGTATTATATGTAACTTATACTTCTACAAAAAAGATATGATACATAAAAGAAGCGGTATGCTCCCCGTTTGCATATCATATATCTGATATGTGTAGCCTTCGTGTGGCTGGTTGGTTGGTTGGTTGGTTGGTTGGTTCGGAGTTTGGACTTTGTTTTGTTTTGTTTTGACCTGGGGGGGGGGGGGGGTCCTTTGGGGTGAAGGTAGGGGCTGACCTGGAACTTTGTATGCAGACCAGACTGCCCTTGAACTCACAGAGATCCTCCTGCCTCTGCCTCCAGATTGCTGGAATTAAACATGTGTGCCACTACACCTGGCTTTGTTTTGTTTGCTTGTTTGTTTTGTTGTAATTATATGATGCTGGCGAAGGGTAATTGTTCTCATGAGTGCAGTGCTTCTGTAGACCAGAAGAGGGCAGCAGATCCCTTGGAGCTGGAGTTACAGGTGATCGCAAAGCTCCCTTCCCTCCCGACTCTGCCCCCACCATGTGGGTGCTAGGAACCTTACTGGGGTCCTCTGGAAGGGCAACAAGGAGTCTTAGCTACTGAGGAATCACTCTAACCTCTCACCCTGGCATTTGTAATTCTGTCCTCCCATCCTCAGTCCTTGCCATCTGGCCATTGGCTGGCTAGCACCTTATTTGGTTTAGTGTTTTGCCAGGTGGGCTGTGGAACTCAGTCATCAAGGTAGCACGTATCAACTCCCACCCCACCCCCGTTATTCACACCCTCGTGGAGTGTCCTCCTGCCTGAAGTACACTCCAGAACATTTTCAAATGTTGGGATAGCATGGCTGTCTGTCCTCTCCTCTCACACTCACCACCCTTGGATTTCAGCGCTGCATCGGCTCTGAACCCTGGAGATTTCTCTGCGTTGTGAACCAATTCTCTCTTTTCTTTTTACCCATTGTGGCTAGGCATTCGGAGCAAGGATGTTTTCAGGCTATCTACTACGGGATTACTGAAGCTGGAAGACTGTATGTTTACTTTCTTACCTTCCAAGTAGAAGGAAAACTCTTTAAGATCAGGGACGACACTCTCACAACTGTGTTCAGGTCACCTGGGAACCAAAGGCGCTCAGTTCATGGTTAATGGGTGAATGAATAAGAGAAACCGAGGACGGAAGAAATGACAAGACTGGGCTTTTTTTTTCTTACACAGGAGATCATTACATTAATTAGTTTATTTTAATTTAAATAATGGAAAGGCACATAGAAGACTGCTGTCCACCGGACACAATTCTCTTTCAGAACTGCAGACATTTTATCCTCAAGACAAATATCATTGTTTAAACCACAAATAAAGAAATCTTGAGTTTACTTCTTCTATTGATTGCTTTGTTTTGTTTGTTTTCTTAAGTCTGAGAAAGCTTCCCGGGGAAGTGGAATTTGGCTAGGCTGACTTAGTTTTGGTACTGGCGGGGCACAGATATCTACTTGTTAGCGGAAAAGGAACAAAATTTACCTGCACACACGTTCTTTGCATTGGTAATTATGGAGTGCGCTCCTTGACTGAGTTGAAAATTTGAATTGTTTAGACTCACATCCCCTAGACTGAGGCATTTGAGCTGGTCGGTTGTGTGATCAAAAGAAATTCCTGGGGCTGAAGAAATGACTCAGCAGGTAGGAGTGCCTGCTGGTCTTGCAAAGTCTAGGAGTTCAGTTCCCAGCACCCCTATCAGATCTCTGTAACCAGGGGAATCTGATGCTTCTGACCTTCACAGTTACCTGCAGACATGCACAACCCCACACACAGACATCTGTCCACATCCACCCACATAGACTCACAAACCCACACATAGACATCCATACACATACCCACATGTAGACACACAAGCACACATATTTGAAAAAAGTCTTTTTAAGAAGAAAAGAAAATTGATCCAGCATTGTAGGGAAGTACCAGGAGAGAGAAAAGGGAGGGGGAAAGATAGGACAATGGATGGAGAGAAGAGGACTTATGGAACATATGGGGGGGGAGGCTGGGAAAGGGCAAAGCTTTTAGAATGTAAACAAAGAATATAGAAAATAAATATAAAAAGAAGGAGGAGGAGAAAGAGGAGGAAGAGGAGGAAGAGGAGGAGGAGGAGGAGGAGGAGGAGGAGGAGGAGGAGGAGGAGGAGGAGGAGGAGGAGGAGAAGGAGAAGGAGAAGGAGAAGGAGAAGGAGAAGGAGAAGGAGAAGGAGAAGGAGAAGGAGAAGGAGAAGGAGAAGGAGAAGGAGAAGGAGAAGGAGAAGGAGAAGGAGAAGGAGAAGGAGAAGGAGAAGGAGAAGGAGAAGGAGAAGGAGAAGGAGAAGGAGAAGGAAGAAGAAGAAGAAGAAGAAGAAGAAGAAGAAGAAGAAGAAGAAGAAGAAGAAGAAGAAAAGCCAGGCATTGGTGGCGCACGCCTTTAATCCCAACACTTAGGAGGCAGAGGCAGGCAGATTTCTGAGTTCAAGGCCAGCCTGATCTACACAGAGAAACCCTGTCTCAGGAAAAAAAAAGAAGAAGAAGAAAAGAAAAAGAGATTTTTGTTTAAAGCTGTAACCTATAGCCCTAACACTGAGAAGGCAGAGGCAAGGTGATAGCAATGGAGACCAAGGAAATGAGAGCTCCTATTTTTTAAAAGATTTATTTGGGGGGTGCTGGAGTGGGGAAGAGCATTTGCTGGTCTCGTAGAGGGTCAGGGTTCAGTTCCCAGCACTCACAAGGTAGATCTAATTCCCAGAGACCTGTTGCCCAGGTATAGAAAATGTAAACAAAATAGACTGTCTTTTCTACCAAAGTGTTAAATAAAACAAAACTTCATTTAAAAAAATTAGAGCCGGGCGGTGGTGGCACACGCCTGTAATCCCAGCACTCTGGAAGGCAGAGGTAGGCGGATCTCTGAGTTCGAGGCCAGCCTGGTCTACAGAGTGAGTTCCAGGACAGCCAGGTCTACACAGAGAAACCCTGTCTTGAAAAAACCAAATCCAACCCCCCCTCCCAAAAAAAATTAGAGAGGACACTTGGCAAAACTTCCAATTTCTCCAGGGATAGCACGTTCGGAAATCAAAATATGTGCTCAAGGTGCACCCTGGTCTCAGAAGTTGTGTGTGGCTTATCAGCTTTGCCATTTTGAGTTTGCCTACCATGTAAGTGGCTGAGTTCTCACCCCTTAGAGTTGCCCAGGACCCTTTGCATTAGGAATAAGAAAGATGTATTTATGAGTATTTGCCATCATGTTCGCCGGCCGTGTGCCTCTCTGATGCCCATAGTGGCCAGAAGAGGGCAGCAAATCTCCTGGAAGTAGAGTTATAAGAGGTTGTGCGCTGCCCCGTGGATACTGGGAACTGAACAGGGCTCTTCTACAAAAGCATCAAGTACTCTTTCTTAGCAGCTGAACCATCTCTACACACACACACACACACACACACACACACACACACACACACACACGAACCCCTCCACCCTTTTTCTTTTCTTTTTCTTTTTTTTTTTTTTTTTTTTTGGACGGCAGCACCGAGGTTTATTGGATCATCCATCCTAATACAGACACTGCAGTTTGCCCACGGTGCTCTTGATGTACAAAGCCCAGACGTTTTGCCAGTTTTTCTTGAGCAAGGACACCAAGAAATTGACAGCCAGGTGAATGCTGTAGACCAGCTCATCGTCGGTCATCTTCACGTGGCCGACAGCAACAGTCAGACACAGCACCTTCTTCCTCTGAAATTTGATTGTAGATTTCACCTCATCCTCTTTGGCCACCATATTTTCCTGGTGTGTCAGCAGGAAGGGAGGGGAACTTGCCGGCCTTGTTTAGGCCTGAGTCCAGGATACGTGAGATCTGCTTGATCAGAGACTCGGAGGCCAGAAAGGCATCGTACTTCTTGGCCAGATTTTGAGCAACTTCCTGTTCTTATTCCGCTTCTTAAGCGCTTCGATGTCCATGTGGGGGATATCCACAGCCTTGGCTTCACCATAGTGCTACTGGTCCCCCAGGACACACACTGAGAACTCGGGGCGAGGGGTGCCCGAGAAGCGTCCGTCCTTCTGGGGGTCGCAGTTCTTCAGACCGATCTGCAGCTCCACCGTCTCCAGAAACTTGTGCTGGCTCCAGTGCAGGACTTCCGGCACCGCCTTGTGTCGTGTGAGATTTTGCTGCTCATGGCTGTGGCTGCCGCAGAAACCAGAAAAGAAGAACCAATCCCTCCACTCTTAATAAAACAGATAATGATTGGGGACCCAGCTCAATAGAGTGCTTGCTAAGAGTATGCAAGGCCCTGCTATACAACACACCAGGAACTTCCTGCTCCCGGCCTCCGTTTACTTCCCATTTGCAAGTCGGTCAATACACGATCTACATGGAACATGGGGGTTGAGGATGGAGAAAGCCCTGTGAGTACTTATGTGAATTACCACACCGGCACCAGCTATCAGGAGGCAGATAAACTTTACTTAGGATGATTCAAGCTTATAAAGTTTGGGGGACACTGAGAGTAGGAACACCCAGGATGGGCAAAGGTCATTGGCTGGAGGCTTAGTGTACCTGAAATGCCTCATTAGCATGGGGAAGCAATCCAGGAATTTCAGGTGCTAGCTGAACAGGTTTTATCAGGAGAAAGGAAGTTGGTCCTGTAATCTGACTAAAACTACATGACATTCCTCAGGTAGAGGCATATGAGGGGGCTTAGAACTCCCCAGTCAAGGTCTGAGATGGAGAAGCCCCACTAATGAAGGGAGTCTCCCATATTGTGCTGAGCCCAGAGGCTATCAGTCAGGAAGGACTTCAACCTTAATTAGCAGAGTTTTTGCACGCCTATTGGTCAATTTTGTTTATCCACAAAAGAGAATTCTTGTCTTTTCCAAACCTGCACTTTGCTTTATCTTTATCTTTTCTGGAATTTCACTTAGTAGTTCAGGAAAAACTTAAAAACAACGTTGAACTCTCTTTTCCTCCTGCTCCTCGGTCTCCAGCGTGCATCTAATTCATCATCTGTTGACTCTTCCTTCCAAACCCAAAATGTAACTGATTCTCAGAAGTCCTCAGTGTCAAGACTAAAATCTCTTGCCGCCACTCCTGTAGCCCCCAATTCATCCATCTGCATCCACTCCACTTCCACCAGGGACCCTCCAAAGCACAGCCAAGATCAACTCAGATCTCGTTAGATCTACTCCTAGTCCAGGAAAGGTAGCAGATAAACACAGCTCTGTCGCTCCTGGCTACAGTGCAAGAAGCCCAGAGGCTATCTCATGAACAATCTATTTATTTATGTATTTATTAGCTACTGGGGTCTGAAATCAAGGCCTCATACCTGCTGAGCGTAATGTACTCATTCTCCCACTGAATTATACTCCCAGGCCCCATAAAATGAAAATTTTAAAAAGAGGTAGGGCGGGGCCATGTTGTTGCTATAGAAAGTTATAAATAACTGAGGTTGGCCGTGCTCCACGCTGCATTGTACGCTCTGAACAACTTCTGAGCGGTCGGTGTGAGAACGCTGGGAAAGCGGTCATAATCACCCGGATGTTTTCCAGATAGGTTCCTGCCATGTCCAGTTGCTTCTCTCGTTTCAAAGTTGGCCTTTGATGAGCCAGAAAGTCTGGATTCTGTGACCCAGGCAGCTCTGATGTTCTGCCATCCATTCAGCAGAAATGAATACCATGGACTTTGGTTCTTTTCCATGCTGTCTTCCAAAAGAATAGGTGGCCAGAAATGTGGTGGGCTGGAAGAGGCTTTCTAAATCCCCGGCAGGCTTGGAGGCACAGTTACTGTGAAACCCGTGGGGCCTTATTGGTGACCTCTCCCTTGTGTGACATCCTTCCAAGACCATGCACTTAATTTCATATTCATATTTTTAATGTTCTGAGGCATGTTCTTATGAATCCTAGGCTGGCCTCAACTTACGATGCAGCTGAGGCTCCTGGTCCTCCTGCCTCTATTTCCCAAGTTCCAGGATTATAGGTATGTACAACCATGCCAGGTGCTGAGGACTGATCTGTCGAGCCTGGGCCTCGTGCATGCTACAGGAGCACTGGGCTAACTGAGCTAGGCCTTCCCTCTCTGTGTTCATGCTTATCAATCCTGTTTTATTGTATTGTGTGTGTGTGTGTGTGTGTGTGTGTGTGTGTGCGCGTGCGTGTGCATGAGTGCACACGATATGTATGTAGAGGGGAGTTGTGAGTCATGGCATGCATGTGGAAGTCAGAGGACAACTTTGTGATACACACACACTCACACACACACACACACACACACACATCCCTATTGATCTTGGAACTTGCTATGAACACTAGGCTGGCCCTTCTGGCCTTGAACTCACAGAGGTCTGTCTGTTCTCTGCAATGAAGGTGTGTCCTGCCACAGCTGGCTCTGCCTCCACCTTTAAGTGGGCTCCAAAGGATCAAACTGGTCACCAGGCTTTTGCAGCAAGGACTTTTACCTGCTGGGCACCTCACTGGCCCAGGTGTTCTTTTTCTTTAAAAGAAGCTGTCTCACTTGGCAGGATGGATGGCTCTGTGGTTAAGAGCACTTGATGCTTTTTCCCAGAGGACACATTTGGTTCCCAGCACCGACATCAGATGACTCAAAACCTTATTTACAACTCCAGCTCCTGGGGATTTGAGGCCTCTGGTCTCTAGCGTCACCTCACCTGCACTCAAAGTACACCTACCTACATGCAGGTGCATACACAAGCAAATCATTTAAAATAATATGGACTGAGAGATGGCTCTGTGGTTAAGAACACTTGTTGCTTTTAAAGAGAATCCGTGTTTGATTCCCGGCACCCACATGGCAGTTCACAATTGTCTGTAACTCCAGTTCTCGAGGATTCAACACTTTCTTTGGTCCTCCATGTTGGTTACACACATGTGGTGCACACACACATGCAGTCAAAACCCTATGCCCATAAAGTAAAGCAAGAACTTATTTTCAAAAAATCTATGCTCTTCCCAGGTTATGCGACTGCTCCCAGAAACAGGAAGTAAGGATCTCAGAAGCACCAGGACCTAGCAGAAGAGAGCAGGGAGTGCAGAGGTCCTGTGGCTCTCCAAATGGTTGCCAGACGTTATCCTTCCACTGTCTTAGCTAGTCCAGGTCACTTAGCACCCACACCCTTAACTCAACAAACTGCAAAAGAGCTGGCTAAGAATCCCGGGGTAATAGTCTCTTCAGCAACATTGGTAAGGCTCCATTGAAAAAGATGTTTCTAGATATCCTTTTTCTTCTTTAATATATGTGTTTTGCCTTGATGTGTGTCTATGTATGAAGAACACATAGGGACCAGCAGAGGGTGTCAGATACCCAGAAACTGGAGTTATCGCCAGTTATTAGCTGCTGTGTGGGTCCTGAAAACCAAATCTAGATCCTCTGGAAACGCAGTCAGTGATCTTGAGTACTGAGCCACCATCCCTCCTGCCCCGTTTCTAGATATCTTGATGATGAAACTTCGTGTTAGCTTACTGGTCCCATCTGTACAGAACAGTGAGATCAGTGCACAAACAGTAGATGTACTTGGCCCTGCCTCCTCCCACTTATCTGGAATTGTGATTCACTGATGTCTGGCATGATGCAGTTAAACATCTTGGTACACAGGGAAAGCTCTGCTTTATTTAACTTGCTTATAAGTGAGGTCTTTTGCTCCCATTTCTACTCAATTCCTGAATGGTCAAAGCATTGAGAAACTGTAACCTACAGCAGTACCTATACTCCTTTTTTTTTTTTTTTTTTCCCGAGACAGGGTTTCTCTGTGTAGCCCTGGCTGTCCTGGAACTCACTCTGTAGACCAGGCTGGCCTTGAACTCAGAAATCAGCCTGCCTCTGCCTCCCAAGTGCTGGGATTAAAGGTGTGTGCCACCACTGCCTGGTGCTTTACTCCATTTTTAGGTAAGCTTACCCCCAAGTAATTACACTGATATGATTTGAATGAGTGTCCCCCACAGAACTGCATTACTGGAGACGTGCTAGAACCTTTCAGAGGTGGGGTCTTGTGAGAGTTACTAAGAGTGTTCCCTTAAAGAGTACTGTGGGACCCTGGCTGCTCCTCTTCCTCTTCTGCTTCCTGGCTCCTGAGATAAGTGAGGTTAGGGTCACTGCACACTCTTGTCACGTGCATTGCCCCACCAGAGACTCAAAGCAATGTGACCACCCAGTCTTAGGGCGGCTCCTCCAGAGCTGTGAGCTCAGTAAGTAATTAAGTAATTACTCTATAAGCAATGTCATAGTTAGCTTCTGGCGTCAGCTTGACAAAATTCAGAGTCACTGGAGTAGAAGGAATGTCAGTTGAAGAGTTACCTCCAACAGACTGGCCTAGGGGCAAGTCTGTGGGGCATTTTTATACAGTTGGATTTTGATTTTCATTTGATTTTTTAACTGTACCCTTATCTCTTGAAATAAGAAAGTGTGTAACTTATTTTGGATTTTTATAATTTTGAGGTCCTAAAGAGAACTTTTAAACCATTAGATTTTTCTTAAAGACTGTGGTAGTTTTAAAAGCTGCACTGTATTTAAATGGAGAAGTCAAGCCAATGCCTGCACGGAGCCTCCATTCCTGTGCACTAGCATCTTTGGTATTGGGAGGCCTGCATGCTACCAAAGAAAAAACATAAACACCAACCCAGGTACAAACTCTCTAATCTACAATGGTGTCCTACCTGTGAAATATGTTAGTGCAATGGTGGCACAAAGCTTGTGGAGTGACCAGTATCCGTATGGTGGTTCCAATATGCATGGCCCATGGGAAGTGCCACTGTTACTCCTTGTTGGAATAGGTGTGGCCTTGGGTAGGAGGGCTTTGAGGTTTCTTAGTGCTTAGGATCCACCCAGTGTGGAAGAGACCCTCCTCCTGGCTTCCTACAGAAGAGGGTCCCCCTCCTGACTGTCTTCAGATCAAGATAGAGAACTCTTGCTTCCTCCAGCACCATGTCTGCCTGCATGCTGCTGTGATTCCTGCTATGACGGTGATAATCTGAAACTCTGAAACTGTAAGCCAGCCCCAATTAAATGTTTGCCTTTATAAGGGTTGTCTTGGTCATGGTGTCTCTTCACAGCAATGGAAACCCACACTAAGGCAATCAGATTTAACTGAAGACCCACGTGACTCATGCCTGACGCTGCTTAGGTGACCGAGAACCTGAGACTAGATAGCCCAGGAACCTAGACTAAAGTCCTGCTGTTCTTCTGAAAGAACATAGCAATAATATGACTCTAATGGCGTCCTCTATACCCATAGATGAGTGCCTTGCTAAGACACCATCAGAGAAGCTTCCTCCTGCAGCAGATGGCTGTAGACACAGAGACCCACAAGCAGATGATATACAGAGAGTGAGAGACCTTGGAACACTCAGCCCTAAATGGGCCACAAAATCCCTCCCTTCAGGGATCAGGGAACCCAGAGGAAGAGGAGGCGGAAAGAGTATAAGGGCCAGAGGGGGTACAGGTCACCAAGGCGACAAGATCATCTAAATTGACAGGACGGACACAGGAATGAACTAACCAGACTGAGGCGGCGTGCACAGGTCTACGCCAGCTGGGGCCCTAGAACTGAAAGAAGCGGACGCACACCTCCATCCCTAACACAGAAGCTATCTCCAGTTAATAACCACTTGCAAATGAAAGTTGAGTTGTCTCCAAGAAAGTCTCACTAGGGAAACAAACTACTCTTAAGGGTAGACTGCATGCCCAGCAGTAGATGGCCGACCGAAATGGCATCTTTGGAGGCCCCTTGGTTTCATAATCTGTCCCTTGTGCCTTTTCCTAGCCTCTTTTCCTTCTGTTTGTTTGGTCCTATTCTCATGTATTAGTTTTGTTTTATCTTATTTTATTATCCCCTAAAAACCTGTTTGTTTTCTAATGAGAAACAGAAAGGAGGGATCTGGATGGGAAGAAGAGAGGAAAGAGCTAGGAGGAAGAGAGGGAGGGGAAATGCTTCTCAGGGTATATTATATGAAAACACAAATCTATTTTCAATAAAAGGGGGAACAGTATTATTATTATTATTATTATTATTATTATTATTATTATTTTACATATTCACTTTACATCCTGCTTACTGCCCCTCTCCCAGTCACCACTTTCCATAATCCCTCCCTTTTGCCCCCTCCCCTTCTCCTCTGAGCAGGTAGGGGGGTCCCGTGGATATCCCCCACTCTGGCACATCTTCTCCCACTGAGGCCAGACAAGGCAGCCCAGCTAGAAGAACATATCCCATGTACAGGCGACAGCTTTTGGGATCCCCCCCCTCCAGTTGTTTGGGTTCCACCAAGCTGCACATCTGCCTCATGCGTTGCACTGTGGGGTTTTTTGTTTTGTTTTTTTGTTTTGTTTTGCTTTGTTTTTGACCGAGGGAAAGTGTATTTGGCTCACAGTAGAAGGGTACAGTCCTGTGATGGGAAGTCATGGCTGCAGGAACTTAAGGCAACTGGTCACATTGCATCTGCAGTCAGGAAGCTCCTGCCCTCCTTTTTATTCAGTCTAGGATCCCAGCATATAGCATGGTGCAGCCCACATTCTGGGTGGGTCTCTCACTGAAACCCCTGGAAACACCTGCATGACACACCCAGGAGTGTGTTTCCATGATGATTCTATGCCCATCGAGTTTAGCATGCTAATCATCACAGTGAGTAGCATGCTGTTTACACTCAGAATGGAGTTGCACTGTATTTTTATACTGTGATATTAACATGAGACCTTGGGGGAAGAAATGAAAAGGATATTGTTTAAAGTCATGTGTCTGTGTGTAAAAGCTGACTAGGGTTGGATGGTCACAGTTAGTGTCCACTGTTAACCTGACACAACCCAGAGTTAAGGGAAGAGGGAGCCTTCGTTACACAATTACTCAGTTACATGCCTCTGTCAGGTTAGTCTGTGGCACGTCTGCGGGGATTTTTAAACTACTAATTGATGTAGAAGGGCTCAGCCCTCTGTGGTTGGTGCCACCCCAACCTGGGATGTATAAGAAAGGTAGCTGAATGAGACAGAAGAACTGTTCTTCTGTGGTGTCTGCTTCAACTGCTGTCCCCAGATTGCTGCCTGCAGCTCACCTGCTCAGGCATCCTTTAATCATGAACTGTAACCTGTAACCCTGTCCTTCCCATGTTGGTGTTGGCCCTGGTGTTTATCACAGGAGCAGTGAGACTCCCAGAACGGCTGAATTCTTCAGTCATTTGATGACAGCCACAGAAAGCTGCCTGCTACAGTGACTGCTTGCCCTCTGCTCATCGCCTCTGACTCAGAGCACTAGAGTCCTAGGGAGCTTGTTTAGTCGGTTACACACTTCCTGCTCAAGCGAGAAGACCTGAATCTGATTCCTAGTAACCACTGGGGGGGGGGGGGGGAGCTGGACTTGGCGTCATGCACCAGAAATTCCAGTGCCGGGAGGCAGAGACAGGCAGATCCCTGGGGTTCATTACTCAGCCAGCCCAGCCTCATCTGTGAGTTCCTGTCTCAAAAGAAACGGATGCTATTCCTGAGGATGACACCCAAAGTGACTACATACATGCACATGCATGCACATACACGCACATACAGACTTACTGAAGTACATTTTCACTAACTTTTAATTTGTTTCTTTTTATGTGAATATGTGTGTTCATGTGTCTATAAGTGCAGGTGTGTGTGTGTGTGTGTGTGTGTGTGTGTGTGTGTGCATAGGTGGAGGTCAGAGGGCAATCTCGGATGTCCATCTTCACCTTTCGTATTATTTTAAGGCAAAGCTCTTGTTCACCTCTGTAGACACCTGGCTAGCCTGGAGACTTCCTGTCCGATCTCACTGAAGACACTTTGGGATTATAGATGGGTCCGGAGATCTGAAATCTGGTCTCAAACTCGCACGGCAAACATTTTATCCACCAAGCCACCTCTCCAATCCCATATTTGCTAACTTTATAAATGTTTAAGACTCATTACTGTTATGTGCTTCCTCTGGTAAGTATTGTACAACCCAGAGGTTCACCAGAAAACTGCAGCGTTGAATGAAGTTTTGTTGGTTGGTTAGGTTTTTCTTTGTTTGTTTGTTTGTTTGTTTGTTTGTTGTTGTTGTTTTGTTTTGTTTATGGTTTATGGAGAATGGTTTCACTGACTTCAGACTCCACTTAGTGGGTGTAGCTATTCGAGCTGAGGTCTAGAACTGGAGAAATCTGAGTTGCTCTGCATGCCAGAGTAAACGAACCTGGGGGCCAGAGGGCAGTCCTAGAAAGGACATGGGAGGGGAGGAAAGGGAAATCAAAAAAAAATCTGACAGATGTGGGAGTGTGCAGAGGGCTGGATGCCAGCAAGGACTCTAGGGTACTTGGAAAACTAAGAGAAAATTTAGGATGGGATTCCTCCTGGTGCAAAATCTAAGTAAACCTCACCTAATATAGACATTTGTCTCAGACTAGAGACAGACCTGAGTGGTAGAGAGTTCATCTTATTTGCCAGAAGTCTTGGGTTCGAACCACACAGACAGACAGATGCCACTTCATTTTCCTATCACTCATTCCAAAATATTTAATTAATTAATGAATGATGTGTCTATAAAAAGATAAAGAAGTATGAGAATATCTTCTATGGGGTGTGGTGAGGTGTGGGGGAAGAGGGTGTCTCGGGGGACCCATGCCGAGGCATCTCTTCATCCTGAGAGACCAGCCACACGATGGTGTAGTATAGAATAGAGTTATAGTGTAGAATAGAGTTTATTCAGGACATGGGGAGTTAAGGAGGTAGTAGAGGCAGAGAAAGGCAGAGAGAGAGAGAGAGAGAGAGAGAGAGAGAGAAGTAGAGGCTGGCCATGACCATGTGGAGAGAGGAGGAAGGAAATGGGGAGAGAGGGGGAGCAAGAGAGAACAAGAGAGCAAGAGGCAAGAAGGCAAAAGAGAGAGGAGGAGCCGAGCATCCCCTTTTATAGTGGGCCAAGCCTGCCTAGCTTGGGGTGGAGTTTAGACAGAATGCTAACAATGTATATATTTGCATTTATTTATTTATTTTGTGGGTATGGTTGTTCTCTGTTTTTTGTTTTGTTCTTTGCCTGAATGGATGCATATGCACACAGTGCCCTTGAAAACCAGAAGAGGGCATTGCATCCCTTGGAACTGAGTTACCAACACCTGTGAGCCACCATGTGGGTGCTGGGGATCAGACCCAGGTCCTGTGGAAAATTAGACGATGCTCTTAACCTCTGAGCCGCCTCTCCAGTCCTCAGATGTTCTAGAATACAGTAATACCCAAGTGAATGTTTGGAATAAGTAGTACTCATAAAATTTGGAGGAAAAACATGAGATGATACTTGTAGAGGGAATTTCAACAACGGATGTAGCTCAGTGGTAGAGTAACATCATGACCCAAGCAAAGTCTTGCTTTCCATTCCCAGCACTACAAGGAGAAAAGGATAAGGAATCCAAAAACCAGAGGGATAACCCGAGATTGCAATTCCCAGGAATCCACAGGATTCTTACAACAGTATAGAATCCCCCATACCCCATAGGGTTTAGGACTGGAGGTTAGAGCTGATTTGAAATGACCTCTGAGGACAGAGAACTTTTCCCATCCATAGGTATGTCTGCATATGAGTGTGTGTGTGTGTGTGTGTGTCCCGCCTCTCCCTTGTTCTGTGCTCCGTTTGTACCCACTCCTGTAGGTAGTTGTTCCTTGTGCTTGCCAACAATGAGGGCCACCACTCATTGTTTAGCATAGCCTTGAAGTCACACAGCCCACACTCTTTTTACCAGACAGGGAGAAACACTGCTTGGAGACTAGGCACACATTTATAACTCTCACCAGGCAGCCTCGTGGTATAGAGGTAGGCTTGCTGCCACTGTATCAGAGCAGGAAGGGGAAGCCTGCACCTCCCACCTCCCACCTCTGTCCTGTGTTACACCTCCTTGCCTCCTTTCCCCTGGAGGTTTCTACCCCTCCCCACCGGGGCTTCCTGCCCTAGCAACCTCACTCCCCTAATTTGCTAAGCTGCCGCCTCTCACAAAGGACTCTGGGCTTCTCTGTGCAAGGAAGAACAATTTTCTTCCTTTGAACCCCGTCCTTTCAAATTGTGCTTTTAGGCCTGCTGGGAATACCGAGCAAGTCTATTGAAGGGTCAGGTACCTCTTAACGACTTCTACACAATGGTGCAAGGGCCCTGCCAAAGCTTTGAAACTAAACCCTCCAGGCTGTGCCTGTGCCTTTATGTAACAAGGAGCCCAGAAATGGGGGGGGGGGGGGGAGGACACAAAGCCTGTGGTTTTCTTGGTGTTGCCATTGTTTGTCTTTTCTGGTTTTTCTGAACCGAGTGAGCAAGCGAGGCTCAGGGAGATTATGTAACTTGCCTGGGGTTACTCCCTGCTTGTGAGCTGGGAGCCTATCAAACTTGGAACCTCAGATGTGCAAGGCGGATTCTCTACCACTGAGTCACAGTCCCTGCTGCTAAGGTCTAAACTGGATCCATCCCTGTTCATGCCCTACAACCAGTCACTCACATGGGACCATCCCTGGCCAGGCCTGCAACCTACTGCCTACCTAGCATTTCCTGGGTAGTGGCTAGAACTGAAGGCCAGAGGCTTGACTTAGTTTGTTTTGTGTTGTGGTAACAGATTGCCTGAGACTGGATAACTCGTAATGAATCAAAATTGATTCAGCCCGTGGGTCTGGAGCCTGGGAAATCCAGGATTCTGGGACCACATGTGATGTGGATCGATTATGGTGAAAGGTACCACTCAGTAAGAAAATGCAAGAAGACTGCTCTTGCTTTGACAGAATACCTGATCCTGTAATAGTGTTAATCTTAATCCATTCATGACAGTTCTGTCCTTGAAGCAGCTACTTAAATGTTTGCTTATTGTTGTGTGTGGGGTGAAAGGCCAATGCATCAATGAAGGGGGCTTAAGAAGAGAAAATGGGGGTTAAGGGAGTGTGGCACGTCGGTGTGGGGAAGGAGGTGCCCAGGAGGGCCCTTGCCCAAGCATCTCTTCCCCTTGAGGAACCACACGCACACTGACATGGTATAGAATAGAGTTTATTCAGGGTAGAGGTTGGGAGTTAGTGGTATAGTGGAAGTAGAGAAAGGCAGAGAGAGAGAGAGTAGAGAGTAGAGAGTAGTGGAGGCCGGCCATGGCCATGTGGAGAGAGGGGGGAGGGGAGGAGAGCCCAAGGGGCAGAGAGGTGAGAGTGGGATGAGAGAGAGCGATGAGAGAGAGTGATGAGAGAGAGAGGAGGGTCAAGTAGCCCCTTTTATAGTGGGCCAGGTCTATGGGGCGGGGCATACCTGGCTGTTGCCAGGTAAGTATGGGGTGGAGCTTAGACCGAATACCAACAGGGGGTGCATGGTATATGTTGGGAGGGTGCATGTGCAGATTCGAGATAACATAATGAAGCCAGTTTTCTCCCTCCATTTTTACAAGAGCTCCTGGGAAAGAAACTCAAGTCATTAGACTTATACACCAAGTGCCTTTACCCCCTGAGACATCTTGCCAGCCCCCTAAAGGTCCCACAAAAACGTGGACACACTATGAACTGAGTTTCTAAAACATAAACTTTCAAGACACATTCCAGCTGTGGTAGGGTACTACTAGGAGGTCTAGGGTAGCTCCACGCTGTTGGGGTTTTGTCTAAGCTCCACCCCACACCTACCTGGCAATAGCCAGGTATGCCCCGCCCCAGAGATCTGGCCCACTATAAGAGGGGCTACTTGCCCCTCCTCTCTCCCTTTGCTCTCTGCTCTCCCACACTCTCTCACCTCTCTGCCCCTGGGGCTCTTCCCCCCCCCCCACGTGGTCATGGCCGGCCTCCACTCTCTCTCTTTCTCTCTCTCTCTCTCTCTCTCTCTCTCTCTCTCTCTCTCTACCTCTCTCTCTCTCCCACTAACTCCCATCCCCTATTCTGAATAAACTCTATTCTATACCATGTCTGTGTGTGTGTGGTCCCTCAGGGGCAGAGGTGCCCAGGCAAGGGCCCGCCTGGACACCTTCCCCCACGCCGCCTAGCCACACTCACCTAACCCCTTATACTCCCCCTATTAAGCCCCTTCATCATCCTGCTGCCGAAAGTCCTCCAATGGTGCTCAAAGTCCTTCACACGCCTCTGCTGTAGACTGGAGAACTGAGCCAAGCAGCCCTGGCCTGCTCAACTGGGCCTCTATGCTTATGTAATTAAGGAAGAGGAAGAACACTTAGGAATAGTTATAACAGATTTGAGAAGAATTTTGAAGAAAAAAAAAATCTCCTGCCAAAAGTGTTTGTTAACATTTGGGAAATGAGGAGCGAGAGAGCTCATGAGGTCCTACCACCAATGACCTCATCTGCCAGAAACACCAAAGTGGGCGATTCACGGTGAGGCCTGAAGGCTGCACCATAAGGTCCTGGTTGCTGCCTGCTGAAGGCCTTGGCCTCCTCAGCCAAGAATAAAGATGGCTTCTGTTTTCCTCCTGGCCTCCAAATCTGACAAGTACTTTTCACTGATAGGAGGAAGGCAGAATCTTGCTGTCAGAGGAATCTGGGAAATGGAGTCTCAAGGTTCCCAGCTTGCAAGTGTAAGGGGCAAGCATGGGAGGAGACAAGGACGGTCCTGATGTCAGCAGTGGGTGGAGCTACACCTCAGGGTGGGTGGAGCTACACCTCAGGGCAAAGGATCAGATTTCCCTGGTACTGGAGTTATAGGCAGTTTTATGTGCTGGGATTTGAACTTGGGTCCTCTGCAAGAGCAGAAAGAGCTCTTATATGCCAGATCATTCTTCTTTCCCACCACAAGGCCTTTACCAGAAGCCAAGCACATGTTAGCGGCCTGATAACTTCCAGAACTGCAAACTCAAACATCTTTGCAAAAAAAAAAAAAAAAAAAAAAAAAAAATCAGTCTCAGGTGTTTTGTTATAGTAACAAGAAACAGAGTGAGTCCCAGGCTGAGCAAGCAAATTAAGACTGGGGTTTCATCCCTCTTCTGAAGGAAGATGAGAAGTCCCACCAGTCACTGAATCAATCTCAGGGTGGCATTGATTCTTCATGTTGAATTGTAATCCTAATTCAGTGTCCTGTTAGTAAAAGACAGGACCACAAAGTTAGCCGCTATTAATCCCTAAGTAAGATATTGGAGAAAGAGAGAGGGAAAGTTCATCAATATATACAAATATATGGGCTGGGCATGCAACTTATGAGTAGAATATTTACCTAGTATATACTAGGCCCTGGGTTTGATCCAGATCAATGCAAAACAAACAGTATTTGTGTGTGTATATACGTGTCTGTGTTTTGGTTTTTGTTTTGTTTTGGTTTTGGTTTATTGAGTCAGGATTTCTCTGTGTAGCCCTGGCTGTCCTGAAGCTTACTCTGTAGACCAGACTGGCCTCGAACTCAGAAATCCACCTGCCTCTGCCTCCCAAGTGCTGGGATTAAAGGTGTATGCCACTACTATGAGGTGTGTCTGTCTGTTTGTGTGTCTGTGTCTATGTCTGTGTGTCTGTGGCTATGTGTGTCTGTGTCTGTCTGCTGTCTGTGTGTGTGTCTGTGACTGTGTCTATGTCTGTGTGTCTGTCTCTGTGTATGTCTGTCTGTCTCGCCCTTTCCCTCTTCTTCTCCTTCTCTCTCCCTCTCTCCCCTCCCCATCTGTGTGTATTTCTGTCTCTGTATGTCTGTGGTGTGTGTGTGTCTGTCTGTGGTGTGTGTGTGTGTGTGTGTGTTCGCATGGGTAACTATATACAGATCATTGCACCTCAGCCAGATGTGCATGCTGTGCCACTGTTGAGACTCCAGGGTTCACTCCCTTCATAAGTTGATCTGAGGCAAATGTGGATACCGTGCAACATACAAGAGAAGCCATACTGGAATGAAAACCCCACCAGGAATTTCAAATGAAGCTCCTGTGGACTCTCTATCTCAGGTTCAGGCGTGGATTCTATAAAGGAGTAACACCTAAACCCAAGACAGTGGCTTTCATCAATCAGTCATAAAATAAATGTTTTGTTTTCCAAACCTGTAAGAAAAACCACACACTCACAGAATAAAGAGGAAAAGATACCTTGCAATAGTCTCAATTTCCATATGAGGTCATATGGCCATAGTTAAAATGTATAACTTACTTCCTCTCCATCCCATCCTGACTTCCCTCTGTTTTCAGCCAAGGACACTTTAAGGGCCAAGACTTACTAGGCCAGCCATTAGGGGAGCTTTGAATGGCAGCAGAGAAATGAAACAGTCTCTAAAGGAAGGCTTTTCTTTTTGTTCATAAGAGAGATGTGTCAGCATTTTTTTTCTTGCTGTGGGGTAAAATAATGTTGTAGAAAAGTAGTAATTTTAAAAGCAATGACCATGACCTTGACTAGGGAAGAGGAAAGAGACTCCAGTACATATGTAGAGAGATTGGCCTAGGATGGCAGCAGGCTTAGTTTCAGTGAATCACAATGTGTAGAATACATGGGTAGAGTCCTCTGGAAATTGGAACTGCTGACATGTTTTAAAGAGGGAAGAATCTTGTGGTCAGATCTGTGCTTAAAAATAATCTCTCAGCCAGGCAGTAGTGGTGCACACCTTTAATTCCAACAGGCAAATCTCTGTGAGTTTGAAGCTGGCCTGGTCTATAGAGCAAGTTCCAGGACAGCCAGGGCTACAAAGAGAAACCCTGTCTTGACAAAAAATAAAGAATATATATAACATATATATAAGTTCAAGATCATGTGGATCTTGAAGGGAAATGATCTCTATGAAGATCATGTGGAAAACAGATTCAAGAATAGCATCAACCAGTTCCCTTATCCAGTGGTTTGCAGCTGGGTTCAGCCAAAGCAGTTACTACTCCCTATCTTGTCCTTCAGGCCTGTGGGCAGCAGAGACTCTCTGGCACTCCATTGACCTTGTTGATTTCCAAAACTTTGCCCATATTTTTGACACTATTCCTTTTATCACACAACTGTCAATCAGACTGGGTTTGCGTGTACCATGTATTTCCTGTCAGACCCTAACTAACACAGTAGACATAGTTATTATCTTCGCATTTCATTTCAGAACAGTACTGAGCCAAATTACAAAAGATAGGTGATAAAAAGGGGAGTTGGTCCAGAATGTGGAACATTTTACAAGACAGTTGCAGTGGTTCTATAATCAACCAGTGGTTTAAAAATAGCAAGGGAAAAAGGATTGCAGATTGGACAGACTGAAGGGTTCAACGCAATATAATATATAGATCTTTCCCATGTTTAAATGTGAGCAAACCCAGCTGTGTTGGTCCTAAGACATTCAGTAACAGCTGACTGACTGGCCATTCAGTGACACCAAGTAATTAACATTCTGTTAAGTTTGACAGTGACACCAGAGATAGGCCAGAAAATTGTCCAAATGTTTAAGAAAGTCATGAGTTTTGCAGCCAGAAATAACAGAGCACCCAGGATTCGCTTTATAATATTGTAACAACAAAGCAGAAATAATGGTAATGGGGTAGTATCTTAGTTACTTTTCTTTTTCTTTCTTTTTTTTTTCTTTTTTTGGTTTTTTGCTTAGTTACTTTTCTATTGTTGTGATTAAAACACTACAACAAGGCAATTTATAAAAGAAAATGGTTTATTTGGGACTCACGGTTTCAGAGTATTAGAGTTCATGGTCATCATGGTGGGAAGCAAGGTAGCAGGCAAGCAGGCATGGTATTGAAGCAGTAGTTGGGAGCTTACATCTCGATCCACAAGTTCAAGGCAGAGAGAGGGTTAACCAGAAACGGGAATGTATGTGATTGCCATGGCAACAGGTGTGCAGGGTCCCTATCACCTATGTGTGACGCCACTGGGTTTGGAGACTGCCAAGACAGTTCCTGATGCCAACAGTGCTTACTTGTAATCATGGCATTTGGGAGGTTGAGGCAGGAGGATCATGATGAGTTCAAGACATACGTGGGATACATAAGTAGACCTGTGCAGTGGTTTTAATAAAAGTGGCCCCCATAGGCTCATAGATTAGAATGCTCGCCACCAGGAAGGTGCTTTTTGAAAGGATTAGCAGGTGTGGCCTTGCCGAAGGAATTGTCCCTGGGGGTGCAATTCACAGTTTCAAAAGCCCAAGCCAGCCCCAATGTCTCAGTCTTCGCACTGACCCTGAAGTAGAGCGCTTAGGTATGTCTCCAGCACCATGTGTGTCTGTATGCAGCAATGTTCCCCACCATGATGACAATGGACTAAACCTCTGAAACTGTACACCAGCCCTGATTAAATGCTGTCCTTTAGAGAGCTTTCATGACCAAGATGTCACATGGTCTTCACAGCAAGAGAACGCTGACTAAGATATGTTGTTTCAAAAACACCAAAAGCTTTTTATGTATTTACATGTATGTATGTATGTATGTATGTATGTATGCATTGCAATGTATCATTACAACCATATTAAAAAAAACAAAAACAAAAAAAACAAAAAAAAAAAACACACCAAATGCTGGCTGGGTGCAAATTCATGGCAAAGTTCTTGTCTACCATGACCATGAATAAGCCCCTAGGTTTGATCTCCAGCCCAGCTATGGGGGAGGCAGAAGATAAATATTTAGGAATAAATACATTGAAAAGTATGTGAGACTTTAATGCTATGCAGTGACATATGGAAGGCCCATAATGTGGTATAAAAAGTTTACCAGGTGCTGGAGAGATGGCTCAGCGATTAAGAGCACTGACTGCTTTTCCAGAGGTCCTGAGTTCAGTTCCCAGCAACCACATGGTGGCTCACAACCATCTGTCATGGGATCCGATGCCCTCTTCTGGTGTGTTTGAAGACAGCGACAGTGTACTCATATACATTGAATAAATAAATCTTCTTTAAAAAAGAGTGAGAGAGAGAGATAGTTTACTAAAGGCACAAAAAAAGCAGAATTAACTGAAGAACATGTAAGAATGTAGCAGGTGAGTTCTCAGACAAGAGGTCTTGCCCCTGACAGGAGTAGAAACTCACTTGTGATTGTTAAAAGGGAAGTGACTTGGTCCTATCAGCGTGAGGCACTGGGAGGGGAGGATGCAGTGGAGGACACAACTGAATCTGGGTGGACACATGGATATCTCACTCTCTTATGAAATTATAAATCTAATAGCATAAATTTTTCTTGAGATTGGTCATCAAGTTACACTTCATGTCTATTAAAAATCATAAAATAATATCATAATATATAAAACACCATAACATAAAATAAACATTTTTTTAAAAAGGAGTTGTTGCCTGTTAAAGTGTGGGAAACTTGCCTTGTTTTTTATTTCTACTTCAGAAGAGAATAAAATGAATATAATGAAACATTTTTTTCTTTCTTAAATTTTTTGCTTTATGTGTACAAGTGTTTCCCATGTGTGTGTGTATCTGTACACTAGGAAGAGATACTTGGTGCTCAGGGAAGTCAGAAAAAGGCACCAGATGCCCTAGAACTGGAGTTGGGTACATTGTAAGCCACTGTGAAGATTCTGGGTCCTCTGTGAGGACCAAGTACTTTACCTTTTAAGGCAGGTCTCCAGCTCTCAACAAAACATCTTGACTAAATTAAGCATGGCCTAAATAAATGAATGGATTTTACATATTCATGAGTTTGAAGACTCAACAGTAGTTAGATACCAATTTGTTTCCAAAATGGTCTATGCATTCAATGCAATATTCAGTCAAACTCCCAGCAGACACTTTACCTCTGTGTGTGTCTATGTGTGTCTGTGTGTGTGTAAGATCATTTTCAAATGTATATAACCAAAGAACCCTAAATACATTTTTAAATGATTTTTTTAAATGAAAATTAGGGGGGTGGAGAAGTGGTTCTGAGTGTGTGTCTGTGTATATGTGTTAAATGTGTGTGGGTGCCTGAAGAGGGTGTTAAATGCCCTGGAGCTTGAGTTACAGGCAGTTGTGACTTATCTAATAGACACAGAGGACTGAATTTATGTGCTCTCTGAGATCAACAAGTGCTCGCCATCAAACCAAGCCATCTCAAGCTTCAGGAAGGCATTTTAATCAGTATAACTATACGAGGGAGACATAGGCAGTCAGCAGTTGTAGGCCTGCCTTCTTGAGGGACCAACATGATCTCTCGGGTTATATAAAAAGGGACATCAGGGGAAGGACAACATCACGAATCATTATGTCAGTCTTGTCTGCTTGGCCATTTTCTCAGGACTGGTCAGACAAGGGCCTTCTAATGATAACAAACTCTTTGGTATGTGGAGCTTAATGTCAACTAGTGGCAACAGTTCCTGAAGGTGACTGAAGAAGAGAAGGATTCAGAACAAAGGGGATAAGTGAACTGGGAACAGAAACAGCAAGCTTTGCTCTTCCTCCTTTACTGTCTGTGTCCTGGCGGTCTCATCTGCATGTGTGTCTGTGCACCACATGCATGAGTTACAGGCAGTTTCCAGATCAAACCTGGGTCCTCTGAAAGAGCGGTTGGTGCTCTTAACCTGTAAGCCATCTGTTTTGGGTGCTGACCAGAGCCTAAGAATGGTTCCTCTTCCTCTCGTACTTTTAGCTCCTCACTCTTCCTCCCAAGTCCCCTTCCCTGTCTGCAGTGATGTCATTGGCTTCCGTGCTGGCTTACTCAAACGGTTTAACTTTTCTCTTCTCTCTCTTCCTCCTCCTAGCAGTTGTCAAGCTGTACAGGTTTTTCTTTCTAATAAAATTGTCCCTGAGCTTCCATTTGAATCTGCTTTTAAACCCTCTTCCTCATGAGACTAAAAAATCCAAGAGGGGACTCTGATTTCCTGAGCATTAGTGACTCTGATGGGATTCCCCCAAATTTTCCAGTAACAGAGATATAACAAGACAGGAAGATCTTTTTTTAATACCATTCTAGAAATGAAAGGCAGCCTCAGTCAATAGCATATGCAAACAGAGACAACCAGCAACCAGGAAGCAATGTTTAAGCAGGCAAAGGTTGGGTCTCTTCCTTGGCCATTGGGTCAATTTAAGGAACCATAGAGCGGGTTCATCTCCTCCCAAGTGACCAAGCCCATTTGCTAGAAATTAGACTGCTGAGAAGAAGGAAGTGAAGGAGTGAAAGAGGTAGGGTTTTGGAAGTGGGGTTGGGGCAGGAGTCAAGACAACACTAAGATGGATTACTGGGGGATAAAGAGTTTATTAGAAGAGCTAGTAATAACTATACATGGATGGGGAAGCGGTGAGTGGGGGCTGGAGAAATGACTCAGCGATTAAGAGCACTGGTTTCCTCTTCCAGAGGACTGTAGCTCCTTACAGCTGTCGGTAGGTCCAGTTCCAAGGGATCCAATGCCCTTTTCTGACCTTCATGGGTACCAGGCACACATATGGTACATAGACAGACAGACAGACAGATAAAACACCTATACACATAAAAATAAATAAATGAAAGTATTTTTTTAAAGACCAGACATAATAGCACACAGCCTTAATCCCAGCATTCAGGAGGCAGAGGTAAGTAGATCTCTGTGTATTTGAGGCCAGCCTGATCTACATGGTAAGTTCCAGTCCAGTTATGGCTATGTAAAGAAACCTTGTCTCAAAAAAAAAAAAAAAAAAAAAGTGCAGGACTTACAACCGAGGAAGAAGACACACAGAGACAGGAAATGCCCCTGGCCTTTACTCTAAGGCAGGTGGTAACTGTGTCTTCGGCGGGGGCTGGGCCTGACCTCACAGTCTTTCATGATTGGCTACTTTTAAAAGAACCCAAGCAAAGAAAATGAAGGAAATCGAGAGTTGAGAGCACAGAACTTGAGTTCTGAGAATGCAGCAGGGATTCTGTGTAAAGTAAGTTTTATAAGGTAGGAGAGACAAAAAGGTTTGCGTTTTACAGTGTTTGACCGAAAAGGCTAATATTTAATGTTGGTATTCTGTCTAAAAGCTCCACCCCATACCTACCTGGCAATAGCCAAGTATGCCCCACCCCATAGATCTGGCCCACTATAAGAGGGGCTACTTATCCCTACTCTCTCTCTTTGCTCTCTGCTCTCCCATACTCTCTCACCCCTCTGCCCCTTGTGCTCTCCTCCCCTCCTCTCTCCATGTGGTCATGGCCGGCCTCCACTCCACTTCTCTACTCTCTCTCTCTCTCTGCCTTTCTCTACCACTTACTCCCATCCTCTGCCCTGAATAAACTCTATTCTATACCATGCCTGTGTGTGTGTGGTCCCTCAGGGAGAGACCTGCCTGGGCACCCCCTTCCCCAACACTGCCGTGCCACACTTCCTTAACCCCCAATCCTCTCTTTTTAAGCCCCTTCATTTAATGTTTCTTAGAATGCAAACTCACTTCCCAGGTGAGAAATCTGGCACCAGGGTCCTCTCACAGGCAGTAGGCAGAGTGCCTGTAAGGTCTCTAAGGGGTGGAGGAAGCCGCTATAGCGTGGTCTAATATATGGACCTACAGACTGTTGGGTCCAAAGGAAACTCCAGTTCCCCAAACTCCAAAACATAGTCCAAATGTCCAGAAATGAGCTCAGCCTGGGCTGTAGGAGGATTTCTAGTGGTTAGATAAAAGCCAGGACACCTCAGGAACTTGAGAAGCTGGTTCCTGTCTACCAAAAGGAGCCATCTCTGGTAGAAGGGATGTTTGACTAGCTGTAGCACCTATCAGCATAGCAAAGCCCATGATGGTCTCCAGGTTCCTAAGTATCACAAGCACGTGCTATACATTCCAGAGTCCAAGCCAGAGGCCCAACCCTTCTCACCTCTTCCCCAATTCTAAACTCCCTCCCCGCAGCTCCTCGTTCTCTTTATAACCCTACGATTCTTGCTATGTGTTCTTTATGCTCTGCGCCTGCGTCTCTCATTATGGTCTTTCTAGCCTCTGTCTCCCACTGCTGTCTGCCCTCTCACAGGTAGCCCTGGCCCTGCCCAGTCTGCTGGCCATGTGCGGTTCTACTTCTTTCCTCTCTGCCCAGGATTTTTCCAGATGCCTCTGGCTATTCTTGCTGTCATGCATACAATAAAAACTGTGCCTATACTTCCCCTACACTGTGCCATGGCTTGGTCATGTCATCAGTTTATATGCAGACTAGATTGCAATACCACATTCTTACAAGTAGATATGGGATAAGAGTCTTGCTTGGTCCTCAGGAAAATAACAGCTACAATGAGGAAACACAAATTTCTGGTGAAAATAAGTAGGTTAAATTTGAACAGCAATCCCCACCCCACCCTACTGACAGTCTGTTTTGCTTCTGTCCACATTCCCTCTCAGAACCTGGAGGCTAAAACAAGTAGTACCTGTCTTTCACGCTGCATGGGAGCTCCTGCATGGGAGTACAGTGGTTGTGGTGACTGTCCACGATGGGAGTCACAGAGGATCTGAGTTTTGTATCTCTTGGGAAACCACTGGAAAGGCAGATGCTTCTCTTCCTGTCTACTTCTCTGATCTCAGTTTGCTTTAGAACACGTAAGATTCTTCAAGACTCTTCTCAAGTCACTTGGCCACAGTGGATCACCTAGATGGAGAGGACCTGACACACCCACCCCAAGCTAGTTTCAGAAGGATTTCTGTCAGAGGAAGTGCAACTTCCCCGAATGGTGAGCAATCCGGGCTTGCCCAGGGCTAGGCCTCTTTAGAGTCCAGGCCTCTCCCAGGAAACAGCCTTAGGACACAACATTCATCGACTTCTCTGATTGCTCTGGAGATAGGGCCCTATCCTGTCTGCCCTACAGGAAAAGGGGGCTGGACTCCAGAGTCTGAAGTCTAGATGTGATCCAAACCCAGAGCCCTAACTTCCTACCTCTTCTCCCATCTGTTCATCTGTTTCTTTTTCCTGACTCCCACTGCCCAGCACTGATTTATATCCTAAGGACACAAATCCTAGACCTTGCCCTAAGGACCACACACTCCAGCAAGGGAGACAGACCTATACAATAGGTTTTTATTACTCCTCCTAGCTAGACTCCACAAATAATAAATTAGCTAATACTAGACTATTGATCTCTGGAAAAACACAAAGTTAGATTCCTAAAAGCCTCTGATTGCAGCATCATTGTCAACTGATCAATACATAAGTTCTATTTAAAGACACTTTACTGAACATGTATTGTTGACCCGTTCACATTGATTTCAGGCCTGACTGAAGCTCGCTTGACACGTGTTCTCTCTGTAAGGTGTCATCACAAGCTTCTTGAGAGCCATTTAAATGGTGAAATCACCAAAAAGGGCATGAAAATGCAAATCACACCACGGTACTCAACAGAGCGCACTAGGACATTTGTTAACTCGATGAGTCAGAGGAACGAAGCAGAGAGTACGGCCTTTTTCTACTGTAGCTTATTACTAAGGTCAGGTCTGCCTAGTTGCCACTCAAAAGCCAGTACACAGAAATGCCATGCTCTTTCTCATATGTGCGTATGAAGTGACAGGGTGACTGCTCCAAGGTATGGGTGAAGGGAAGGTTTTTATTATAGCTGTGAGAGACTACAGCTAGAGGCATCTGGAAGAGTCCAGAGCAGGAACCAAACTAGGCAAGCAGAATGGACTAGACCATAGGGAGGTGGGGTGGAGAGCCAGAGAGGAAGAGAGGAGAGGAAGACAAAAGAGAGAGGAAAACAGGAGGCAAGAGACCAAGAGGGTGCAGGTTACGTAAGTATGAGAAGCAGGGGCTTGGGGGAGACGGGAGAAGTTTAGGGCAGGCGACAGGCAGACAAGCAAGAAGGGCTGAGAAGAGTCACAGGTAGTTGTGATACTGAGGAAGCCTGGGGCCAGCACGTGCTTTAGGATGCCAACAGGGACCTCAGGTAGGCATTGCTCAGTGTTCCTTTTGGACCTAATAAGGCAGATCCAGACTTACAATGGCACATATGCATGTATAGAAATGAGGGTGAGAGAGGGTCAGACTATGAAACTAGCAAGGAAGAAGGGGTGTGGCAGTTAACTTTACTCTCAAATTGGCCCAAACTGGAGTCCCCTGAGAGGAGACTCAGTGTGGGGTGATCTTCTCTGGGTTGGTCTATGGGCATGTCTAGACAGGATTATCTTAATTAAATGAACTGATGTGGGACAACACAGCCAACTGCGGTTGGCACCATTCCCTAGGCCGGTGGTCCTGGACCTTTCAAAGGCGGAGAAATCAGACTGACCTCAAGCAAGCAAATTAGCACATATTCAGTCCTTTCTTTTTGCTTGTAGCTGTGGATGTGACACGACTGAAGCTCCTCACTTGACTCTCAACAGACAGTAACCTGGAATTGTAAGCCAGTAAATCCATTTCTTCCCTAAGTTGCACCTTGTCAGGGTACTTTTCTTTTTTAAAGGTTTATTTATTATATATAAGTACACTGTAGCTGTCTTCAGACACACCAGAAGAGGGCATGATTTAATTACAGATGGCTGTGAGCCACCATGTGGTTGCTGGGATTTGAACTCAGCACCTCTGGAAGAGCAGCAGTCTCTTAACCGCTGAGCCACCTCACCAGCCCTTGTCAGAGTACTTTATCATAGCAGCAGGAATGGAACCAGGATGGAAAAGGTAGAAGACAGGTGTAATGTGAAAACAGAAAGGGAGTGTACTGGCTAGTTTCATGTGTCAACTTGACACAGGCTGGAGTTATCACAGAGAAAGGAGTTTCAGTTGGAGAAGTACCTCCATGAGATCCAGTTGTAGGGCATTTTCTCAATTAGTGATCAAGTGGGGAGGGCCCCTTGTGGGTGGTACCACCTTTAGGCTGGTGCTCTTGGGTTCTATAAGAGAGCAGGCTGAGCAAGTCAGGGGAAGCAAGCCAGTAAGAAACATCCCTCCATGGCCTCTGCATCAGCTCCTGCTTCCTGACCTGCTTGAGTTCCAGTCCTGACTTCCTTTAGTGATGAACTGCAACGTGGAAGTGTAAGCTCAATAAACCCTTTCCTCCCCAACTTGCTTCTTGGTCATGATGTTTGTGCAGGAATAGAAATCCTGACTAAGACAAATTGGTACCAGCGTAGTGGGGTATTCCTGTGACAACCTGACCATGTTTTGGGGAGGACTATGGAAGGACTTTGGAACTTTGAGCTAGAAAAGCCATTAGAATATTAAGAGCTCAGTGGAAAGTTCTGTGGGAGCTTGGAAGACAATGTAAAGAACAGTGCAAAAGATGGAGGCCTGGTTTGTGAAATTTCAGAGGGAAGATTAAAGACTCTTACAGTGGCCATGTTTTGATTGTGAAGATTTTGTGGTTTTGGTTAGCTGGGGCTGAAGAATCAGCTGTGAGTAACAAGATACCAGAACCACTAAAGCAAACCTTTGTGTTACTGGGACTATTGATGCTGGTTGGCTGGAGTTAAGAAATTAGGGGTGATTAAGAAGAGACCAGCATCACTGAGATGAAATCTTCTTGGAAGTGTTTTCTGAAAGCACAGAGTGTGTGTTCCAGAGATAGTCACAGTTGTATTTTGTGCTATGGCTGGACTTGGTACTGTGTAAGAGTCACCCAGATGGTACTGGTTTTGAAGGCATGAAGGGGTCATGAAGAGCAGCTGAGGCTCTTGGCACAGTGAGAGGCCACAGAAGACCATTGGTAAAGGTGCAGCCTCAGTTGCAATTGATGGCCCAGGACTTGAAGGGGTCATGCATAGGAGCAGAGGCTTGTAACCCTGATGAGAGCCTATGAGAGGCTATTGGTGAAGCCTAATTACAGTGGAAGATAGCAGCGTTTTGGAGATGCCAGTACCATGTGATGACCACCAAGAACAGCCGCAGTAGTAGAGTACAGGCAGCTGGAGCCTAGAAGACAAGCTGTGTGCTACAAAGGGCAGAGCTGAAGAAGTGACCCAAGCCCTTGGAGGAGCCCAGAAGATCATGAGTTGGATCCCAGACATTGAACACTGGAGTTTGAGTTTTGCTTCTGGTTGTGAGTGTGCCCTGATATGTTTCCCTCTTGAAGGAAGAAAGTACTTTAGTGCAGCCCACAGTTGAGAGACTTTGAATTTTTAAAAGACTTTGAATTTTAAAGATATTGGACATTTTAAGGTGATTGAACTTTTAATATGTAAAGACTGTGGGACTTTTAAAGTAATTTAGATCTTGGGGATGAATAAGAAAGTAAGGGTTGAGGTTTAATATGTGTTTGTGTGTCAAGTTGACAAGGGGTCAATTGTACTGGCTAGTTTCGTGTATCAACTTGACACAGGCTGGAGTTATCACAGAGAAAGGAGTTTCAGTTGGGGAAGTGCCTCCATGAGATCCAGTTGTGGGGCATTTTCTCAATTAGTGATCAAGTGGGGAGGGCCCCTTGTGGGTGGTACCATCTCTGGGCTGGTATTCTTGGGTTCTATAAGAGAGCAGGCTGAGCAAGCCAGGGGAAGCAAGCCAGTAAGAAATATCCCTCCATGGCCTCTGCATCAGCTCCTGCTTCCTGACCTGCTTGAGTTCCAGTCCTGACTTCCTTTAGTGATGAACTGCAACTTGGAACTGTAAGCTCAATAAACCCTTCCCCCCAACTTGCTTCTTGGTCATGATGTTTGTGCAGGAATAGAAACCCTAACTAAGACAGGGGGCTACAGTGGGATAGACGTGGACAAAGGGAGTTGGGGATGGGAGCAAGGATCAGCAAAATAAATAAACGTTTTTATTTTATGCATATCAGTGTTTTACACACACACACACACACACACACACACACACACACACACACACACGGGTCGTTTGTAAGCCTGGTCGGTTGTGGGCCACCATGAGCACGCTGAAACTCCAACCTCTTCCCTGGCAGAGCAGCCAGCGCTCTTAGTCACTGAGTCATCTTTCCAGCCCAACAAAACAATTTTTGCTTGAAAATATCAGAAGGAAAGTTGATACAATATATGCTAATTTTTTTAAAAAATGCTTTTAAAGCCAACACTAGAGAAATGAGAGCTTCATCAGAAAGCAATTTTATTCAAGAGTCAGAATTCTGCAAGATAGAGGGGTGTGCTGGCTAGTTTTGTATTAACTCGACAAAAGCTAGAGTCATTGGAGAGAAGGGAGTCTCAACTGAGAAAATACCTCTATAAGATGAGGCTGTAGGCATGCTGACAGGACATTTTCTTAATTAGTTATTGATGATGGAGGGCCAAGCCCACTGTGGGTGGTGCCATTCCTGGCTGGTGGTCTCTATAGAGGAGACAGAGCAAGGCATAGAAAACAAGCCAATAAGCAGCACCCCTCCATGGCCTCTGCCTCCAGGTTCCTGCTCTGTGAGTTCCTGTACTGACTTCCTTTGATAATGAACAGTGATGTGGAAGTATAAGCTGAATAAACTTTCTTCCCCAAATTGCTTCTGGTCACAGTGTTTCATCACAGCAATAGTGACTGAGACAAGGGATTATCATCCCCACCACCCCATCTTGGAGAACAGTGGTGCAAGAAAGGACTTTTATAGAAAATAAAGGGGAACCAGAAACAGAACACCAAATGTTTTGTAAGACAGTTATCATTCAGGGCTTGTCTGGTTACAACAGTGGTTCTCAACCTTCCTAATGCTGTCATCCTTTAAGGCGATTTCTCTGTTGTGGAGATCCCCAACTATACAATCATTTTGTTGCTAACATAACTTTAATCTTGCTACTACTATGAATCATAACGTAGATATCTGATATGTGACCCCAAAAGGGTCGAGAGCCACAGGTTGAGAACCAGGGGGCTAGAACATTTCAATTGTCCTTGGCCTTTTGGTGCTAGTTCCTGTTACTCTTTAGACAAGCACATTCTTTTTCTGCATGTTAAATCTCACAGCATTTTAAATACGTTCTCTCAGATGGTGTACAGGATTGAAGTGTAAGGAGAGCTGTTATGCATTCTGGAGCTAGCTGGAAGGAGAACTGTTATGCACTCTGGTGCTAGCTGAAGTCTTCCATCTAGAGTTTACATAGCTGAAGGAAGATCACAAAGCAGTGACTATCCTAATCTCTTCAGTGCAGCTTCTCTTTGGAAGTTAGAACTCTAGGCAAAAGGAGTAGACACAGTCTTGCAAAAGTCATCTCAGAAAGGAATGGCCATTGTCACAGCTGGGATGTACTCATCTGGCATGCAAAATTTTTACTGCTCTGTGCCAGTTCATGAATGACCATAAGTTTTGATTTGATTTTGGTCTACACAGAGAAACCCTGCCCCCCCTTTTAAGATTTATTTATTGTTATATGTAAGTACACTGTAGCTATCTTCAGACACACCAGAAAAGGGCGTCAGATCTCATTACAAATGGTTGTGAGCCACTATGTGGTTGCTGGGATTTGAACTCGGGACCTTTAGATGAGCAGTCAGTGCTCTTAACCGCTGAGCCATCTCACCAGCCCAACCCTGTCTTGAAAAACACAAAATAAGAATATTGATTTTGGAGCTGCCTTTAGTTTTTGCAAGTAGGCAATTTCACAAAGATGCAATCTGTGAGTAGTGAAGATTACTGTGTATCTCCCCAGAGGGGTGTTATGACTTGAATGTGATATGCACGTGTCTTATGTATAATGCTGTTTGGAAGGCTATTTCCAAGGTGTGCTTAGCTGGAGGAAGTAGGTGAACTGGGGTGTATGCCTTTGTGGAAAGATGTGCCCAATTCTCTCCCACTGCTTCCTGTTCACCAAGCGGAAATCAGTCTCCCACACTCTTTCCCAGTGCCTTTGCATTGTGCCACATCACAGGGTCAGCATAAACAGAGGCAAGCAACCATGGACTGAAACCATGAGCTATAGAGAGAATCTCTTACAAGCATCTCCTGTCGATAAAAAAAGAAAAAGAAAAAAAAAAACAATGGCCAATGAGCTGAGACAGGAAATAGGGGTGGGACACTAGCAGTAAGAGAGGATTCTGGGAAATAGTGAGAGCATAAAAGAGAGATTCAAGCAAGCCACGGGGAGATGGATATAAACCAGCAAATGCCTGAACTCAGAATAGAATAGGGCGATTTGAGTGAGCTACTTAGGAAGACAGGAGGAAGCAGGCCGGGACTGAAGGAGAGATAACTAACCAAGTGGTAGACAGAACAGTTTGAAAGGAGATGGGGATGGAAAGAAAGAATGGATTGTGTGTGTGTGTGTGTGTGTGTGTGTGTGTGTGTACAATGAGCCAAAACAAAGCCTTTCTCTCACAAGTTGTGTAGAGTATTTTGTGGCAGTGATAACAAGTCTAATACAGGGCGCTGGAGGAACCTCTCACCCAGGTTGAAGGAATCAGAGAAGATTCCCAAAACGGTGGCACTTTGTCTGCTTCCTGACACTCAGGGAGGTCCATTCAAGAAGTCCATGACCAAAAACTAAGTTATGTGGTTCATCAAAGAACTGTTCCTTCCTGTTCCTAGGTGACACTTTGTTTATTTTGTTTTTTCCCCCCAGAAATGAAGTCTTCTATTTTATCATACTTCCTCACTTGACTCTGAACAATGAAGCCTTCTGCAATGATGGAAATGTTCTCTGACAACACAGTCCACAGTCTCATGTATGAGAACTCAAAAAGTAAGTCTGGTGTGACTGAAGAAATTAATTCTAATTTTTAATCTTGTTGAATGAATTTTAATTATAATGAATTTAATAGCCATGGTGATGATGGTTATGTAGTCCACAATGTAGTTACAACTTATTGTATTTTATATGTGGAAAGAGTATGGCTTTGTGCATTTTTTAATCTATTTACTTTTGCAGTGGTAGTGATGGAGACCAGAAACCCAATTATATTCATTTTATACTGCCCTCCACCCCTTTTTACTGAGTTTCTTGTTGCATAATAGTAATTTTCCAGTTGATTTACTTGGATTCTCTTGGAATAAGCATGTCTTTGACAAATGAAAGTTACTTTACCTATTCTGGTTTACTTTTGTTTTCTTATCTAGTTGCATTGGCCAGTGCATTTATTTACTTGCTTGTCTTTGTGGTTCTGAAGATCAAGCCCAGAGTTTTGTGCATACTAAGCAGGAACTCTAATGAGCTACAACCCTAGGATCTTACTGTGTAGCCCAAGCTGGCCCTTATCTTATGATCTTTGAGCCTCAGCTTCCTCTGTGCTGGGACTGTACTTGTTATTATACCGAGTTTTGTCTAAAGTAATTTACATATTTACATGGTAATAGACAGTACTGGTTATAATATTCATCCTGTTCTCACTAGTGAGTTCCTTCCTTCACTCTCAAGCCCACCTTCAGGGCTAGGGATCGAACCCAGAGCCACATGCACCATAGGTATCGACCGTAGAGTAGTTAAGTGTGATTTCTTTCCCGGTTATATGAAAGTGATAGAAATGGTGGGTGGGCTCTTCTTCCCTGCATGCTTGCTTGCTCTTCTGTGACTTCTGTGCTGCTGAGTAGCGGCTCTTCCCCATCCTTATCCACTCTCCACTCCCTCTGTCTGTCCCAGGCTAACTTGCTGCCAACCATGCTCTCTGTTCTCTTTTGCCAGCTCCCAGGCGCCATGGCGAGAACCTCATTCGTTCTAGGAACATTACACAAACAGCCTCTTCACTTGAAAAAAGAAGAAAGAAAGAAAAGGCTTCCTACTAGACTGGAGAGACAGAAGAGCAGGAAAAGGCACCTGCTGCATTCGAGAAAGGTAGAAGGACAGAGTAGACTATACAAGTTGTCCTTTGACCTTCACACACATGCTGTGCTATGCCTTCTCACATCATACACATGTACATCATCATCATCGCCATTTTAAAAGTTATTATTATTCATTTTTTTTTTTTTTTTAGTTTTCCTGCCTTCTATTCTACTCCTGCTTTCTTGAGTCTTTTGTTGGAGATAAGTTTGGGGTCAAAATGAAAGGGACCACAATTCCTACTGAAGGGTCTGAACAAGGCGAACTCAGAAGAGCACTGAGTTTTTAGTCTAACTCAGTTGGGAACTGTATCTTTTCCCCATTGGCTGTCAGCCACCTCACAGTCTCATCCGATTGGCTAGTCTGAAAAGAACCGGAAATGAAGGAGGAAGGAAAAAGGTTTAGTGCTCTGAAAAGAAAGAAGTCACTGCTCCAGGCCCTCAAATTCCTGGAATGCAGTAGGAGCCTTGGGGTGAGAGGGATTAAACCATTTGCATCCAAGTCTTACAAAGTGGAGAAAATAAAGCGATTCTCATTACTTGTCCTAAACACAAGTTTTACAGTGTTTAATATTAGACTTGTATTTGATATCTCGTATTCCTGCCCCTCATTGCATCGGTGTGGTCCTTCTAAATCCCTAATCTGCCATACGGCTCACCTGCTTAAAACTAATGACTCTGTGCTCTTCTTAGAACAGGGTGAGCGAGCGGCACGTGCCCATCCTCCTCCATCTTCGTCCTCAGCCTTTTGGCTCCTCCTCCATCTCGGTATTCCAGTTGCACCGGCTCCTTCTGGCTCCCTCCTGCTTCTTCCTTCATGAGGTGTCTCTGCCCCCCGAACTGCAACACACTGTTCTCTCCTCTTCTCTGCATTTCTCTTCTACCTAATCTCATTCTGTCACTTCCATAGCTCCTTCCTCTTCCTGGTAACACTCATGACACACATGTCTACTCAACTTAATATCAGTTTTTCCAAGCACAGGAAAAGTCCACGGAATTCAGCTGCAATCCCTCCTTTTAGAACAGGGCCTGGCCAAAGGAGGGCTCACTCAACACTGTGTCTAATAAACAGCCCTTGGAGTCCTGGGACACAGCTTTTAGCATGTCTTCATCTGATTTGATGAGGGCAGGATTGTACGGCCCATACTTAGAAACTTCCAGTTGGTGATTTGGGATATATGTCACATATCCACAGCCATCCATGTGTCCTCTCCCCTCAAGATTTCTTCCTTTCTTTTCTTTCCTTTCATTTTTTGGGGGGTAGGGAGGTAGAGGGCAGTGTCAGAGTTTCTCTACATAACCAAACTGCCTTGGGTTCACTATATAGATCAAGCTGGCTTCAAACTCAGAGTCCTGGATGGAATTAAGCAGATGCAAGACAACCTTGCCTAGCAAGGTTTGCTCTTTTACAATGCAATAGTCAGGACCCAGCAGACTTTATTTTCAAATGTAAATTGCATTCTGGACTTAAATGTTTTCAATAGTATTTTGACTGCTCTCAAAATTTAATTCAAAGTCTCAAGATCCTAGGGGTTCTGGGTCCTTGACATCCTCTAACGCAGGCTACCCACCTTCTGGTTCCTTCTACTCTAAAGCGTTAGGTTTTCTGTCCTTCAAATACACAAAGCCTTTTGTAATACAGGGCCTGCCGTAGCTGTTTCTTGCTCCCACACTACCTCACTTTAAGATCTTTGAACAACTGGCTATTTCTCCTTCCTGACTTAAATGTCAGCGAATGTTTTAGAACATTCTATTCTGATCTCCCTGGATCAAATCTCTCCAGTTTTTATGTGCTTATGACAATCTAAAATTCTTTGTTGTTGTTGTTATTTTTAGATATTTTCTTGACACAAGCCCCCCCCCCAGCTGGCCTTGAACTAGCTGTGTAGACCAGGCTAGCCTTAAATCCACAGATCTACCTGCCACTGCCTCCTGAGTGCTCAGATTAAACGTGTGCCACCACCACATCCAGATGAAGATGTATTCTTTTTATTAATGCATGTGTGTGTGTGACTATGAGTGAATGCCACGTGTGTGTGTGTGTATGTGTGTGTGTGCGCGCACGCGCGCAAGGGCACCTGAAGAGTCTCAAAAAAGGATGTAAACCATGGGTGGTGGGAACAAACTTGCGTGCTCTATAAGAGCAGCAAGTACTCTTAGATGCTGAGCCATCTCTCTAGGCTAAGCCTCAAAAAATAGTTGTTTTTTTATTTTATACTTGATTAATTGCCTTATTTGTTTGTTAATGTGTATTGTGAGGGACGCATACCACAGCCCATATGTGGAAGTCAGATCAGGTCTCTCTACCCATCCTGTGAGTCCTGGGGATCAAACTCAGGACCTTAGGCTTGGAAGCAGGAGACTTTACCCACTGAGCCATCTTGCAGGCCTTACATTCCAAGATTCTTGTTTGCTTTTGTTTTTGTTTTTTGTGACAGGGTTTCTCTGTGTAGTCATGGCTGTGCTGAAAATCATTCTGTATATAAGGGCTGGCCTCGAACTCAGAGATCTGCCTGCCTCTTCCTCCGAAGTGCTGGGATTAAAGGCAGGCACCAAAGCTGCCCAGCACGCTCTGAGATTCTTTTTATTGCATCCTATTTCTTCACTGCAGGTCTCCACCAAAAATTCACGCTCTGTGTTGTCCACCAATGTCATTAGAGCTTAGAGACTAGCAGGTGTGCAGCATATGACAGAATCATTGTAACTATGGAATAATATCTCATTGATCTGAGATAGTTATTAATCTGGACTTTTTAAAAAAAAAAATAATGTGGCTGTCTTGTCCTTACTCCCAGTAGGTGGCGCTAAAAGCACACCTGGTCCTCTGCCATGGTGGGCGTTGAGAGAAGAAATGTACTTAGTTGAGGGTCAGGGCCAGGACCTGGCAAAGACAGGTGGCTACAGCATTGCCAGATCTGGATCCAGAGGGGTGGAAATAGCACTTCTTCCAATGCATGGGGAAGTGGGAGGGAGGGGATGGAAATGCTTAGCCAAGGCTGTATGTAAGCGACCAGGAGAGAGTGGCAAGGCTCTGGAACTGGCTTGAGGAGTAGAAGGGCCAGAACTGCCGCCCAGATGCTTGTTCGAACCAAGACATCCTGCGTGAGCACTTACAGGCAGAGCTGAAGCAAGAGAGCCAGAGGTGGGCTAAGGAAAGCACTTACTGCATCTGGATCTCAAGCCATGGACACACCCGAGAGCATCTGCATGAAGACCCAAGTGAGCAGAGACCAGAGAAATAATTGTACCCAAAGAAAAGGAGCAAACTTGAAGGTCTAATTTTTGTGGGGTTTGTTTTTGTGGTGCTGGGGATTAAATACGGTGCCTCGTATGTGGCAGGCAAGCACCATCCAAGTACGTGCACAGCCATAATAACAGCACTACTACTACTAATAGCAACAACAATAATAACTATTATTATGATTTTTAAGATAAGCCTTGGACGAGGGGTGTGGTTCAGTGGCAGATCATTTGCTTAGCTTGAACGAAGTCCTAGGTTTAGTCCCTACAGCTGCCAAAGGAAGAAAACAAAAATGGAAGATAAAGACAAGCCTTGGTGGCTATCACTGAGAACTGAAGGTCCACAAGACAGGAGGGGACCTTTATACACATTATCAAAATCCCTGAGGGGTGGGGGTGTCCCTGAGTACTGTAGACATGGGAGCCAACCTAGGCTGCCACTCCTGTCTTCTCAGGCAACCTCTGACTGAAGATGGCAGTTATAAAGGACATGGACTGACCTGGGAGGATCTATCATTAAAGTAGTGATTAGAGGGTCTTGGCCTCCAGCCAAACAGCTTAGACGTACATCAACGCATCCACTTACTAATGACCTTTGTCTAGTCATTCACTTCCCCATGCCTCGGCGTGCTTATCTGTAAAGCCGGAATAATAACAGTACCTTCCTTGTAGGGAACTTATGACAAAATTTGTTAGTATTTATGAATGTTATATATATAACAGTGCCTGTTAGAAACACTTCATGAAAATTAGCAAAAGAAGTTTATCCATAACAATCCGGCCCAAACTCAAGGGCAAAGTCATCCCAAATAGTCCCAGCTCTTCTCTCGGGTTGTTATTTTTCTGTGCACAAACCTAGATAGTTGGACATGTCCCTCACTCCTGGTCCTTCCTGTTTTTCTTCCCTGTAGTTTTGGTTTCCCTGACTTGGGTGTATGCAATGCAGTGGCATGGTAGGGTGATCCTTCTGCACGTCTAAGAGCCAACTATAAAGTTCTCAGGAGTGTGTAAGATGGTATAAGCAAGAGTGACTTGAATTGGCCACAGTAACAACATTTAAACTGCAGTAATGGGACAAGAACCATTACCTTCTCCCACCACAGCTGGGACTCACCACTACCTGACACCCACCCCTTGACACAGACAGTCTCTGCCTTCTACATTACTGACAACAGTTGTGGAAAGAAGCATAGGGCTCCAGGGACACTGCAGACCCCAGCTAGCACACCCAGCCCCACAGACTCGGGTATACACTCACTGACTGGCAGAACCACTGTGGCCCGCTGTGTTTTGTAGCCTTTCTCACTCATAGGTCCGTGGAGAGCAGTGGTTAAAACACTAACATCACACAGGGATGATGGAGTTCCACTTCCATCATTCTTTGCCATGTGACTTTAGCTACATCCTCCTTAGCTTGGGTCTTCTTTTTCTTCTCTTTTTCTTTTCTTTTCTTTTTTCCTTTCTTTTCTTTTCTTTCTTTCTTTTTCTTTTCTTTTCTTTTTTTTTTTTTTTTTTTTTTTTTTTTGGTTTTCAGAAACAGAGTTTCTCTGTGTAGCCTTGGTGGTCTATCCTGGAAGTCACTGTAGACCAGGCTGGCTATGAACTTAGAAATCTACCTGCCTCTGCCTCCTGAGGGCTGGGATTAAAGGCGTGCGCCACCACCTGCTAGCTGGGGTTTGCATTTTTTATCTTTAAGACGGGGACAGTCCTATCATGACACAGGGGTTCTACAGGTTCAGTAAGAATACCATGAAATGTGTGCCAAGACAGCAAAAGGTACTTGGTACAGAGTAAATGTTAGCCAAGACCTTTATCAGACACACTGTCCCTCTCACTGGCACCTGTGGCTTTGTGTGCCCACTGACCATCTGGGTCTTATCACAAAGTGCTCCATGGATGACTGAGAACACAAATAAAAGCAGGCAGCCTTGTGTTTCCAGTTTTTATGAAAATTAATAACATTAATACCTCATAGACATATACATACACACACCACTATATACATAGTCATTAAGTTATTAATTAGTCTCTGTATAAAACGTTTCTACATTAGTGTTCTGAGCTAGGCCCAGTCAGTCCTTGGCATATTCACAGTAGCAGCCCTAGGGCTTGGCCCAGTGGGCAGGCAGTGAGGAGGTTACAGAGCGGCCAGCCCTGCAGTGAGCACAGATGTCCTGGGCCGCTCACCCTCCAGTCCTTGGTCCCTGTCTTGACATAGGAAGATCAGCTGCTCAGTGCAAGGGCGAAAAGATCCCGTGCCTAATGCTACCTGGTGCCCCAGGGCCTTTGTGTGGTGGCTTCAGGCACCCTGGCAAGTCCTAGAGAATGCTGGCCAGCTCTGTGGAGTCTGTATCCGAGCAACCCGAGCTGCTGGCTTCATCTCTGCAAGAGTAAGAGAAGGCCGGTTAGAAGAAGCATCTTCACCCTCCTCTGCTGCCACCTGCCTGAGGAATCTTGACCCTGGAGTCCAAGGCAGCTGCCAGTCTTGTCTAAACCCCAGGACAGTTTACTCACTCCCACTATCTACCCAAAAACTGTCGGTTGCTGTTCCCACCGAACAAAGGGCATCACAAACCTCAGAGAGCCACTGGCTCTGGCTGGCTGACACAGTGGCATGAGTCATTCTACCCTGTCCTATCATCTCTGGCCATGCCAGAGGGCCTGAATGCCAGGAGGGCATCAGAATACAGGTTGCGGCTAGAACACAGGGCAAGACTCTAAACCTTATCACGGTTCCTGTCTAAACTTCGGTTTTCTTCATCTGTAGGATAGGAATCATAAGAATCTTGCCATGGGAGGTAGCTGTCTTCCCTGTACTAAGGAAGCAGAGCCAGGTCAGTTGTGTTGCTATCAAACAGCAGCCTGAGCTAAATGACATCCTGCCCCAAAATAACAAAACAACAGAACAGCTCAGCTGCCGTAGGATATTGTTGGAACACTAGGGGGATCCTATAAGCATACATCTAAACACAGGTTCCTTCAGGACAGAGAGTTTGGTTTTGCTTTTAGAGGCAGGATCTTTCTACATAATCCTGGCTGTGCTGGAACTCACTGTGTAGAACAGGTTGGTCTCAAACTCACAAAGACCTACCTGCCTCTACCTCTTTGAGTGCACAGATTAAAGATCTGTGCCATCATGCCCAGCTATTTTTTGTTTGTTTTTTGCTTGCTTGCTTGCTTTTTCCTACCACAATGCTGGTACCTAGAAAGCGTTTCTTGGGCAGGGCAGTGGTAGCATACACCTTTAATCCCAGCACTTGGGAGGCAGAGGCAGACAGATTTCTGTGAATTTGAGGCTAGTCTGGTCCACAGAGTGAATTCCAGGACAGCCATGACTAGACAGACTCTGTCTGGAAAAAACAAAAATCAAATAAAAAGCCAAACAAACCAACTTGTTGCCTGTTGAGAAAACACAAAGACAAAGGCAGTGTGGTACCTAGCATGTACTAAGACTTATCTAACTCTGTCCATCAGCAGCACCAGTTGAGAACTTAGACCGACTGACCACACACACACACACACACACACACACACAGCTCTCACCGTAGAGCTTGCAGAGCTTTCTTATTCTGTTGCTGCTTCTCCTCGTCCCCCCCCCACACACACGTACACACTCACACACACACACACACACACACACACACGCGCGCGCAAATGCACACGCACACACTCACACGCACACGGCTCTCATCGTAGAGCTTGCAGAGCTTTCTTATTCTGTTGCTGCTTCTCCTCGTCCCCCCCCCCCACACACACACACGCACACACTCACACGCGCACGCGCACATGTACACGCACACACTCACACGCACTCGGCTCTCACCGTAGAGCCTGCAGAGCTTTCTTATTCTGTCGCCGCTTCTCCTCGTCGATGGGGTACAGCTTGAAGAGCAGCAGGCCCAGCAGAATGAGGATAATAGGAGCCATGGTCACCAGCATCTTCAGTGTAAACTTGACCTGTTCTGGCTGGGAGCACCTCTGTGCCTGGTACTCAGCAAAGCTGTGGGACCCAGTGGGCAAGGAGTGGTGAGGATGGGTACCTGAACCCTAGCCCTGTCCCCAGCCTTGCCCAAGACTCACAGGCCACTCACTCGAGACTGAGGGTAGAGACACCCAGTGAGACTCCAGAGGCAAACTTGGTGAAGAAGACATAGAAGGAGAAGAAGATGGGCTCGGTGCCAGGGGAGTGAGGGTGTTTCAGGTGGAAGTCATCAATAACGTCAGGCAGCATGGACCTACGCAGAGTGGGTGGTGGTAGCCATGAATGACCCTTACCTAGATACCAGCCATATGGTATCCATGTCAATAAGCAGCAACTGTCTTCTGGGAGCTTGAAGTGAGGGGATAGCTCTACAGGCCCCATCTATCAAGATGAGTCCCACTTTAGACGTTCTGCTTGGCAAAGAGAGGGCAGGCTAGGTGTTTCATAGTTTACAACCTCTATCCCTGTATCAGGCAGACCCACCGCATCCCAGACCCATAGGAAGGCAGGAGGAGAAGCCACCAAATCACTGGGTGTTGGCTGGGGAATACGCTTGGCGAGCCTCTGTGCAACCTACCAGGGTAGCAAGAAGGCAGCTGCTACACTGACACCAGCTGCTATGGCCACCACGTAAGTGACAATTAGATTACTCTCCATGAGGGCCACCAAGATGAGAAAAGGAACTGCAGACTGGAACAGAAGGTGCAAGATGGGTCACCCAGGAGGCTCTCACCTATAACTCTCCACATACATCCCACCTCAACTCCCCCTCTACCCTAGGAGCCCCACTCACAGAGATCCCAATGTATACAGCGGTCTTCTTGCCAAACCGAGTTAGGAACCACTGCCAGATAGGGATGGTGAAGGTGGCCGAGAGCTGTGGGCAACAGGAAAGGTGAAGGAGGGTGCATTACTGCAGAGACCTTCCTACCCATCGCAGGCCCCAAAAGATGCTCCTGGGCCAGCCACTGGCCATGAGGAAGTCGCCAAGCACGTCCGATGCTACCCAGGGGAGTGGGGAATAAGTAATCCTCCCATCTTTTCATAACTCTGAATGCAAACCTGATCTCAGTGGTTGCCATCCTTGTTTTTAACGGACTGTGCTTTCTAACCATCCAGCCTCAAACCTTCTTCTCTCATAACCCTCCCTAAGCAACCGTAGGTGAGAGCCAGGGAAACCTCCCTTACCCCTTCATGACTAGGGAGCACCCCGATGCTGTGGGTGTCTATGGGGTCCTCTGATGCTCCAGGAACCATGCAGACATAGACATCCTCAGCTAGCCTTATGCCTTGTACTCACCATGATGGCCAGGAGGAGGTTCTGGAACTCATTTCGGAAGCCCAAGGTATAGGTGCAGAACAAGGCGAAGTTACCCTCTACCAGCTGGGGCATGGAAATGAAAAAAAAAAGGTGACTTGGGGATCCCAGAGGCCTCTACTTGCCCCCACTCCATCCTGCCTGCCCCTCAGCTTCACCACAGTCCAAATCTTCCCTAACCCGACCCCTAGTAGATGTGCTCTTGGAATGAGCATCTCAGGGCCCCACTCACCATGAAGGCCAGGGAGGTAAAGAGGAAACCGGCGATGAGCTTGACATAGGGGCCATGGCTCATGACCAGCCGGAGGCCCTGAAAGAAGGGCATTGACTCGGCCTGCTGGGCCTCGTAGGGTTCTAGGGATCAGAGAGGATAATGAGGAGGCAGCAGAAGTCCCTTCCAAAGCCTGGTGAGCAGGCAGAAGGGGACAAATGCTCCCCAGAGATGTGTGCGGATCCCCTCCCAGGACGCGTCTCCTCACCTCTCTGCTCCCGCACGCCTAGAATCAGAATGACAGCACAGATGACGTAGATGGAGGCGATGATCCCTGCTGCCAGCAGGTAAGCATTTTGCTGTGACATACAGAGACAGGGTCAGTCTGATCTCATCCCAGCACCCCACTCCACGATCTCAGGCCAGGCCTTTCTCCTGTGGGGGCCTCACATCTGTCTCCATCTGTGAACCAGGAGGGTCATCCTGGACCTGCTGTTGCTTCCCAAGGCTGGGCCAAGTCCAAGTATACAAAATGTTACACAGCCAGACTATGTTGTGTGAAAACCACAGCCCAAGTCTTCCCGCATCACTGCGACTCACTAGGACCCTGGGCAAGTGGCTTGGCCTCCCGGGTTTCACTTTTCTCATCTATAAAGTGGGTATATGTACATCCTAATATTTACATTTACCAAATGCCCACTAACTGATAAATACCAGCTACTATTACTGCTTATAGAACAAACACAAGGTACCCCATTTGTTCTTTTCCCAAACCCCTGCCCTGTCAGGGGCCTCACCGTTTCTTTGAGGGAGGCGGTACTCTGGGTGCGATTGACAACATCTGAGGCCACCACAGAGCCATTCTGGTCCTGGAGACAAGGTGCCTTGGCTTGGCCCACAATTTGGCCTTGGATCGCTGTGCCTATCACTGTGCCCAGCACCTCCACAGTCATTCCTAGGCAGGGAAGAGGTCTTTTCAGATGGGCCCTCATTGTCCAGAGGCCCAGGGAGGAAGGTCTGATGGCTGGAAACCACTCTTAGCTCCAGGTAAGTTGGACTAGGGTGTAGACCAGATGACATTTGACCTACTTTCATGGCCTTTCTCTGTGTGACCTTCAGGTTAGTCTCTCTACCTCTTGGGTCTCACTTGAGAGATAAAGGAAGTGGGTTCTAACATGTTTTCATGGGCTAGGGGTATAACTCAGTGGTTAAGCGACTGCTTAGCAGACACAAGGCTCTGCATTGAAACCCCAGAGGGAGAGGGGTTCACCCCAGACACACACACACACACACACAGAGGAATAGAGCAAAGACCTAGACACACAAAGTACAAGGGGGTGAGACGCAGAAGCAGAAAGGTCCAGGGCCCTGCAGGCATGGCCAGGATGGGGGTGGGGCGTAGGGACTTACGATAGGCAGTGGCCGAGTCTCGCTCGCTCTGCTCTGTGCTGATGAACATGGTGAGCGCTGAGTAGGGAACATGGAAGCACTGTAGTGGAAGAGAAGCTCTCAGATGGTTAGATGGATGAGACCGGCAAAGGCCCCCAGGGTCCACCCTTGCTCCTGCCCCTCACCAAGGTACCAAGGGGAGGGGCCCACACTCACCGTGACCAGTGTCTCAAAGAGGCAATAGAAAAGCAGGTACCAAAGGAACCCGTGTGAACTTTCCATCCCTGACGGGAAGTCAGGCACGAACCAGATGAGGAAGTAAGCAATGATGGCCAGGGGGGTGGAGAAGATGATCCTGAGGAAAGCAGAGGGGTCTGAGCGGAGGCTAGGGACGTCTAAGGGCCCAGATCTGATCCACAAGTGCCGGTCAACAGAGGAGGAAGTCTGAGTTCTCTCAACCCAGAGTGTCAGAATAAGGATTGATAGCCGTGTCTGAAGGACCGAGTAGGGCAAGTTCCTGGACCAAATTCTTGAACAAGGAGCTTGAAGGGGGCAGAGAACAAGCAGCATGGGGTCAGACTCTGAGTCTCATGCATATCTGTCCTGGAGCAAGAATCCCAGAGAAGGGGGCGGTCCCAGCATCTGTCCTTAACCTTCCACACATCTCTTGTACACACACACACACACACACACACAAGGAAGCTGGAGTGGGTGGGAGAGGCCAACTTCAGGTAAAGGGGAAAGGGGTCACGGAAGAGGATCAGGCTCAGTCACAGAAGTATAAGGAGGGTAGAGGGACAAATCTCTGGCCAAACTATCATGAGGAATAAGGATTCCTCAGGGCAGACTTCCCAGCATTAGTATAGGAAGCAAAGGGCAAAGGTTAAAAGGAAGGCCGCAGGCCAGCAAGACAGCCCAGTAGGTAAATGGCTTGCTTCGAGGCCTGACAAACTGGGATTTATCCCTGGGACTCACATGAAGGAAGGAGGAAACCAACTCCCACAAGCTGTTCTCTGGCCTCCACATACCGTGCTGTGGCACGCCCACATGTGTGCATGTGTGCGTATACACACATAAAGTAAATATTGAAAAAAGAAGAAAGCTTTGAGTTACACTTTCTGAGTCTGTCACTAATTATAAAAACTTAGTCTTAGGTGAGTTATTTAACTTCTCTGAGACTCATTTCCTCACATGTAAAATGAAAATAAAAAAGAATACACTACCTATGTTCAACATTTACCTAAATATTTATGAGGTGAAATTACGTGCTAGGAACTATTCTGTTGCAGATGTGTCAATGAAGAAGAAACCACTGATCTTGTAAAACTCACAATCTAGTTGGTACGCAACACAAATTATATGTTATTCAGACTTAAAAATAAAAATCTTGACACCTGCTATAGCACAGAACTTTAAGGAATGGCCATGTGGAATATAACTGTTCCTGAGAGACAAATACTGTACAGTTTAATTTATAGGGGGTAACCAAATCCACAGTTCTAGACATGACCCCGACAAGATTTATCAACCCCTAAATCCAATGACATGAGTTCAAATTCACAGACACATAAGAGAAAAAGAATCAATTCCTGCAAGTTGTCGCCTTACTTACACATACACACCACGATATATCCTCTCAGTACCCCGCCCTCACCCAAAAAATAGTGGTTGACAGGGGTAGGAAGGAGTAGGGATTATCTTTTAATGAACTCAAAGTTTGGGTTGGAAAAGATAAAATTATTGGTCTAAGCTAGGCAGTACAGGCACTGTACTTTTAATCCTCAGCATTCAGCAGGCCCAGCCAGGTAGATCCCTGAGTTCAAGTCCAGCCTGGTCTATAGACGGAGTTCCAGGGGACAGAAGGTAGTGATGGTCACACAAGGTTGTGATGATACTTAATGCTACTCTATTGGACACCTTAAAAGCTTACAATGAGCTGGGCATGGTGGTGTGTCCCGTAAGCCCACATTCAAGAGACATAGGCAAAAAGATCTGAGTTCGAAATCAGCCTGGGCTACATAGAGATCTGGTTTTGTTTTTAAATGACGGGCACAGTGGCTGGAGGGATGGTTCAGCAGTTAAGAGCACTTGTTCTTGCATAAGACCTAGGTTCAATTCTCAGTACCCACACAGCATGTCACAACCATTCATAGCTCCAGTTTCAAAAGATCTAACGTCTTCTTCTAACCTCCCCAGGCACCAGGCACAGATACACACGCAAGCAAAACAGTGACACACTATATTCTCTTTCAGTTTGTTTTTGGTTTCTTTGTTTTGTTTTGCTTTGAGTCAGGATCTTTCTACATAGCCCAGGCTGGGCTCCAACTCAGGGATCCCCCTGCCTCTACTCAAGAGGCTGACTCGGGTTGATTTCTCTGAATTTAAGACCACACTGCCCTACATAAGAAACTGCAGGGTAGCCAGGGCTGCATAGTGACACCCTGTCTAAATAATAAAACAAGCAAGGCTTTCGCTAGAGGTGCTGGTACATGGACTCTAACCTGGGCACATAAGAAATGGAAAACCAGCAGGTAGAGCCTTGCCCGGGCTGCATGAAACCCCGTCTTCAAAGAACAAACCCGAACAAAAATCAGAGGTATAGAATGAACACTCACTTGGCACGGGAAGGCCCTGGGTTTGAGTTCTACCACAGAAAAATACATAAATAAGGCAAATGCTAGACTATATTTTGTCACAGTCTTTGCAACAGTCATATAACATATTAAAAGGTGACATGTGCTACGGAGAAAAGAAGAAGGTACGTAGACAGGAGGCTGAGGGTGCAGTTCACAGCTGGCTGAGAGGATGTTTGCTAACTGTGAAGGCGTGGATGGGGTCAGGGAGTCAGCACTGCAGATCTCTGAGAATATGGCCCCAGTCAGTGCAAAGGTCCTCAGGCAGGAGGATGGAACGGCAGGGCCCTGTGGGCTGGAGGACAGTGAGCAAGGGAGATGGAATTAGGAGATAACGTGTGGAGAAAATGGGCCGCCTCACAGGCAAGTGTAAGGACTTCCACTCGGTGGGTTGAAGTAGGCTTGAGTCTTAAATAAGTTGACAGAAAAATGTTGAACAGTACTTGGGACATTAAGTGTTTGCTGTGATCAGAGCAGGAGGGCTCAACTGAAGAAGTGGCCTTCGGGAACTACTATAAGCCAGGGCTACAAGTGGACAATGCCACCTCAGGTCCCCCTGCATCTCAGTCTCTCTGTGTGACCCTGCTGACAGGGTCTCACAGTTGGCCTTGGGAATTCCTGGGAGAGAGAATGTCACTATCTTTGTGGTTTGTAGGAGGGGCTCAGAATAGGAACTATCCTAATGTCTGGAACGGGGAAGACAGGCGGGTAAAGCTAACACTAGCCAATTCGGACAGTTCCAACCCCCTTTTGGTCTCCATGCCTAGAGGTGCAGCCTGGGATGCCTATGAGTCATCCCGTGTGTATTCTGACATACACCCGGGCACTTGCCACCCAGAAAGCAACCTAAGGGGCCCTAGAAACTTTCCTGGAATTGCTGTCACACTGACCTAGCAAGAATCCTCAGATCTCCCTCCCACAAGGAGGCCTTGATGGCCCCCCTCCTCCTCCTTCCACCCCTCACGTTGTCTCCTCAGAGAACAGGGCTCCTCCTCAGCCTTCCTCAAACACTCCATCCTCAGAGACAGGCAGCTGAACAGTGAACAGGAACCCGATGTGACTGGGAGTAACCCCTGTGCCGCCGCGCAGTCAGGCAGCGGCCTCCTATTGGCTGGGCCCCATGAGGCGATGTGGGAGCAGGGCCCCGCCCTCCACCAGCTGCCAAGAGGCCGGCACAGGGCCAAGTCTCACAGGCTGGCTCTCGGGACTCCCTGAGCAGCTCGCCCAGGTAAAGAAGGCTCCCCTACCCTCCCCTTCACCCCCTTGGCCATGAAGCCTGGATCAAAGGCTCCACGCTGGTTTTTTGCCAGGGGCTGGCAGGACTGGGGTGGGTGGGGGGCCTCGTGGGAAAGGAAACTGTGGAGGTGCAGAGGCTGCTGGAAGAGCTTTGAAGGCCGGAGACCAGGTATGGGCGCCCCTGGGGCAGGAAGGCGCCCACTTAAGCTTGGATGGGCTGGAGATGAAAGGGGTACCACCCCCCCACCTCCTGAAGCAGGATGTCCTGGAGGGAACCAGAGCCCCGGCTTGGCCTGCCTTGTATGTCTCCATCACTGTCTGATCTACAGCAACTGCCTCCCCCCAACCTTGCCCCACCAGCTGAAACTGAATAACACCAAGGGAAAAAATAGTCCCTTCACTCAGTGCTTTGGGATGGGTCCGGAAGTTCTCAGTGTCACCCTTACCCGTGTCCTACCATGAACTACCTTGAAGGACTGTCAAATTGTGTATCAGTACCTGCCGGGAGCTACGCTGAACGTTTTACATATTAACATCCTCACCATACCTCCATTTTACCTAAGGTTCAGAGATGTTTAGTAACTTGCTCGAGATTGCACAGTAGTGAAGCTGCCATTTGAACCCAGGTACCCTCTCAATTGTTCTGCAGGCCTACCTACCTCTGCCGCCATCAAATGGCAGAAGTGGGGATTCCAGTCTCACCAAGGTGAGTGAGGGAACTAACTCAGCCCACTCTGGTCAGCCTGGAAATGAACTGTCTAGGTGTCCCTATGCCCAAGCCTGGGGAGCCTCAGGTCGAGGTTTCAACACCTTTGAGCTGTTGTGTCATGCTTTCCATCAGCCTCCGACTTGTGACGGATGGAGAGGGAGGAAGACTGAGGGGGAAGAAACGCCTTTCTTTACTACGGAGGAACATAGGAATGTTTCTACTTACCAGGGCATGAGGCGTCCCAGGCGAGTCCAGGAGGACTTGCTGATGCAGAAACCCACCAGAGGGTCCGTGAAGGCATCCCAGGCTCGACCCACAAAAAGGATAATGGAAGCAGGGAGTGGCTTCACCTGCCAAGGGGCAGAAGCAAAGGTGTCCTTCATTCATTGGCCTTCGAGGGCGTCCCCCACTGCCACACCCAGGCCACCAAGACCTTACATTGCTCCCACCTGGATCTTAAACACATTTTTTTTTTCTTGAGACAGGGTTTCTCTGTGTAGCCCTGGCAGTCCTGGAAGTCGCTCTGTAGACCAGGCTGGTCTCGAATTCAGAGACCTGCCTGCCTCTGCCCCCCAAGTGCTGGGATTAAAGGTGTGCAACCACCACTTGGTTTCCCTCACTTTCTTAATAGTGACAATAGCAGATGCCAGGGTTTAGCTCAGTAGTCGCATGCTTGTCTAGAACGGAAGAGCTACTTTAGTTCTCCCACACTGTGATAAACAATTATGACAACAGCGTGTGGATGTGGTGGTGCATGCCTTTAATCCCACTACCCTAGAGGTAGAAGCAAGATCTCTGTGAGTTCAAGGCCAGCCTGGTCTACATAGTGAGTTCCAAGACAGTCAAGAATACATAGACCCAGTCTCAAAAAAAACAACAACATAGTAATAATGATATGATGATGATGATGATGATGATGATGATGATGGCGAAAGTGATGATGATGACAATGAGCCCCTGGACACCTGATAACAGAGCTAGTGCTTGTTCCCTAGGCCACCACAGTGAGCCTCAGTTTCCCCATCTATAAGAGAGTTATGGGTTACGGTGTGTTTTTATGAGGCCAAGCTTTATCCTGGATATGGAAAAGGGAATGTGTAGATGATTTCTTTCATCTTTTTTTTTTCTTCTTACTAATTTAAATTATGTGATTGTGTATTGGGATTTCTTTGCGCGAGTACAGGAGCCTTGGAAGCCAGAGACACTGGATCCCCTAGAGCTGGAGTTACAGGCAGTTGTGGCTGTAAGTGGCCTGGCCTGGGTAGACAACTCAGGTCCTCTGAGAGAGCAGTGAGCTTCTAACCATGGAGCAACCTCTCCAGTGACTCCCCCCACCGTGTGTGTGTGTGTGTGTGTGTGTGTGTGTGTGTGTGTGTGTGTATCTGTGTGTCTGTGTGTGTATGTGTGTGTAGGAAGACTCATCTGCAGTCCTGACTGGCCTAGAACTTGGCAAGTAGACCCGACTGGTCTAACTTGCAAGTGCTGGGATTTACAGATGTGAGGCTTTATGCCTGCTCTATAGATGATTACAGATGTGAGGCTTTATGCCTGCTCTGTAGATGACTTTTAGAAAGTGTCCTGTCACTAGTTACTCAAACCATCTCATACTTTCCAAACACTTTAGGGTCTAGCTTCAACATCATCCATAAAACCTTGATTTTTTTTTTTTAACTTTGTTTTTGAGACAGAGTCTCGGGCTGGTTTTGAATCTCAATCCTCCTGCCTTGGCCTCTTAAGTGCTGGGATACCCGGCGTGTGCCCTGATGTCCAGTTGTTCCAACCCTCCCCTGGAAGGCTGGCAGCCTCCCCACACTGTACCCCCACCCTGCACTCTCCCCATTTTACACTGAACGTCAGGTTCTTCTTATTTATAACCCGCTTGAGACCCAGCCATGGGAACGGCTGGAGACCTAGCTACTGAATGAGTCTTCTGTCCTTCCTGGGGCTCAGTGTTCCACACCTGCAAATGGAAACTACTATGCCTCACTTGCCCAGAGATGCTACACAGAAAAGAGCCAGTGAGGGCACCCCGGAGCCATGGTTACCCGGTCTCCCACTCTCTCATCCAGACAGGGCAAATTCTTTGGATGCCAGGCTGCCAGCCAAGGCTTCTCAAAGTACACACAGTAGCCCTGCTTCACCCAAACTACCCCTCTCCATCAGAGACCCCCCTAGTCCCGGGATACTAACATCTATCTGCCTGTACCTTCAGGTTTCCCCTACCCATCAGCAAGCTGCGAGCTCCTCACTCAGGTGAAGGTGAGATGCAGCTTTTCCATCAGCCTAGCAACGGCAACACCCACTAAACCCTGAGCCAAGCCAGCTGACTGTCTTCCAGCCAGGGACATGGTGTGCCAGTCTCTTCTAAGAACAGCGTCACCAGTGGGTCCCGTTCTTCCTCAGCCACTGCCCTATTCTGCCAGGCTCTCTATTGCTCCGGCCAGGCAAGGAAGCCGTTGCCAGCTGCGGTTCCTGGGGCAGGTAGACTCCCCTCCCGCACACTTCCTAAAGCCCTATTTCCCACCTACTGTGACCCTGAGTAGCAGCCAAGGAATGTGTTCTGGTCCTGTTTTACCACCGGGGAAAACTGAGTGACCCTGCCAAGAGCCCATCAGTTCCTTCTGGCTACTGAAGAAGCCTGTGGTCCCGTTACTCACCTTAGCCACATCCAGTAGGTAGATCTGCAGGAAGAATCCTAGCGCGCAGCCGGTCAACTGGTATGGGGCCCCTCCAACGGCATAGCAGAGCTTGTTGCAAATGGACAGTTGGTGCTTCTTTTTTGGTTCCTTCTGGAAAGAGAAGGAAAGAATGAAAACAGGCCCAGGATTCTGGCCTCCAACCTAGAATGAGCGAGAGGCATTTACTTCTTCAGCCAACTCGGCCAAGAGGAATGGCTCTACCTTGCCTGGTTCTCGCCTGGGGAAATCTCACTTCCCCTACCACAGAGGAAGTAGTCCTTAAACCCAGACTTATCCCCTATCCCCAGACTCTGAGGAAACCTAGCATCTTCCATCTTTAAAGATCTCCCAGGCCAGGTGTAGTGGAACCAGCACTAGGGAGGCAGAGCCAGAAATATCTCTTAAGTTTGAGACCAACCTGGTCTACAGAGCTAGTTCCAGGTCAGCCAGGGATACAAAGAGAAACCCTGTCTCAAATAAGTAAGTAAGTAAGTAAATAAATAAATAAATAAATATCTTCTCCCAGGCCCTCAGCTCCTTTCCAAGTTACCCAGAAAGAACATGCTGTAGCAGTGGACCTGTCCCTACCTGGTACTAGCTGCCACAACCTGAAAATCCTCTTGCTGCCAAAAGTTGTCTGAGCCCAGCCCAGGCTCCCGCCCTGACGCCCCGCAGCAGCAGCTAGAATCCACCTGCCTACTAGATCAGAGCTCTAGAGCGGGGCGGGGGGGGGGGGGGGAGGTGGGGGGGGGGAGGGGGTGGGAGGTAGCCCAGCCCGCTGCATCCACAGCTGTTCTTTCAATCTGTCCCAAAGTTCCCGGGCCCCTGTAGGGAGTCTTCAGCTCCAGGCAAACCCTTGAGCAGTCCTACCATCCGGCTGTCTAACACGCACGCTTTCTAGCTCCTAGGGGACCTTGGAGAGGGGTAAAAAGGGCTCCAGGTGCAGGGCTCAGCCTTCTCCGGGTGGAGCACTAGGGGAGGCTGAGGTTGCCCAGGGAAAGTAGAGATTACTCATACATGGTAACTGCATAATTGCTTACTCGCTTCTTCCAAGAACAGTTAATAAAATTAAAAGGAAAAGTTATGCACCTCCCAATTAAATATATTGTCAGAGATCCCATTCCTGGGGCCGCATGGTTTCACGGTGTGGTTAAACAGATCCAAAGAGCTAGAGCCGATCGGAGAGAGAGAGCATGTGGAGACACGCGGACCTCTGCATGTGAACCCTCAGTCACACAAACGTTTCGGTATGCGGCTCCTTTAAGAGCAGAGCCCTCGTTCTTATGAATGAACTTGAGTGGCCCTCCTCTGAGTTAAAGCACGAGAGTGGGGGGTGGTAAGAGATGGAGAGCCAAGGGGACTCTCAGATTTCTGGGGTCTCTTCCGATCTAGGGAGAGAAACTAGCGTGGCTCAGCACAGTGGAACCTAGAGCGCTGGGGAGAGCCCCACGCCGTGTAGAGTTGCCGGCGCCGCTCTTGGCGCAAACTCATTGTAGGGGTGTGCAAAGGGGCTTCGGACTTTCCCCATCACTCCCCGGTCCCGGAGCACTCCTTGGACTCTCCTTTTACCAAGCTTCACTGTACCCTGTTACCCTCAAGTGTCCTAAGGCCAGACCTAAACCTCCGACGCCCCTGTGCCCATAGCCCGGCCAGCCCACCACCCCTTGCCCTCCTCTCGGGATCTCACCTTCACCTGGGCCGGCCGTTCACTGGCTTGGAGGATGCCGGTGGGGAGCAGACCCGCCGCGGAACCGCTCTCGGCGCCCTCTCCTTTGGCCATGACCCGCGGGCCACGCCGCGTGGGACCGAGACGCCGGGATGCTCTTGTGTTCTGCCGGCCGGCACTCGCCTGTGGCTCCGGTCCTAGGCGCAGCCGCAGCCACTACTACGTTGACTAGCACTTAGCAAACCAGAAACGCCGGCAAAGAAAACTCCCTAGCACGCCCCCTCCGCGCCTCTTAAAGGTTCGGTCCTACGCCTCCAGCCAATCCCTGCGCGCGCCGGCCCATCCCGTCTGGTGGAGCCTCGCTGCTCAGCCACGTTCTCAAAGCCAGCAACTCGCACCGAGTGCTCCTAACCACCTAAGCGAGACTGAGAAACCCACCTGACTCGCCCGAGGAAACTGAAGCCCCAGGCTGAAAGTGACCTGTCCGAGGTCCCCCAGAGTGAGTTCTCCCTGGGTAGAGCCTGTAGCCTTTGACTTCTGAGCCCCCATCAGCCCCTTTGAAAATCCGGAATCAGGTGGCTTCTCCCCTCCCCCAAACCTGAGGCCATAGGCTGTAACTTTCACTATCAATGTCCCTCGTGTCTCAAGATCGACAATTCCCTCTTTGTCTCTTTGATATGGGATGTCCCTTTTTCAATGGGACAGAAAAATTACCAAGTCCAGTGACTGCCCCTTCCAGCAGGGAAACTCTCAAGTTATAAGGAGCCATGACCACGGGAGCCTTTTATGGGTAGCTTTCTAACAGGCTTAGTATGATCTCACTGGGTGCTTATGAGCTCCATCTGAGGGTGGTACTATTATTATCCCCATTTTACAGCCCAGGAAAGGGGGACACAAGAAGAGCAGCTGTTAAGACACAGACAGGCCAAGAAGGTTTTGTCCAGTTCCTAAGTCTTTACTCATGACTGTCCTGCTCTGCCCCTCAGCGTAAATTACAGAAGGCTGAACTGTGTCTGTGTGCTCCCAGACAGGAAGCCCTGGGAGATACAAGACTCTAGCAACCCTCTGTGTCGAAAGAAAGAAAGAAAGAAAGAAAGAAAGAAAGAAAGAAAGAAAGAAAGAAAGAAAGAAAGAAAGAAAGAAAGAAAGAAAGAAAGAAAGAAAGAAAGAAAGAAAAGCTTTGAGAAGGAGAATACAGAGGAATGTGGTTCTTGAAAGAAGGGAGGACTGTCATCTAAACAGAGGCCAGGCAGAGACCAGCCTTTGCTGCCTTTTCTTCCACCTCTGCTAACGGCACTCCAGGTTTCCCAGATACCCAGGAGCCTGGGTGAAGTCCAGCTCTCCCTCCTCAATGAAGTTTCTGCTTAGAATCTCAGAGGCCGCTCCCACTGGACCTGTGTTTCTCGATGTCAGACTCCTTCCCCACCCCCCTTTAAACTCAAATTGCAGGGAAGAACTATTGAGATCTGACTCCCCCACAATGGCCACCGCACCCTTGTGTGCCCTGGCAGATCCCATCTGGGCACATCACTGTCCAGAAACAAGCCAAGGGGAACAATGAAGCCCGTAAGAAGCCTATTGCCCCCACTGTGAGCTGTGTCACACTGCCCTATCTCTCTCTTCCCTGCTCTAGGAAGGAAGCTAAGGAGTCCTGTATGGTCTTTTCCAGCCCTAAATTCTTCACTCCTTTGAATCGCAGCATTCCATAAGTGATCTGAATAACCAAGCCAGATCATGCCCTCCTTAAAAATAAAAACTCTATCTCTTTTACTTCCATATCCCACTAACAACGCAGTGCGTGTAAACTCAGGCACCAGAGGAACCAGCCGATTCAGAAAAATCCCAGGTACCTCCATGGACCGTCTATATAGTTGTTCCTGGACAATTGTTAACCTCCTCGTGTACAAAATAGGGACCTACCTAATAGTGTTGTTCGGGGGATAAGACAAGAAGTTGTACAGGAAACATTTCGCACAAGAGCTCAGGAGCTGAGGCTGGGCTAGTTCCCCTCCTGGCCTGATTCCAGCCTGTCAGTGTAGCAACGCAAGATTCCAGATATGGCCTGACCAAGCCAGCACAATAGACCTATTATTTACCCCAGTCTGGATACGACACATTGTTAATGCAGCCTAAGACTGCTGGGTTTCAGAGCCTTTCTCTCCCGTGATTAGTTCCCATCAGGTTGTGGTTAACTAAATCATTCAGATCCTTTGCACCAGAGCTTGGGGTCAAGTCGGGTTCCTTCACCATCCTCTACTTCGTGTGCTGTCGCCAAGCTCTCGGCAGAATAATGTCATCTGCTTACTTCCGCCTGCAGAAATGGTTTTGAATTCTGGCTCTATTGCCCACGATTTTCTTCCGTTCTAAATTCAGGTCCAGCTTGATCTCGCAACTTCTATCCCTATTGGTCAGGGCAGCAGCACCAGAGGCAGTAAGTCATCCTGAGCAAATCGGAGCATTGTGAGCCCAATAATTCCCAATTACCAAACTCCCACTGTCTACTAGGCAAGCACTGCGCTGAGTGGCTTTGCTTCACATGTACCATCTAATTAACTTATTCTAGCACCGGCAAGAGAGGCTGTTTTCATTACCCCAGTCTATAGATGTTTAAACCCAAGACTAAAAGAAGAGAGGCAAGGGTTTGATTTTTTTTTTTTAAGACTTTATTATTACTATAAGTAAGTACACTGTAGCTGTCTTCAGATGCACCAGAAGAGGGAGTCAGATCTCATTACGGATGGTTGTGAGCCACCATGTGGTTGCTGGGATTTGAACTCAGGACCTTCAGAAGAGCAGTCAGTGCTCTTTCCTGTTGAGCCATCTCACCAGCCCCAAGGGTTTGATTTTTTTAAGCTTGATGGCAAACTTGATTGCTATCGGTTCCTACAGTCCTGGCTGGATGACTCTATTAGTCCCTTTGGACATTCCCCTTCTACCTCCTCAGATCCATCAGGCCCAGAGCCCAGGTGATTATGTTGAAGCTCTGGAAAGCTAACCAGCTCTATTGGCCTCAGAAGCCTGGAGGAGAAACCTGGGCCCCTTCTTCAAAGCCCCCATCTTCTCGTGAGCGTAAAGGGCAAACAGCTACTCATCCAGTAGTAGAGTAGGACTGTCCTAGCCACCAGTCCCCTTTCTGGGTCTAGCTCAGGATTTCAACTAAGGACAAACAAGCATGAGTGCGAGCGTGCATTCTCTGTGTCGCTCTGTACTTCCTTGCATCCAAGCAAGGCTGCTGCTAGGTACTCCCCAGAGACCTTTCTGGGTCCCGTGACCTTTCTGGAAGTAGAGAAGCAGAGTATACACAAAGATCCCAGAGGGGGTAGGAATACTGTACAGTTCGTAGAGTGCTGGTCCAGCATGCCTAAAGGCCCAGGTTTGGTTACCAGGAACTGGCATGGTCATGCATACCTGCTATCCCAGTGCTTAGGAAACTGAGGCAGAAGGATTGTTCAAGACTAGCTGGCCTAGCAAGTTGTGGTGGTGTATGCCTTTAGTCCCAGCACTTGGGAGGCAGAGGCAGGTGGATCTCTGTGAGTAGGAGGCCAGCCTGGTTTACAAAGCAAGTTCCATGGCATCCAGGATTATTACACGGAGAAATCTTGTTTCAAACAAACAAGCAAATAAAAGATTAGCTAACTTAGGCTACATGGTAAGACCCTGACGAAAGAAAGAAAGAAAGAAAGAAAGAAAGAAAGAAAGAAAGAAAGAAAGAAAGAAAGAAAGAAAGAAAGAAAGAAAGAAAGAAAGGCTGGTGAGATGGCTCAATAGGTAAAGATCTTGCTGCACAAACACAGGGCTCAAGTTTGTATGCCCATAATCCATGTAAAAGCCAGGCAAGGTGACTCATGTCTGCAACATCTGCACTGGAGGATGGACAGGCAGAGGCAGGCAGGTCCCAGAGACTTGCTGGCCAGCCAGTCTAGTTAGAATAGTAACCTTCAAGTTCAAAGGGAGAGTCTGTCACAAAAAATAAGGTAGAAAGCCATAGAGAGGCACAAGATGTTGACTCTGGTCTCCATACATTTATTCATGGGTGAACATACATTCCCATCCTCTCTCCCTCCCTCTCCCTCTCCCTCTCTCTTTCCCTCTCTCTATCTCCATCTCTATCCCTACTTCTATCTCGATCTCTCCTTACCTCACTGAGTTGGCATAATTATATGAAGATTAAGTGAAATGCTTAAAATAGTCACCTTGACACAGTGTAAGCCAGTGGTTCTCAACCTGTGGGCTGTGACCCTTTTGAGGGTCATATATCAGATATTCTGCATATTTACATTACAATTCATAACAGTAGCAAAATTACAGTTATGAAGGATCAGCTAATTACTTTTATGGTTGGGGGTCACCACCACTTGAGGAACTGCATTAAAGAGCTGTCAGCATTAGGAGGGTGAGAACCACTGCTGTAAGAACTATACAAATTGTTTCACTGTGGTTATCATTGTTATTCTTACTTCTATACTGGGCAAAACCTTACTATGTAAAGCTCTTTTTGCCAAAGGAGATAAATTTTTCTTGTAACTAGCTGCCTGTCTCTAAACCCAGCACTTGGGAAGCAGAGGCAGGGAGATCTCTGCCAGTTTGAGGCCTCCCTGGTCTGCATAGAGAATTCCAGGGCTGCCAGGTCTAGGTTTTCATTGTAAATCCTTGGGGGCTAAATTATATCTGATAACTCAAGATGATACGTCTGGCCCAAATGGGACACAGACTAGAATCTCCTGAGGCAGATTATCAGGAAGAAGTACCTGGGAATTAGTACTTGCATATTATTGTTGAGGGAAAGTGTTGCTGAATACTGTTGCTGCCAAATGGAGTAGCTGCAGTCTGTCTCTTGGTGATAAGATTGATCTGTAGTCCTGCCCTGTCAGACCTATGACCCAAACTTCTAGAGAAAAGGGTCAAGCCCATACTTGGCTCAACATTGGCCATCATTGGCAAATTTAATCCTGGGTAAGGAACAGCCAGGGTCAAGAGATAGGGGTTGGGCAGGTCCTGAAGCAAGGGCTTCCTACAGTAGATGCTGGGATAGGGATGTCTCAGCCTGTTTCTGATCTTGTCCCTTTGTTTGTCCCGTGAAGAAGAGGTGGGGCAGAGATTTAGAAGGTGGGACCTTTGAGGATCCCAAGAGAGGCTCCTTAGAAAGGAAATGTCTGAGAGCCCTTGAAGTCACTTTAAGCTGCTAGTTCCTGGAATATTGGTTGCGCAGTTAGGAATCAGGAGAGGTCTCAAGACAGATGCATCTGATCTCATGAGACCATGGACCACTCCACAGGAAAGTCTCCTGAGCTGACCGATGAGTGATTCTAACTCCCAGTTCTGAAGGAACCGAGGAACACGGAGAATATACAGAGATTCCCTGGTACCCTGCCTCCAACTCGGGCTCTTCTCATTCTATACTGTCCCTAGTTCAAGGTCCTCAATCCCAGACAGAAGAGACAGCCCTACTCCCACAATTGAGGAGATGTAAGAATGAAGGCATGACAGGATCTGGAAGATCGTGTGAGGCCTTGCCCCACACTGAGGCCACACTAAGACCATGACACAGAGCAGGGGAAACGTCAGTGTTTAGGCCAAGCTACCAGGTGCCCTGAGGGCTCGTGAGACCAAGTAAAAACCTTCTTGAGCAAGAGCTCAGATATCATCAGAAGAGATCATAGGATGAGCACCTGAGCAATACCTCTCCCTTCCTGGCTAGCCAGACCCATACCCTCCTTTTGATCACACCATAGTTCTGCAAGAAGGCCTGCCCTGCTCCAATGGTCTTGACCCATTCATAGCTGGAAGAGCTTTGACTCAGGTTAATTGACTTGGAACAGGGATCACCTTGTCCCTGGAGTCCTGCCCCGTCTTTGGTCTTTCTTTTTATCCATCTCAACAGATAGCATATTGGACAACCCAATGCTGTGGGATATCTGTTTCCCATCTTCACGGTGGCATACCATGACCTTATGATAATGTTTGAACTTATTCGTATTGATTAAAGGCAAGAGATAACAGCATAGCTGGGACCTAGCTAGATTCATCAGGGCTCTGTTTCTGGTTACGTATATGATTTGGAGCAGATTGCAACTTCTCCTCTTATTTATCTGATCGGTACTTATGTTTCATGGGTATCATCCTGAGGATCTAGTGAGACAATGTATATGTTCAAAACAAAGTTTATAGGTCACAACTCATGATACTTTCTTTCCTTCATCCTGCTTCTGATCGGCAGGATATATGTTTTTGGTAAATAAACACTAGGAGAGCTGGGTAGTGGTGGTGGTGATGGCACATGCCTTTAAGGACAGCACTCAGGAGGCAGAGGCAGGGCCATGTGGATTTCTGTGAGTTTGAGGCCAGTCTGGTCTACAAAGCTCAAGACAACCAGAGATACACAGTGAAACCCTGTCACAAATACATGCATACATGCATGCATACATACATACATACATACATACATACATACATACAAACAAACAAACAAACAACTGGGAGAATAGATTTCTTACCATGTTTTGAAATGTGAAACTTAATCCATGGTGGCCTTGAACTGTGGGTGGGTGGGTAAAGCAGGGAGAGGAGGGAGCTCGAGTCCACAAAAGGATGCTGAAAGGAAACAAGGTGGCCTTGTGAGTGCAGGCATAAAGCTTCCTTCGCACCCACACAGAGATGAGCAAGGTCTGGATAACCTTGTCTTTTGAACAGATCGCATCTAGTTGTGGAGGGAAATAGAGGCAGAATGTGACCACGTGATATAACCTATAGAACCCCTTCTGAGGGCCCAGAATTGAGAACACCAGATTCTGTCTGAGGGATTAAAATCTTGAAAGGCTTTTCAGAGGAGGAAATGATAGAGCTAGGCACCACAGGATGAGAGAGGAAGGGTTCGTGAGACAAAGCGAACGCCTGGGACACAGAGAGAGGCACGATCAGATCAAAGAGGGCGGGATCAGTGAGCAACATGTGCTGCCTGGGATCTTGCTGATATGGAAACTGGTGGTGTGACGTGGTCTTCCCACGGAAGCTTTGCATCCCTGCCCCATGGGCAGAAGAGAGCCCTGGGAAGAATGCTGAGGAATGACATCATTGCTCCCTCTCATCTCGTGAAACTACAAAGGGAGGCTTCCCAGATAGAGTTTGGGGCCTGAGCTGGGTGACTGACAGGACCTGGTAAGCCATGGTTCAGTGCTTGGTAAGGAGTGCATCATCCCAGACTCTCCCCATCTTCCCTGGTGACAGCAGCAGCATTTCAGTTGCTCTAATTCAACTTTTCTTCACTCTTTTTGCCTTTCTTGAGACAGTGTTTCTCTCTGTGTAGCCCCGGCTGTCCTGGAACTCACTCTGTAGACTAGGCTGGCCTCAAACTCAGAGATCTATCTGCCTTCTGCCTCACCAATGCCAGAATTAAAGGCACGAGCCATACTCATGATAATTTTTTAAATCACATTTTACATTTTTCTTAAAAATTAATTCGTTCTATTTATGAGTACACAGTCACTCTCTTCAGACACATCAGAAGAGGGCATCAGATCCCATTACAGATGGTTGTGAGCCACCATGTGGTTGGTGAGAATTGAACTCAGGACCTCTGTAAGAGCAGCCAGTGTTCTTAACCACTGAGCCACCTCTCCAGCCCCATAATAGAGAATCTTTTAAAAAAAAAAATCTGAGCTGGTACAGACAGACTCATCTACAAACCAAGTTCCAGTACAGCCAGGGCCACAGAGAAACTCTTTCTTGAAAGGGGAAAAAAAATCTGAGGCAGGTATTGGGGAACAAAGCTTTAATCTCAGAACTTGGGAAGCAGAGGCAGAGGAGTCTCCATGATCCAGCCTGGTTTATCTATCAAATTCCAGGCCACTCTGGGCAACATAGTGAAACCCTGCCACAAAACAGCAATAGAACAACCAAACAAAAACGTGGACTGGATATATAGCTCAGTCACTAAAGAGCTCACAGCATAAACATAAGAATCTGCGTCCAGATTCCAAGCACTCATAGAAAAGTCTGGGTATGCAGATGGTCCATTAGGGAAAGGCACTTGCCAGAAAGCCTGATTATCTGAGTTCAGTCCCCAGGATCCACGTGGTAGGAGAAAACTTACTCCTGCCATTTGTACATTGACTTTCATACATTTGTGCACACACACACATACACACACACAAGTAAATAAATGTAAAAAATAAAGTAAGATGGAAAATGATTGAAAAAGATACCTAGCATCAACCTCTGGTCTCCAAATGTATGTGCACATGTGTGCACATGCAACTGCACATATTCACAAACATATCACATGCATGCACACATGCACACACACACACTTTGGGTTAAAAATGTAGTTGTTGGTAGACTGCTTGTCTAGTGCACACAAAATGCAGGGTTCAGTGCCCAGTGTAGCAGAATCTGGGCTTGGTGGTACATACCAGTAATCTCAACATTTGGGATGTAGAGGCAGGAGCAACAGAAGTTCACAGTCATCCTCAGACACACATCAAGTTCAAGGCCAGTCTAGGCCACGTGACACCTGATCAAAAAAAAAGAAAAAGAAAAAAATCTATTTTATTCTCATTCAAAGCAACCTTTTATAATCATTCAATGAATGTTGATGAGTAAGGAATAAGTGGGCCTTGGTGGCACACACCTGTATTTTCAGCACCAGAAAGAGGCAGAAGTGTCAGGAGTTCAAAGCCATCTTGGCTACACATCAACTTCGAAACTAGACTGGGCCATATGAGCCTGTCTGAAAACTCCCAGACCCTCCCCCAAAAGAAAAACTGAAAGAGGGGTCTTCTAGAGGAGTCTTGTCTCCTGTTTCTGTGTTTATGATCTCAGCAAGCACCTGCTAATTACCTATGAGTGGAAAGACCAGAGAAAAGGGACTTGCCCAAAGCCAAAAAGTTAGTCAGCAGCAGAAGCAGAAGCAGAAGCAGCAGCAATTTCCTGTCCTGTGGGAGCAGCCCTTGCAAAGGAAGTTTCCTCTGCTTTGTCTGGTCTCTAAATCCTCCCAATTGATCATCCAGACCAGGCTGAGGGGGCCAATGAACAGCACCTCATCTTCTAATTTCCTTCCCAGGTACTCCTGCCAGACATTGGGTTGGGATCTGAAATCCCCTCTCTTTGATTTCTATCCTTGGACTCTTTTGGGGACTGGTGTTAGGGAGCTGATACCCTCTCGGGTGAGGGTAGAGTTCTAGGTTCAAATTCCCTTTTTTTTTTCTTTTTGGTTTGTTGAACTAGGGTTTCTCTGTATAACAGCCCTTGGGAATGACCTCCTGTGAAGACTGAAAGCTTCACCCCCAACTTGTGGCTAGAGGGTAGGGCAGGGCCAAGTCTCTGGGAATTAAATTGGGGAGGGGTTACCCCCTAGATTCAGAGTAAAGCTCTACATACTGCCTCTTTCTAATGCTGACCCTCAAGAAGCCAGGCTAGACCTGAGCACTTCCTCAGTTTTCAGCTTAGTGCAAGGGTCCTGATAACAAACAAGATAGCCTCTGGTCACCTGAGGATACTCCAGGAGCGCTCCCCCCCTTCCTCTGGCAACTCAAAGGGCCTGCTAGTACCTTTGCTTGTCCCCGACTCCCCAGGAGGAGAAAAGCTAAGCTCGAGGAGTGGGATGAGAGGCCGCATTCCCTTCAGGGACACCCCGTTGTAACCAACATAGGCTGCACTTTAGTCTGGAGCCATGCCCAGCGCCTAAGTCCATCTAGAGCTGAGACCCAGAGCTCAGAATCTCAAAACTATCCCAGTGCCCATATATAACCCAGCACCCAGAATATAGATCCCAACCCCAGTCCAAAGTCTCAAGCCCAGAATCCAGCTGGCAGAACTCAGGAATGAACTGGAACAGGCCCAAAGGCCAGCCAGAGCCAACGACTAAGGCCCGGAACTTAAGTCGAACACCCAGCTCACAGACCCAAAGCCTAGTGCTCAGAAGGCCTAATGCTCTGGGACTAGAATTTGGACCAAAGCTAAAACAGAGCGGAAGAGTCAAGTCCATCTCAGAACACACCCAAAGCCTAGAACCAAGCTAGCCTCCCCACTCCCCAGCTATATAGCCAAGGTGGTTGTGAGTACATTTTGAGTCTGAGTCTTAGTTTTGGGAGCATGGGGTTAGAATGAAGAATAAGACTTAACTTCTACTGAGTTTTGTGAGTTTGAGGCTAGCCTGGTCTGCAAAGCAAGTGCCCTGCTTTTTATATGTCCTGAGTTTCTAATTCAAGTACCATGTTTACACAACAAACACTTTCCAGCCCTAGCCCCACTCTAAGTTTGCTCCCTTAGCTGTCTCCTATCCCCTTTCAGGTACTTCAAGGCTTCCTGTCCAGTAAGCTTCCCCCTGCTAGACCTGTGGACTCTTCCAAAGAAATTAGCAGGAGGTGGATAGGCAGACCTCTTTGCTTACCATACACCCTTACTTAACCCCTCCAGCACTAGGAACCTGGGGCAGCAAACTTCACTGAAAGAGCAGGAATTGCTTCAGGGAAAGACAGCTATTAAAAAGAAATTTCCAACTGTATACGTCAGCAGGCCGTAATGATCACTTTAATTGCAACACTTTAGAAGCAGAGGCAGGCAGATCTCTGTGAGTTTAGGTTAGCCAGGTCTACATCACGAGGTTCAGGGCAGTCAGAGCTTTCTAGAGAGGCCATGTCTTGAAACAAACAAAAAATGTATATGCCATTCCTCCCTAAGGGAGTTACGACAGCATTACCTAGTGATTTTTTTTTTCACAGCTGTCTCTTTTGGGTACATTCAGTTCCTAACTTGATCCCCCACCCCTCCAGATCATCCTTAGGCTCCCAGAAAGATGCCACCTTACAACTCTCCACCAGCAAAATCTCCAGCAGGCTCTGTCTAGGGAACCACACTCACCAAGACACACGGACAAGCTCAAGGGACAGTAGAAAACTCCCCAGATTCTGTGATTCAGCCCAGAAGGAGCAGTATAGGAGGCAGGCTGCAGCAGACAGCGTGGAGAAGGTGTGGCAGTTTTGAACTTCAACGATTTGTTTTTTTAAAGTCTTTGTGATAACGAGAAGTGACAGGCTGTTCCTGCTCCTCATTGTTCAGATTTGGCCTTTTAGAACAAGTGGGGATGGCAGTGAGGTGGCTAAACATGGATCGAACCTGCACACACACACACACACACACACACACAGGCACACATACATACATACACACACAGACACACCCATACATACACACATACACACACACATATATACACACATACACACACATACACACACATACATACACACACAGACACACCCATACATACACACACATATACACACATACATACATACATACACACGCCGCACACAGACAATACACATACATACATACATACATACACACACCACACACAGACAATACACATACATATATACATACATACATACATACATACATACATACACACGTGTACATATATACTTCAAAAGTGGTTATTCTGCAAAATAGTACAGTCTAAATCCATACGTAATAAGAGATACTTTTCAAAAAACCTTCTGGTCTGGTACCTCTTTCCTGTGGTGATGTTAAGGCTCTGACTATTTTCACAGTAATGTCAAAGCCTCTGCATGCATCCTTCTGTTCAAGTTTGTGCCACTGCTCACCATGCAATAGCAAAAGCCCTGGCAAAGGCCATGAACCACGTTGGTCCCTTTCAGATGCATAGAGTTCCTGGGAGGGCTTTAAACAATTATGTCTTTAACACAGACCAGGTGAAAATCATGAGTCAGGACTGGAATTCTTCCCACCCTGGAGCACAGTCATCCAGAAACGTGGGCCTTTGACTTTCCAAGCACATCTTTCTTCCTTTTGCCTCTGTTTCAGTCCCCACTGGGTTCCACAGTCCTGGCAGCCTGTTTAAGAGTTCTTTTAAAAGCCTCAAGGCTGTAAACCTCTGCTCTGGTTTTGTTTTTCTTCTTTCCCCCTTTCTTTCTTTCCTTCTTTCTTTCTTTCTTTCTTTCTTTCTTTCTTTCTTTCTTTCTTCCTTCCTTCCTTCTTTCCTTCCTTCCTTTCAGTATTGGAGATTGAACCTAGGGCTGTACACATGCTAGGTCAGAAACTCTACCCCTGAGTTATATCCTAGAAGCCCCCTTTCTTTATTTTTTAATATTATTTATTTAATGTATATGAGTACAGTATAGCTGTCTTCAGACACACCAGAAGAGAGCCCCATATCACATTACAAATGGTTGTGAGGCACCATGTGGTTGCTAGGACTTGAACTCAGGACCTCTGGAAGAGGTCTGGTAGTCAGTACTCTTAACCACTGAGCCATCTTTCCAGCCCACCCCTTTTCTTTAAATTACATTCATTTACCTATTTCCTGGAAGGTGCACATGCCACTACATGCAATTAGAGGTCAGAGGACAACTTCTGGGAGTTGGCCCTCTTCTCTCATGTGGGTTTCCAGAATTACCCACTGAGCCATCTTACCTGTCTTGACCTTTTTTAAAGTGTGTGTGTGTGTGTGTGTGTGTGTGTGTGTGTGTACACATTTGGAGGAACACATCACATGTGTGTCTTCCATCTTGTTTGCAGAGTGTCTTTTGCTGTCCACAGCTGCATAACCAGGTGTTGTCTCCTGTGTTTCAGAGGGTTCTCTATCTCTGCTTGCCATCTTGTATGGGAGCAGTTGGGTCATGGACTTGGGCTACTGTGCCAAACTTTACATTGGGTGCTGGTCAGTTCAACTCAGGTCCTCACCCTTGTGCAGCAAGTGCTTTATCCACTGAGCCATCTCCACACCCACATCCCCTGGGTTTTTTTTTTCCTTCACTTATTATTTTGATACTATTTAGTAAGTTACCCAGAATGCCTTTGAACTTGCTCCTATAGTCCAGATAGGCCTTGAATTTTCGGCCCTCCTGTTTCTACCTTTGCAGTTGCTGGGATTCCAGGCTCTGGTTTTACATGTTCACTAGCACAGGGGCTCCACTGGACATTAGCTAGTCCAGGATGCCTTCACTACAGAAGACATTTGCTGATCCATGACTGTGTGTCAGTCAGAGTCCTTAAGTTCAGAGTCTGAGGGAGGGTAAACTTGTAAATAAGTCACTATAGAAAGAGTAATAAAAAATTATGACAGAGGGAAACAGGAGTGATATGGGCAAAGTTGTTATTTTGCACAGCCCTCGAGGGATCCGTGTGATTGTCAGCCTCTAACATCTGTGCAATGAGATAGCCCTCAGCATGTGGAAACCTAAGGCCACCACCTGACTTAGCTAAGGGAGTCTAACCAATTACCTCAAGGAGACCATGGCAAGTTCTCCAGGTAGCTGAGGAGGGAAGGGTTGTCAGAACAGAATAAACTGCATATGCAGTGCCACAGAAGAGGACTGAGGAGATGGTTACAGTGCTAAGAGGTGTGGGAAATACATTTTGACTGATGCACATTCCAGGGGAGGAAGACCAGTCTTGCTAAATGAGTCAGTGAGTGCAAGAACTATGATGATAGCAGTCATAATCACCACTATTTGTTAACTAATCTCTCTATGTCCAGCACTGAGTGAAGGTTTACATTTTAATTCATGGCATCTCTGTGAGGTAGATTCTTTATTATCTCATCTCCACAGATAGGGAAACTAAGACTAAGAGAGGTTAAGCAACTTGTTTAAGGTCCCAGAGCTATAGGACTACAGTGTCAAGATGCAAACCCAGGCCTCCTTACTCCAGAGCCCTAAGCCTTTAATCCGGATCTCCTTCAACACAAATGACCTTGACTTTGGACTGCCATAGCCTCGGTGCAGATCAGAGGTGCACCAGCTATCTCGTTAGGTCTCCTCGAGGTTCCCCAGCAGCAATGTCACTCCATCCCCCAGAAGTATTAGCATTGGCCAGGCTCAACCTCACTGAGAGCTTCAGCAGAGAGGAATTGTGGGAGCCCAAGCATCTGGGGATGACCCCTAGGATTCTTGGAGCTCTCCAGGAGGAACCTGAGAGAGGCCAGAGTGCTGCAAAGGAAACAAACAAAAAAACCAAAACAAACCAAAACAAGCCCCACAACTATTTGGCAAGCTTATTTTGAATCCTGGGTATGGCGAGACCTCATTATGCTTGAAAAAACAGTCTAGTTCTCAGCTCACTCGTGATTCCTTCCCACACCCACACCACCTGCTTCCCAAGCCATTTAGGACTTGCCAGACCTCTATCCCTCAGTCTTTACATTTTTTCCATTTTTTTCTTTTCTTTCTTTCTTTTCTTTGGGGGGTGGGGTGGGGTGGGCGTGTTAAGACAAGGTCTCGCTGTCCCTGTCTGTCCTTAGAACTCATACTGTAGACCAGGTTGGCTTTTAACTCAAGAGACGTGCCTGTCTGTCTCCCATGAACGCTGGGGTTAAAAGTGTGTGCCACCACCACCTGGCTGTCTTCAATACTTTTATCCTTATCCTTTTTCCCAGGATCTTCTGCCATCTTGAGCCAGTTCCAAATGATTCCTTGCTCAGCTCCAAGCCACTACAAACGGCTAGAAAAAAATAACAGGTGGCCACACATAGTCAATATCCTTTTGTCTGACCCACACACACTCACTGGCTCCCCGCATCCAGCCTTGGTCAAGGGCTTTTCTGCTTCAAGATGTCCTTAAATGATAGCATTGGGGGCAGGGGCTCTTTTTTTTTTATTCCTCTTGTCTATATTATCTTCTACTTCTTCAAGTACCAAAATATAGCTTGTTTGTATAGGGATGCTTAAATGCATATTTTATATTTTTATCCATATAATTAGCTTATTTTCATTTATTAGGACACGTGTCCGGAGAATAACATGGACTCTGACCTGGTATGCTCATGATCTAATAAGCAGATACAGCGGGCAATTAGAATACAGAGTGTCTGCAGAGAAAGCTGAGGCGATACAAGGGAAAAGGAACTAACCTAATGGACTCGGATCAGTTAGATTTGGCTGCGGGTGACAGAAAAGCTCAAACTTGGGCCAGTGAGCTGGCTCAGTGGTTAAAGGTGCTTGCCAACCAGTCTGACTGATGGTATAAGTTGGAGACCCAGAAATCACATGAAAGGAGAGAACCAACTCCAGAAGTGCACACACTCACACTTCAACCAGTTAAAAGTCTGGAAATAACTAGTCCAGAGCTAATGCAATAGATCCAGGGTGGTAAAAAGCCCTTGTGCTTTTCCTTGCACTGCTTCCCAGCCCCTGCCATCTTCAACAGCCCTTTACCTCCATGGCCCAATATTGTCAGTCGGGCTCTAGACAGCCTAAAGGAAGATGGACTGAGAAAGGGCACAGTGGCCTTGTAACACTAGTTTCCCAAAGTGACACAAAATACTTCTGTCCAAGCCGTGGGCCAGCACTTAGTCACACAGCCGCACCTAACTGCCAGGAATTCTGGAAAATAAAGATTTTTTTTATTCCTTGCCAGCCAGGCAGATGGATAAAAACTAAGCGTCAGTGATGGGTATTAAGAAGCAGGAAGTAGTCACAGTTTCAGAAAGGTTCCTAATGAGTTGACACTTACCCTAAAATTGAGATATGAGTCCAAGTTAACCAGGCAGAAAGGGTGTTTGGGCTACACGGGGCATTGGGGTGTTTTGTTTTCTTCCAGACAGCCTCATGCATTCCAGGCTAGCCTTGGATTAGATTTGTAGCTGAGGGTGACCTTGAACTGATGAGCCTCCTGCTTCTATCTGCTGAGTGCTGAGATTACAGATATGTACCGTCATACCCTGTTTATGCTTTGCTGGGGATCGAACCAAGGGCTTTGTGCATGCTAGCTAAGCACTCCATCAGAGTCACCACCCCAGCCACAGAGAGCAGTTCTTGAAAACACAGGCACTTAGAATTTCTCCAGCATGGAGTGGTTATGGATATGTGTCAGCAGATATCTGCAGGTAGGATCTCACTTTGTGTGTGCATGGGGGGAGGGGCATGCACAGTAGGGTGCTAGGGTGATGTCACATGACCTTTTCTATCTATCACTCTCTGCCTGACTCCCTTTTGACACAATCTTTCTCTAAACCTGGAGCTATGCTGGCATCCAGAAAGCCCCAGTGATCTCTGTCTCTGTCTCCACAGTGCTGGGGTTAAAGAACCCATATGGTCACTTGGCTTTTTTCTTTTCTTTTTCTTTTCTTTTCTTTTTTTTTTTAACAATTATTTCTCTTTCTGTGCATTGGTATTCTGCCCAAATGTGTGTATGAGAGAGTGCTAGATCCGTAGGAAATGGAGTTACAGACAGTTGTGAGCTGCCGTGTGTGTGTGTGTGTGTGTGTGTGTGTGTGTGTGTGTGTGTGTGTGCTTGGAACTGAACTCTGGTCCTCTAGACGAGCAGCCAGTGCTCATAACCGCTGAGCCAGCTCTCCAGGTTTTATACGGATTCGGTGGGTGGGTGGGAGGAGCTCACACCAGAACAAGCACTCTTACCTGCTAGACTATCTCCCCAGCCCCAGAATCCCACATTATAGTCATCATGAGAGGGAGGAGTGGCCCCTGCTGAAGATAGAGACACACCCCACTTAGGGGTGGAGCAGAGGGTGACACCTCAGCTAAAATTAGACTCCTGAAGAAAGCAGCACGTGTACATTTTGGCTCTAAAAGTCCTTACACTTTCCTGGCTCGGGCTTGAGTTCCAAGAGATGTTGATTTGCAGTTAGAACAAGTGCCTTGGGTAAGGATGCCCTAGAAAGCCCAAAGCTGGGCCCAAGCACTGAGCAAAGAACCCAGGACTGGTCACTGGCAGAACGGCCATTGGCCCTCGCACCTCGGCTACTGGTCAGTGGCTGGGGAATTTGTGGGAGCTGAGGCCACATGAGCTGCCAACTGGAGCCTCCTCCCCAGACATATTACAGGCCTTCCAAAGGTTGTGTTTATTTCTCTGATGTGGCTACAGACACGGGGCCAGGGCAGCCAGCTGTGCATGGGGACTCTGGCTCTGCAGGAATGAACTCAGTCCCCACTGCTCTGTCTCTACTGCCTTGCTTTGTTCCTATAGCAAGTAGACAATGACTCAGAGTTCAACTGGAAATTCCAAATACTCTAACCCCTGCTCACTGCCTGACAGAGTTCCACAACTCACTGTTCCCCTGACCCCTTTTCACAGCAAACATACGTCACATATAGACTTAATACACACGTGGACACCCAGCTCCTTATCTGTGCTCATATTATTCTTATTCTCACAAGTCTCATCTGCTGCTACACACATGCTATATATAGGCAGAGCCCTCCCACTGCATACATCACATATAGACCCCCAACCTCTGGCATGCACATTATAGACATAGACACCCTATATATGTGCTATTCTAACAAATCCATACTCTCTGTACTTCAATGCTATACGCATGCATACCACACACACCTGTAGCTACTCCTTCACCCATATATCCAGGCTTCCAGCAATGTTGGTTCCTACTTTTTGGAGCATGATCCTCAAGTTTGCTTGTTTCTGTTTTTCATTTTGTTTTGCCGCTTGTGTTTGTTGTTGATGATGATGATGTTGACAGTTTGAGACCGGGACTCTTTGTGTAGCATGTAGCCCTGGAACGAGCTGTTTAGACCAGACTGACCTCAAACTCACAGAGATCCTCCCAAGTGCTGGGATAAAAGGTGTTTACTACCACTCGTGGCCCCAAGTTCTTATATCCACAGGGATCTTTGCCTTTTGAGCTGTAAGGAGACAGAGACTCAGAGATGTGGTTGGAGAAGAGATGACAGTGTTCTCCATGACTCCACCCCAAACTCATCTCCATAGCCCATGGGAAAGATGGGAGATTGGCCTTTCCCCTACTACCCTCTGAACTCTTGTGTATTCCTGACGTCAGGGACATGGAGTTCTGGCTTGAGTTCCAGTATGGTGCCCGGGTTCTGTACCTACTACACAAGATGCCCTGGAGACAGCAGTCCCAGCCAACAGCCTGGAAGCCAAGTTGTGTCAGGCACAGCGATGCCATGGAGGCACGAAGAAGCCCTTGTGCAATAGGAGTTGACCCAGGGGACATGAGGAAAGGGCACAAGACCTCAGAGGCCTCATGTCCCAGGCACTGACCCTGGCCTTCCACAGCCCTATTCACTGCTGTCCTCACATCTGATATCCTTTTCATCTCATTTTCTTAAGGAATCAAGGACAGAACCCAGGGCCTTGAATGTGTGAGACCGTAGAGATACACCTCATGCTCCTCAGTGTTCTTTCAGACATGGAGCCCAGGGAGGTGCTCAACACCTCACAGCCAGTAAATGGTAGTTCCTACCTTCTTTTAGTCAGGGTATCACTATGTAGCATGTCTGTCCTAGAACCCACTATATAGACCAAGCTGGCCTCAGACTCGTGGAGATCCACCTGCCTCTGCCTCCTGAGTGCTGGGATTATAGGCACCATCGGGACAGCAATGGTAGTTTTTTACATTGAGTCTTAGATGGTTCTCACAGCACTGACTAGTGTCCTGAGACTGGCAAGGACCTGCAGCTAGATGGTCCCAGGCCCAGGACTAATGATCAGAGGCTGAGGGGGTCTCTGTCTTAGGCTGTTCACTGTCTGCTGGCTCTGACTAGGAATGCCTAAGCAAGAGCCTTCTCCTAAGGGTAGTAAAATAGGGGATCAGGAAAGTGGAGGAAACATTTGGTTAAGCTAAGCTCTTACTAGGCAAAGAGCTGAGTGGTGGTAGTACACACCTTTAATCCTGGCCAAGAACAAGAGCTATAGTTTGAGGCAGGTCAAAGCTAGAGTCAGAGTTAGGACTCAACCAAGAACCAGACCAGTTCTTGCAGTTATTACCAGTAGCTGGAACAGATGCAGGCCACGGGAGGGGCTGAAGCAGACACAGGAGGAAGGATATGGACAGGAAGGCAGCCCACCATGTGTTAAGAGAACTTCCCTAGTATGTAAGGTGCAGTGCTGAGCACAGAGGCAGAAATGTAGGTGCTCACCTGTTTACAAGAGAGATACAGGTTTATCATGTTCTGGCAAAGGACCCTCCGTGGAGCTGGGCTTAAAGGGCTGTCCAAACTTCAGCTGGAAGAGCTGGGTGAGAAGCTCAAAGTGGGAAGAAATTGTGGTAGTTGGCATAGGTGGTAGGGGCAAAGACCTAAAAGTAAGAAAGGACAGGGCCTGTTCAGAAGAGACGGGCAAGATTTCTGACTGGCTGATGCACACAGCTGGGCTCAGGACAGTGGCATTTGCTGCGGAAACTGGTGATAAGAACTCGTAGAATCTGGTGACATGGTTAGAAATGTGAACTTTATTCAGAGGGCAAGGGGATATCATTGGCAGAAGTTGCTGGTGACGTGGTCAGATTCCTGCTGTAGAAGAACCCTCTGGTTGCTGATATGACCAAGAGACTGGAGGTGGGGAGACCAGAGAGGCATCCAATGGCACAGCCAGGCCAGGAGCACCACATATAGAGTGACCTGAGAGTAAAGGAAAGGAGGCAGATGCTGGGCCTGCAGAGGAGAAGGAGTTACAGGATGTGGTGATCGTTTGGAGGTGGGGTGTGAAAAAGAGAGGGGCCTAGCAAGACACCAAGCAGGCAGGAAGGCTAAAAGGCCATCGCAGAATGGGGCCACATCAGGAGAAACCAGAGGGACAGGTTTGTCCTCCCAGTTTTGCCTTCTTCCCTCCAAGCCTGGCTTTCTTCTTCTACAGAATGGGAAACGTTCTGTTTCCTGCAGAGGAAATATACGAGGGCCAGACAAAACATGTCTGAGGGCAAGGCGTACACAGTGGCCGTGTCGGATCTCTGGCTCCTGCATGAGGTGCTGGCTGACCTCAGTGATGGTCGTGTTAGTTCCAGGAAGTGAGGCAGAAATAGTCTGAGGAGCTGGCATGGCAACCCCATCATTCCTGGCTGAGAAGAACGGCCTGGAGTCCTGTTCCCCCACTCTCCAGAAAGTTGAGTCCTTCCTCCTTTCCCTAGCAGTGTCCCAGGGGCCAGCCCACCAAGTGGCCCTAGAGGGCAGGAAGCTGTCCTGAAGGCTTTCCAGAAGTCTTGAACCTGCCTGGGACTTTGCCCCACCTCATCCTTTATCTTACTACAGGAGTCCCAATCAAAGTCTCTTGGCTTACCCGTTCTCAGACCTTCTGTGGCAAGATTGCAGGGAAAGGCCCATTCATACAGGCTGAGGTGAGGTTTTCAGGGGCCTCTCCATCCTCTTCATCATAATTTCTTTTTTTTTTAAATATTTATTTATTTATTATATGTAAGTACACTGTAGCTGTCTTCAGACGCCAGAAGAGGGTGTCAGATCTCTTTACAGATGGTTGTGAGCCACCATGTGGATGCTGGGATTTGAACTCATGACCTTTGGAAGAGCAGTTGGTGCTCTTACCAGCTGAGCCATCTCTCCAGCCCCTTCATCATAATTTCTTAACTACAAATGCATCCTAGCTGATTCTTCACTCAACACTGGGGCTGATGCTACCCTCTCCCCAGGTTTGCCTCACCCTAAGATGTGCTTTAACCCCAGCTCCCTCTCCAGCCACAAGGGGTCTGGTAGCCCATCAGTCTCCTTGTAACCAACTGACCTAACAGGGCCAAAAAGCAGGCCCTCCTCTAGACCCTCAAGACAGTGAATAGGACTGCCTCCCACCCATTTTCCCAGGCTAGAAACACAAAAATCAGTCATGTCCCCTTTCACTTCCATGACCTGTCAATCCTATTTTTAAGCACCTGTCACCTGTCTGATCCACTCTACCCACATGAAATGGCCACTTCTTCCCAGTTATGACCTTTCCCCCCACCCCTAATCCCAGTTCTGCTGACTCAGCTCTTTTTCTTGGTTTGTGATACTGTCATTGGCACACACTACCTCACTATGACATATTTTTTAAAAAATTTTTATTAGATGCCCCAAACGGCCATTTAAAAAAAAAAAAGATCAACCAATCAAGGATGCCAACTAAATTTAAAAAAAAAATCTGTGTTTCAAAATAAATTTGCCTTTCAGAGCCTTGCAACAGACAATTGCCCAAGAGTGTTTTTTTAACTTATATAACAATTAACACCACTTTGCAAGAGGCATGCAACATTACAATGAGAGAGAGCGGGCCTGTAGAATAACCTGACAGCTTATAAAACACAGCCTCCCACGCTGTCAATGTTTTTTTCCCCAAAAAGACACTAGAGCCTGAGTTGAAATTTCACAACTTTTCAATGTTGCAAATCAATTTGAAAAGTTTTTAAAACCACCGCGCAGGCTTCCAGTTTGCAGTTTCGGGCTCCCCGCAGTCCATCCTTCACTCAGGAAATGAGCTTTTGTCATACTAAAAATAAAAATTAGCTTTTAAAAATCCTCCGCTTATTTACTAGCTGCTGATGGGCCTCGTGCAGAATTCCTTGACTCTCTAGCAGTCTCCAGAGCAATGGAGCGCCTAGCACACTTTTAATCCGACAGAGAAACTCAAGAGAACTTCATTCCTCTAGTTGGTAGAGGAGGCACGATTCCAACCTACTCTGCAGCAACCGCCTCCAATTTAGAAGATCCAAAGATCTGTGGAATCACAGATCTTTGTGTTTGGCTTTACCAGTGCCTCCGCTCAAAAATTGATTCCTGAAAGAGCAACCGAATGTCTCAATGAGCAAAAGCATGGATTCCTCTTCTGGTTCGTTCTATATCTGCCTGAGAACCACAGCCCTAACCCAAGAATGTGCTCAAGGGGGTCCTCGGTGGCTCAGCGGGGAGCGGGGCTTGCACAATGCAGGTGCTGGCCGCTCCCTCCCTTCCGTTGCTTTGAGGCTTAGGACAGCCCTAACCACTGTTTCCTGCCGCGCAAGCCCTGGGCCTGCCACGTCCGTCAGTCCCGTCCACAGCTTGCATCCCACCCCCAGAGCCAGTGCAAGGTGGGAGGCATGGCCGTCGGGAAGAGTTGCCCCTAAGCAGGCATGGAGCACAGAGCAGCGTCTTGGCCCAGAGAGCTGGTGTTCAGGATGCACTTTTCAGCTGGGTGACCTTCGCACATACTCCTCGTCTTTGCCCCATTGCCTCCCTACTTCCTTCCACGACACACAATGCCAGGGTAATGAGGCGCGTCCCTTTAATTCAGCACCGTTTACATCATGGGATTCAGCACCTTTTACGTCATGGGACACCTTGGTCATGGAAACAGCAGGATGAGAGCTTTGCTTGGATGAACTCATTGTGCCTACACAGAAGCCAGACCTGATGATAAACAAGTATTTACCTGGGTTGGGGAGATGACTCAACAGGAAAGGGTGCCTGTCTCCAAGTCTGTTCACCTGAGTTCAGTCCAGGATCCCATGTCAGAAGGAGACCTCTACAAGTCACACACACACACACACACACACACACACATGATTTTAAAAGGAGAGAGGGAGAGGGATAGAGTTCACCTTGTTTTACAAGCTAAGACCAGATCTGTTGGTTAAAGTACCTTTCTCTGGCCATATGCTACCAGGTGGCACAAGCGTAGTCCCCACTTCAGTGTCTTATACTGCTCTGTTGCCTGCTGGGACACACAGATGAAGCTAACTAACCCTGATCCTCAGGAAGGTCCCTGACTGATGAGAGAACTCAGTCCATCACAGGCAGGGAGAGAGATGAGATGCTTACTTCGCCACCAGGCATGGCTGAATCTCTGGAGTAGGCTGCAGCTATGACAGACTCTGAGCCTGAGGCTAGCACCTTCAGGCCAAGCTTGGACAATAGCTTGGTGATGACACATCCAAGGGACCTCCAACAGCCGGGCCTGGTAAAATGGACCAGCCCCTCAGTACAGCATCTGGTGTGGAAAAGACCTAAACATGGATGTTATAGCAGGTATTTAAAGCAATCTACGGTGGAGAGCAATCAGGAGTGAGGAGCCATGGTTTGTAGCATGCGTGTTCCCTGCAGTAAATATCTTTCTTGGCCAACTTCAAGCTACCTGTTTTTAAGATAGACAATAGCATACTACTCTATGATACTCCCTGTGAAACTGAGTGATGGTACCAGTAACATATAGTAACAAATTAAAAATTATGTTTGGTGGGCTGGAGAGATGGCTCAGCGGTTAAGAGCACTGACTGCTCTTCTGGAGGTCCTGAGTTCAAATCCCAGCAACCACATGGTGACTTACAACCTTCTGTAATGAGATCGGATGCCCTCTTCTGGTGTGTCTGAAGACAGCTACAGTGTACTTACATATAATAAATACAAATAAATTACAAATAATAAATTGTTAAAAAAAAATTATGTTTGGAGTCATTAAATTATTTACTCTGAGATAGGGTCTCATGGTCCAGGCCAGTCTTGAACTTCTGATGTTCTTGCCTCTTCCTCTCAAGGATTGAGATTATAGGCATGTGCTACCTACCATGCCTGCCTGCAGTCATTTTTTTTCATTCAGTTGATTTAAGTGCAAGTTTGTATAGCTTAATTTTTAATTTTTATTGACTGTGTTTAACAACCAGCTCCCATGAGGTCTGAAAATGCAACCAGTGTCTCTCATCAAGCCAGTACAAGCCAGCTCCCACACAACACTGGGTTTACATCATTACTCAGATCCTCAGTTGCGGTCTTTATCCTACTTGATTGGATTCTCCATCTCTCAAGCCTGGGTTTCCCTCTAGTGGACAGAAGAGTCACTTCCAAGTAACTGGTCCTGTGCCCAAAACACAACCTTGCACAGAGTTGCTAGGTTTTCAGGATGCATGAGCAACAGTTTCTTTTTAAAAATTTACTTACTTATGTATCTCTATGCGTGAATGCATATGCACAAACAAGTCCTTTCAAGAAAGACAATAGCCTGGCAGTGGTGGTACATGCCTTTAAATCCTAGCACTCAGGAGGCAGAGGCAGGCAGGTCTCTGTGAGTTTGAGGCCAACATGGTTTACAGTGTGAGTTCCAGGACAGCCAGGGCTGCACAGTGAATCCCTGTCTAGGAAAAAAAAGAAAAGAAAGGAAGGAAGGAAAAAAGGAAGGGAAAGAGGAAGTAGGGAGGGGGAGAGGGAGGGAGGGAGGGAGGGAAGGAGAGAGGGAGAGAATAAAAGACAATAGCTTTTCAACTGTCCCGAGGTACTCCACACCTGGCATTCCACTGGTATTCCATCCCTGTGAATGGCATTATCTCTAGAATTACTTTTTAAAAACTGTATCTCTCAACTGGAGAAATGGCTCAGGGCATAAAGCTTTTGCCATACAATTGTGAGGCCAGGAATTCAGATCCCTAGAACCCACGTAATGGAGCATGTATTTGTATTCCCAGAACATCAACAATGAGAAGGCAGTCAGAAAGAAGTGAGGTTCTGGAAGTCCAAAGGCCAGGTTGGTAGTCTGGGTTAAATACAGTGATATGCAACAAAGAGAACCTGTTCTAAAGAAGACAGAAGGTGACACTCAAGATCATCTCTGGCTTCCATACACATGTCATGACTCATACACACACACAAATCATACACACAAACACACATATACACAAATCATACACACACATCATACAAACACACATACATACACAATGCACATCATACAAACACATACATATAAACAAACACATACACAAACTATATACATACACACACAATACATTATACAAATCATACATACACACACAAATGCACATCATACACATATATACAAGATGCACACATCACACACATACACACAAACATACATATACACACAAATCATACATGCATATGAATCATATATACATATCACTCACACACATACAAACACATCATACACACATATACATCATGCACACACATTATGCACATACACATACATCACACTCACACATATACACATTACTCACACACATACACACACATCTCACATACACACACACTTTGGAGAAATGCCTCAGTAATTGGTTTAAAGAGTGTATTGCTCTTGCAGAGGACCAGAGTTCAGTTTGTAGCCCTTGGGCAACTCATAGCTGAGTAACTCTATCTCCAGGTTCATCACCCTTGTCTGTGCTCCTTTGTCCCCTGCACACACCTGCATTTACATGAGCACATACAGGTAAACAAACAAACAAACAATCTAGAGCCACTGAGATGGCTCAACTGGTTAAGGTGCTTGCAGAGTTTGGAATCTACCATGGTGGGAGAGAATCAACCCCAATGAGTTGTCCCCTCACCTCCATGGGTACGCTGTAGCCTAGGAGTGTGCGCACATGCAAACACATTCGCAATCTTGTACCATGTGTAGCAGCTTAGGATGGCTATATGAGCCCTTCAGGTTTGGAAGCCAGCCCTCCCTTTCCAGTTATCAATCTCTCTCAAAAAAGGCAAACTGGAAGAGCCACTTTGGGCAAGGCTGGAAGTCTAGAGAGAAGGAACAAGCCAATCAGATACACATCTGAGCTCAGAACACCCCTTCCCTCACCGTGCTTGGAAAATGGGGACAAATTCTTCCCTAAGTGGAAATCCACTTGGCTTTCTTTCTCCCCAAACCTGTGACACACACACACACACACACACACACACTGCACTCCCATCATTTTCCTCTCCAGCTTCTCTGGAAAGCAGTTAAGACTTGGCTAGGAAATCACAAGATCATTGCCTCAAACCCCACCACCAATTTTTTTGTTAAATAGCAGAAAATGATACTTTGGAAGTTCTCTTGGCCAGGCAAGTCACCACACTGAGCAGACTGCAGTTTAATTCTGCACTGCATTGCCACGGGGGATCACCACCTTACAGATGGGGAAACTGGGGATTGGTACCAGCTGATCTAGTTTGGTGCAGCCTTTAAATGTTAAGAGACAGCTCCTGCGCAACCTGCATCTCTTTGTGAAAGCTGCTGTCACCCCTCTGGGCCTGGCCACTCCCCAGGTTGACTGTAGAGCGAAGCACAAAGTCCCCAAGAACCCTTTTCTCACTGTGCTTAGGGCAAGACCGCATTCCTTAGATGGTTCTAAGGGAAGTGTGGCTTTGCAGTGAAACCCAAGCAGAGATAACAGAACCGCTGATATGGAATGAAAAATTAGCCCTTGTTCTGGTTAAACACTTTAAATGCTCCTTTCTCATCCTCTGCCACATCTCTTCATTTCTACTGGGAGACTTGTTTCTTGCAGCGCTGGGCCTCAGACTTGGAGCCTTGCCCGGCCTCCAGCCCCTGGAATCCTAGACATCCTCAAGGCTCAGATTAAATTTCCCTCCTCCAGAAAGTCCTCCACACTACCTGGCCCAATCTGATGAATGAAAGTAAGAAGTGCTGTCACGAGAAAGGAAGGTTTCACCAGGCAGTGGTGGTATGTGCCTTTAATCCCAGCACTTGGGAGGCAGAGGCAGGCGGATTTCTGAGTTCGAGGCCAGCCTGGTCTACAGAGTGAGTTCCAGGATAGCCAGGACTATACAGAGAAACCCTATCATGAAAAAACAAATCGAGAGAGAGAGAGAGAGAGAGAGAGAGAGAGAGAGAGAGAGAGAGAGAGAGAGAGAAAGGTTTCTGGCTGAGTATGAGCCTGGAGCACACATGGTCATCAGCCCCACTCACTCCAACAGCCCCACTGATGCTACCAGTGGTTTAGGAAGAGGATGTTTCTCACAACACACGAGGGCAAAATGAAAGAGACATTTTTAAAAGTTGGATACATAGGGCAGAGAGATGGCTCAGCGGTGAAGAGCAGTAACTGCTCTTCCAGAGGTCCTGGGTTCAATTCCCAGCAACCACATGGTGGCTCACATCCATCTGTAATGGGATCTGATGCCCTCTTCTGGTGTGTCGGAAGAGAGAAACAGTGTACTCACATACATGAAATAAATAAAATAAATCTTACCAAAAAAAAAAAAAGTTGTATCTATCATCTGAAAACCAACTCATGCTGGGTGTTATATCTAATGGCTGGAATCCCAGCACTCCAGAGGCTGAGGCAGGAGAATGGAAGGTTCCAAGCTAGCCTATGCTACCTTGCACGGCCCTGTCAAAAAAGAAAGGTTGGAAGAAGAGAAGAGAGGAAGAAAAAACTCAAATGGATCCAAATATAGGAACTGGAGAGATGGCTATGTGTTCAAAAGCACTTGCTCACAAGCACACAGACTGGAGGTCAGGTCCCAGCCAGTAGCCAGGAGCAGTCTCACACAAACCTATAACTCCTAGCCGAGCGGTGGTGGCGCATGCCTGTAATCCCAGCACTCTGGGAGGCAGAGGCAGGCGAAGTTCTGAGTTCGAGGCCAGCCTGGTCTACAGAGTGAGTTCCAGGACAGCCAGGGCTATACAGAGAAACCCTGTCTCGAAAAAAACCAAATCCAAAAAACGTATAACTCCAGCACTGAGAGGGGCTGGTACAAGAGAGTTGAGGGCTTGTTGGCTGGCTGTCAGTCTATGCAAAAACACAAGTTCCAGTCTCAGTGAGGGACCCTGCATCGAAGAAAAGAAGATGGTGAGGAGACAGACGATGGTGGTGGTGCACACCCTTGATCTTGGTACTCAGGAGGCAGACGCAGGTGGATTTCTGTGAGTTCGAGGCCAGCCTGGTCTGCAGAGCGAGTTCCAGGACAGCGAGGGTTACACAGAGAACTCCTGACTCAAAAAGATAAAATGAAGAAAAGGAAAGGTGGTAGATGGTAGAGGAGGACACTCAGTGCCTTCCTCTGGCCTCTGTGCACACCTGTCCAAACACATGTGCAAATACCAGCACTCCTGCAGCACTCAATGCATGCACACAATGGTCGCATTCTAAATATAAGAACTAGAACTCTATTCTTCAAAGACCTTGTCAAAATTAAAAACTCAGGCAGGCACGGTGGCTCATACTTGTAATCCCAGCACTCTGAAGGCTGAAGAAGAAAGATTTTGAGTTCATAACCAGCCTGGCTTACATGAGCATTGCTGGCTAGCCTGGGCTACAGAGAGACATTAAAAACATCTGTATTGGGGCCCCTTAAACTCTTTCCATTCTGAACCCATTTTATCTGAGTTTTTGTTTTGAGAGATGATCTCACTGGCTAACCTGGAGTTCACTATGTAGACCAGGCTGGCCAGCCTTTGCCTCCTGAGCGGTAGGATTAAGGGCATGTGCCATTACATCTGACTTCTCCTGAGAAAGTTCTGCATCCCTCTGGGTATGTAAGTCTGTAAGATGGGTATAAAAATCAAGCATTGACAGACAAATCAGAAAAAAAATCTTAAAAGCAATTCTTTTTTTTAAAGATTTATTTATGTATATGAGTACACTTAGCTGTACAGATGGTTGTGAGCATCATGTGGTTGCTGGGAATTGAACTCAGGCCCTGTGCTCACTCTGGCCCCACTTGCTCAGGGCCCACTCTGGCCCTTAAAAGCAATTCTTATATGCATATATAATTTGTATTATTTTTAAAAGACAAACAAAGGCAGGCGCAGTGGTGCTACCTGTAATCCTAGAACTTGGGAGTAGAGATGGGAGAATTAGGAGTTCAAGGCCAGTTTCAGCCAAGACCCTGTCACAAAATGAAAATGAATTTAAAGATTTATTATACGTGTGTGTGTGTGTGTGTGTGTGTGTGTGTGTGTGTGTATACACTGTAACTCTCTTCAGACACACCAGAAGAGGGCATCTGATCCCATTACAGATGGCTATGAGCCACCATCTGGTTGCTTGGACTTGAACTCAGGACCGGTGGAAGAGCAGTCAGTGCTCTTCACCACTGAGCCATCTCTATAGCTACTGAAAATAAATTTAAAATAAAGAAGGGTGGAGGAAGAGAGAATAAAATGATGAGAAAAAGGAAGAATGGAATGAAAATAAATTTAAAATAAATAAAGGAAAAAAACCCTAAAACTTAAAAAGAAAAGTAGGGCTGGAGAGATGGCTCAGTGGTGGAGAGCACTGACTCCTGCTCTTCCTGAGGTCCTGAGTTCAATTCCCAACAACCACCTTGTGGCTCACAACCATCTGTAATGGGATCTAATGTCCTCTTCTGGTGTGTCTGAAGAGAGGGACAGTGTACTTGTGTACATAAACAAACAAACAAACAAACAAACTTTTTTAAAAAAATAAGAAGAAAAGAAAGAAATAGCCAGCAGGTCATCACTGGCCATGCAAGCCTGAGAGCCAGAATGTATCCCTTAACCCACATGAAGGTAGCAGGGCAGAAACAACTCAGACCTGCACACGCGTGCCACGGCACACGTGCTCATCCACCTCCATGACCACCAATTAAAGTAAAGGGGGCTGGAGAAATGGTTCAGCAATTAGGAGCTATTCTTCCAGGGATCTGAGTTCAACTCCCCAGGCCTACATGGTGGCTCACAATCCTCTGTAACTCCAGTTTTAGGGGATCTGATGCTCTCTTCAGGCTCCTGGGGAAACAAACACGCACGTAGTACACAGAGAGGCATGCAGGCAAAACACTCATAGACATAAATTAAAATTTTAAAATAAGTAAAAATTTAAACCATGATGCCAATTTTTTTTTATAATTAACAAAAGTATCATGAATCCAAGACACTATCATGAAAGTGGGGAAAGCCAGGCCGTGGTGGCTCACGCCTTTAATCCCAGCACCTGGGAGGCAGAGGCAGGCAAATTTCTGAGTTCGACACCAGCCTGGTCTACAGAGTGAGTTCCAGGACAGCCAGGGCTACACAGAGAAACCCTGTCTCAAAAAAATAAAAAAAGGAAGAAAGAAAGAAAGAAAGAAAGAAAGAAAGAAAGAAAGAAAGAAGAAAGAAAGAAAGAAAGAAAGAAAGAAAGAAAAAAGAAAAAAGAAAAAAGAAAAAAGAAAAAGAAAAATAAAGAAACAAACAAAGTTGGGAAAAAGGGATTAGAGAGATGTCTCAGTAGTAAGGGACACTAGCTGTTCTTGCTAGAGGACCCAAGTTTAATCCCCAGCTCCTACATGGAAGTTTACAACCATCTGTAACTCCATTTCTAGGAGATATACCCTCTTCTGACCTCCTTTGGGCACCAGGCAGGTATGTAATGCACACATATGCACACAGGCAAACACTCATAAAAACACATAAAATAAAAATATTTTTAGACAGGCTTTTTCTGTAGAACCCTGGCTGTCCTGGAACTCCCTCTGTAGACTAGGCTGGCCTTGAACTCAGAAAGAGCCACCTGACTCTGCCTCCCAAGTGCTGGGATTAAAGGCGTGCACCCAGCTCAGCTTAATTTTTTAATAATTGTTTTTAAGGGCTAGAGAGATGGCTCAGCGGTTAAGAGCACTGACTATTCTTCCAAAGGTCCTGAGTTCAAATCCCAGCAACCACATGGTGGTTCACAACCATCCATAAAGAGATCTGACACCCTCTTCTGGTGCATCTGAAGACAGCTACAGTATACTTAGATATAATAAATAAATCTTTAAAAAATATAATTGTTTTTCAAAAACAGGCAACAAAGCTTACCATGCATTTGAAGAAGTCCTACAACAACACAAACAAACAAATAAACAAAAACCTACAGAGAATAGCAAAGAATGAAGAATTCAAAGGGATAGAAAAAGGAAAAATGTCAAGCTTTATAATTAATATAAAACTCATTAGAAGCCTGGTGGGGTTGGGAAGAACAACTCTACCAGAGGGGAAAAGAACAGGAAGCTACAAAAACAAAACAAAACAAAAAACACTTGGAGAAGTGTAGCATTATGTTCCACACCTGCAATCCCAGCATGCAGGGGATCACAAGTTTAAAGCCAACCTGGGTTACATTGTGAGTTTGATGTGAACTAGGATTATAAAGTCAAATCTGTCTGAAAAAATAAGAGAGAAGATGAAGTGGAAGAGAAAGGAATGTTTAGGAAATAAAGAAAAAGAAACAGGAAATAAAATTTAAAATAAAATGGCTAAAAAAAAATAGCCCATAATCTGAATGAGGTTTCATGATGTGGTAGGTATCATTGCTGGAATCATATCAAAACAACTAAACTAAACTCATTTCTGGCTCTAAATCCTCTCTCCCAGAGAATAGACTGATACCAGATGGCTCAAAACGCCATTATTTTTTAAAAAATATTTATTTTGTGTATATGAGTACCCTGAAGCTGTCTTCAGACACACCAGAAGAGGGCATCCGATCCCATTACAGATGGTTGTGAGCCACCATGTGGTGGTTGCTGGGAACTGAACTCTGGAAAAGCAGTCTGTTCTCTTATCCACTGAGCCATCTCTCCAGCCCCCAAAGTACCAATTTTTAATCACAAGGTTACTCTCTCTGGCATCTTAAACTATGTAAGGGTCCACCATGAATCACCTTATTAGTAAAAACTGTTAAGACCACCACGAATAAGGAAGATACTTCTGGTACTTGGGGAATTCCAAAACTGTCTTCCTGCCTCCCAAGGACAAGGGACAAAGGGCAGTCAAATTCTTTATTAAGATAGAGCCACACAAGAGCATATTATTGAATGCAGAATGCTAGGGACAAAGTACAACCTCAAAATGTTAAGAAAAACGGGTGACACACAGATGATTGAAGAACAAAGGATGTCAGTATTCTCAGCACACTACCAGTTGCCAGGATACAAGAAAGCAACACCTTTCAGGGGAAAGCTAGAATTTTATACCAAGCCAAACTATCATGCAAAGCAGAAGCTATAAATAAACACCACCCCAGAAAGGCTGAATCTCAGAATCTTTTCTTTCCAAGCACACTTTCTCAGATAGATGTTGGAGGATGTGCTCCACCAGTATGAGGAAGTAAATTAAGAAAGAGGAAGAAATGAGCTCTAGATGACAGGTCATCATCACAGGAGAGAAGGGGGCATGGGGGAGGGGGAGGGGGGTCCTAGGATCAGAGAGAGACTAGGCTGAGACCCTTGAAACCTGCCAAGAAACCACTAAGTCCAGATTTCAATAGGAAGGCAAACGGTAGCCAGACAATGGTTCTAAGAAAAGAGAAATGCAACTGACAGCTCGATAACCTGGTATGACAGACTAACTGAAGGAACCTTTGTAGCTGGTGGGAATGGGAGGGGCACGTTTCATAGAGACAAATGAAACATGGAGCAAACCAACTGAAAACTGTTTAAGAAAGGAGTGGGTGGGAACCACTTGTTGGACTGGTAACACACACGCGCGCATATACACACACACACACATATACACATATATACATGAGCCAAGTGGACAAGATAATTCATTAGGTGACAACAGTTTCCATGCAAACCTGACCATCTAAATTTGATACCTAGGAGTCCACAGTGGAAGAAGAAAACTGACTCCCAGAGCTTGTCCTCTGACCTGCACAGTAACAGGCAGTGACAAGCATGCCAGCACTCTCACTCAGACACACACAACTACAAGTATACAGGCAATAATAAAATTAAACCAACTGTTGTCTTCAGGTTGTAAGGGCTTAAAGCCAAATTCTTTTACCCTCTGAGTTACCTACCAGTTCTCAGTTTGTTGTTTTTTTTTTGTTTTTTGTTTTTTTTTTGTTTTTAAGACTTATTTATTTATTATATGCAAGTACACTGTAGCTATCTTCAAACACTCCAGAAGAGGGCATCAGATCTCATTACAGATGGTTGTGAGCCACCATGCCACCATGTGGTTTCTGGGATTTGAATTCAGGACCTTCGGAAGAACAGTCAGTGCTCTTAACTACTGAGCCAACCCTCCAGCCCCAGTCCTCGGTTTTTAAAGTAAACAAATAGTCAATATTTATGCTATTCTGACGATATGTTTATACTGCAAGTAAATGTATAAGTCACTTCTCTCTCTCTCTCTCTCTCTCTCTCTCTCTCTCTCTCTCTCTCTCTCTCTCTCACACACACACACACACACACAGACACACTTCCCTTAAGATTGCCATGAGTTCAAAGCTAGCCTGGACTACAGAGTGAGACACTGTCTTAAAGCAAAACAAAAATAAATTAGTGAATGATAGTTAATTTCAGTACTTGGGAGGTTGGAACAGAAGGATTGAAAGAAGTTCCAGGCCAGCTTGGGTTAAATAAGACCCCATTTTAAAAACAAACAAAACCTCCACCTAGACAAATAAATAACATTTTTAAAAAATGTAATTAATGTCGGGCGGTGGTGGTGCATGCCTGTAATCCCAGGACTCTGGGAGGCAAAGGCAGGTGGATTTCTGAGTTCGAGGCCAGCCTGGTCTACAGAGTGAGTTCCAGGACATCCAGGGCTACACAGAGAAACCCTGTCTCTAAAAAACCAAATCCAAAAAACCAAAAAAAAAAAAAAAAATGCAATTAATGCCAGCAGTTGGGAGGCAGAGACGAAAGGATCAGGAGTTCAAGGCAGTCTTAATTACATAGCGGGCTCAAAGGACACCCTGTGCAAGATGAATCTCTGTCTCAAAAAAATAGTGAGATGGCTCAGTGGGTAAAGATCCTACTGCCAAACCCAGTGACCACAGTTCAATTCCCAGAACCACATGATGAAAGAAGAGTATTGTCTCCCACAAATTGTCTTCTGACCTCCATATACCCTCAACACACACACATATACTATGTGTATGTATATGTATACTACATATATACTATGTGTGTGTGTGTATATATATATGTATACTACGTATATACTATATGTATATATAGTGAATGTATATATATATATATATATATATATATATATATAAATGAATTAGAACAATAACAAAAACTGCAGATAATTTGTATGTCTTTAGGGTAGCATTTGTTACCTTGGTGAATTTATCACCCTCCTGGGTCTAGACATTAATACAGAAACCACGGTTGTTAATCCTAAAAGCTGCAGCATCTCCCCAGAACAGACACACATTAGCCAGGTTCATGAGATTGATATTTCACATCACATGCCAATTCATTCATTTGTAAGGGGAAGTGAGGTTTTGGAGCACATTGGATTTCTCTGTTGTCAACTGTGTTCTCTCCCTGTAGGTGAGGTTACCTGGGGAGCAGAATGGCTTTCAGAGAGCTGCTGGGCAAGCCAGAGCGTAAGTAAGGTGGGGGTGGACTGGGTGGCTTCAAGGAAGCATGCGTCCATCTCCCCTGTCTCCAGACCAACCCAGAGAGGATCTTGATGGTAATCACTGCTGGTGACTATTGTGGCAACTCTCCATAATTTCTGGCTTTCTCTGAGACCCAGACCTTTGGCTTAGTGTCAATACTTTCTTAGTTATATTAATACTTTTGGTCTGGGGATATGGTTCAGGGGTAGAGCTTTTGCCCAAGCCTATATCAGACTCTAAGTTCAATTTCCACCCCTGAAGAAAAATCATTTTAGTCTTGAGATGGGGTTTCAACAATTTGGCCAATGCTCAAATGATCCTCCTGTAGTTAGGGTCCCAAGTAGCTAGGATTACAGGTGTATGCCATTGTGTCCTCACTGCATTACTGATCTTTAATCAGGGAACAGTCTAGATTGTCTCCAGTGAGGGAATTGGAACACCCTTGTGTTATAGCATTAGAAGGTTGAATTGGGAATACAGACGTGAGCACTATATCTGGCCTTACAGAGTGAGGTCAGCCTGGGCAACAGAGTGAGAATCTGTTTAAAAAAAAAAAAAAAGGAACAAAATGAACAACCACGTAGGCCTAATTTCCAAACATAGATTCTTAGTCTCCTGTGAATAATTCGTAGTCTCCTGCAACAATATCTCCCTTAAAAGTTATTTTCCTATTTACATTGGTTTCTGCTATTGTGACCACAACCCTGGACAGTGCAGCAACCACCACAGACATCTGCAAGCCTGAGAACAACACACTGAAAAGCTGTCTAATCCTGCACCAGGGCTGCAACCAGACCTGGAGCCTTTTCTGGGCCTCCCAGAACAGCACAGGGCAGGGAATACAGGACATTTCAATAAAAATCTGGTTGGCTAGGTCACCCAAGGAAGCCAGTGTGTAAATATTGCCAGAAGTCATTCTAGGTGCAGGGACTACAAAGCGAGTAAGAGCCAATTCCTGCTTTCAAGGATGTCCTACACACACCTTAGACACAACAAATGGAAAGTGGAGAGTCACACACCCCTGCCTTCTTGCCCAACTCATGGGTCATCTCACACCTCCTGTCCCCTGGCCCAAAACAAAGGGAAGTGTTTATCCGTCTGGCTTCAGTCTGTTAGGATGGCAACAGCATGTAGTTTGGAGTAGTTAGACAAAAAGGGTGGGAGGAAGAGAAGGATGGCAGACAACCAGACACCAGACCTTGATGCCAGGTGGAGGATTCTAGATGTACTGGCTGCTATCCTAAGTTACCTTCCTTGGACCTAAATCTCAAGCTGCATAGTTAGCTCTTTCCTTTCTCAGAAGGTAGCCTGTTTATGATAACACAAAGGAATTATATATCCATCATCTCTGCCAGAGATTCCAGGCAAAACTTCAAACACTTTGATCCCACAGCTAGGAAGCACAAAACTGGAGCCTGAATGAAGTTTCCACACCCCTACACCCCTGTCTCTAAAACAGCTCTTAGGAGAGTTTCGTGTGGAGGATGAATTTGGGGAGGCAGGGCTGTGAAGGAAGGGTCAAGTGTCAGCTATGACCTGGGGGAGGAGGGAGATCTCACTACCCTCCCCAGGGACAAAGCTGCCGCTGTTCGAATTTTCTCGTGTCCTTTTTCATGCTCTATCTTTTTAGTAAACAAATTCAGCCAGGAGACCCTGTGAAGTCATTGCCATCCCTTCATTTCACAGGTAAAACTGGAGCTCCGAGGGATTATATACTGCAGGCTTCCTAGCCCGGAATCTTCCCTGCTGTTCAGATTTAAGCCACTGAGCTAAAGAATGGGCTAACGGTTGCTGAAGCAAAGGGTTGAAGAAGCCTGGGTTCAGGGCTGAGGGCCGCCAGGTGGCGCGGTGGAAGTGCAGTGTGTGCCCCACACCACCACCACCACCTCTGTCATGGGTGGGACGCACCTGAACCCAGTGGGGCGCGCCCTGGGAAGTAGACTAGCAGGGTGGGGCCGGGAGCAGCTCTAGTCTTTGGTTCTGAGTAGGCGCCGAGCGCCGCTTTAGTTAAGTCGCCTGGACCGCGGGAGTCTCGAAGAGTCACGCCTCCACCAGGAGACTGCGGGGCTGCATCAGCTCTTCTGCTCCGCGCTCCCCAGCGTACAATTTATTAGGGAGCTTCAAGGGATAGAATAGAAACGACCAGTTCAGCCAGGAGGTGGGGCCGGCCCCACCTGTCGCCAGCGGAGAGAGGGGCGGGAGGGGGAGGGGCTTGTCTCCTAGGGACCACCCCCCCTCCTGGTCCCCAAGCCCCGGGCACGCGACGAGATATAAAGCAGTCAGGAAACAATGCGCCTGCAGATCGCGCTCCCGCGTCGATCCCGGGAGCGTCCTGGCTGCCGTGTGCGAGCGAGGCGGGGGGAGCGCGCGCGGGGGGCGCGCTCGTGAGTGCGGGGCCGCGCGCTCGGTGGCGCGCATGTGTGTGTGCGGGCTGCCGGGCTTCCCCGAGCCGGCGGGGAGCCGCTCCGCTCCAGGTGGCGGGCGGCAGGAGCGAGGTGAGGCTGCGGGTGGCCCGGACAGGGGTCCCCGGGGGACCGGCGGGCTGCAAGGCTGCAGACTGCATTCGAGACAGCGCGCCCCCGCCCGGCCCTGCTGTGCCCCGGGAGCTGAGCTCCTGGCGGTGCTGGCAAAGTTTGCTTTGAACTCGCTCCCCGCAGCCTGGTCGGCCCGTGGCGAGCTGCCCTGAGAGAGCTGACCCCAGGCCAGGCTTCCCAGGAGCAGGAACCAGGGCGCGGGCTGCAAGCTGGTGGGCCTGGGGAGAGACCAGAGCCCCGCAGCCAGCTGCAGCGAGGGACTCGGAGCCGCCTCTTCCCTCGGCGGGCACCGCAGTCAGCACGTCTCCCCCTTCCCTCCCGCAGGGAGCGGACATGGACTTCGACTCGTATCAGCACTATTTCTACGACTATGACTGCGGAGAGGATTTCTACCGCTCCACGGCGCCCAGCGAAGACATCTGGAAGAAATTCGAGCTGGTGCCGTCGCCCCCCACGTCGCCGCCCTGGGGCTCCGGTCCCGGCGCCGTGGACCCAGCCTCTGGGATTAGTCCCGGGGAGCCGTGGCCTGGAGGGGGTGCCGGGGACGAGGCGGAATCTCGGGGCCATTCGAAAGCTTGGGGTAGGAATTATGCTTCCATCATTCGCCGTGACTGCATGTGGAGCGGCTTCTCCGCCCGGGAACGGCTGGAGAGAGTGGTGAGCGACAGGCTGGCCCCAGGCGCGCCCCGGGGGAACCCGCCCAAAGCACCCGCTACCCCGGACGGCACTCCTAGTCTGGAAGCCAGTAACCCGGCGCCCGCCACCCAGTGTCAGCTGGGCGAGCCCAAGACTCAGGCCTGCTCCGGGTCCGAGAGCCCCAGCGATTCCGGTAAGGACCACCCCGGACTAGCTAAGAGGGAGGCAGCCCTTGGGTGGCCAGAGCTCTATCTACCACTGTTTGAGATCAGGCATTAGATCTTAAACCTTCCCATCACCTCCCCATTTTCTGACTGAAGCTGTCGGTGTAGCCCCCAGCTGTGTCTGTCTGGCACGTGGGTGTGTTGGTAAACAGTTTGAAGAAGTGGGGAGGGAGCCAGCGTCCCTCTGATGGTGATTGGAGCCCCAGGGGACCAGGGAGACTTGGTGAGGGTTGGCGCTTAGAGAGGACAATACTCGGGTTGGACTGTAGGGGATTTCTGTCCTTGGGAGGTTGAAAGGGTTCCCTTAAGAGTCACTCCAAGCTTGAAGCTTTTTTGTTGCTGCCCCTTTCCCTAGGAAACTCACACTTCCCTAAGCGAGAAAAGACTACGATACCTTTTGTGCACAACCAAAAGCCTTCCTCTGCTCGAAAATCTCCATCTCCCGCCTGCTGTACTTTAAATTGCTAATTCTCTTCTCTTACCCCAGTCCCAGTCCTTACCACTGAACATCCTCATCACTAGTAACCAGTGAGACAGGTGGGAAGAAAATAAACGTTCCGCTTAACAGATGGGAAAACTGAGATTTAGAGACAGGAAATCAGAGAAATGAGCCCCAGCCTCCCACTGTCTAGCCGCCTTCTTTTCCCAACCCTCTTTCCCATCTTTCTTGATGTTTAGAGAGTCTTCCTAGAGCGTATTTGAGAAGGGCTACACAATGCCTGTTGCTTTGGCTTTAGGAAGGGGTCCAATCTCCCTCCCAATGCATCTGTGGGCTTCAGCTGCTCTTCCATATTCAACATGCCTACTCGGTCCCATCTCTGGGAGAAGACCTGGTATTGAGGTAATGGTGGTAGCATCCCAGGCCTCCCTCCATCCTGAAGAAGAGCAGACTTCACTGAGGTCAGACCACCTTGCTCTTCCCCTAGCCTCCGAGCCCCATACTCAATAGAAGTACAGGAAAGGATGCCATTGCAGGTGCAGGAGGAGGCTTTGGGTACATTCACTAAGACAGAGAAAAGTCACTGCAGGGATCAAGAGGGAACTGGGGAACTGGATGTGGAAGTTGTTGTACATATATGGGGGGAGGGGGGATGAGAACAAAATTAAAAGTCTTTTTCTTCGATACATTGTGTTAAGGTCATTATTAACCTGCAACAGGTATTTATGTTTGTCTAGTGGCTCAAATAGGAATCTTGAGATCAAGAAACTAGTGAAGACCCAGCTCTACGAGGGCTGTTAGAGTAGAGAGATCATCACTTTGGAAGTTTGGAGATCTTTTGTTGCAATCCGGACCATCATAAAAATAACAGGGAATGAGGCAGATCTGGGCCTCCATTTCTTATTTAGAAAACGAGGAGGAATGAACTTGGCTGTCCAGCTGAGGACATCCCTTATCTTGTAGAATCTGATACTACTTTCTGCAAAGGAGAATGGTGTCTTAAATGATACCTTCCTTAGATACAGCCTTCTGTGCTGTGAGATTTAACAATGAAAATGAGAGGTTTGGGATGTACAGAAGCTGGAATCATTTTCTGACCTGCCCTTTAACCTGAACCTGTTTGTGGGCTCCTGGTTCACTCTCTGGCCATATGGCCTAGAACAAAATGCAACAGATTGCAAACAATGAGGGGGTGGGGTGGGGAGTGTGACTGACGGCACAGCTCAGCCAATAGGGATTAGGGGCTGCGGAAAACAGCATTCCAAACACTGCCTAGGCAGCCAATCACAGGCTTTCAGGCCAGGGGGCTGAATGGTCAGGTTTTATTAATGGAGAAATAATGCGATTGTCCACACAATGGAAACCTTCCTGACAAAGGGGCTCAAGCCTCCTGATATGCAAAAGAGGCGGAGGACGGAGCTCTTCTGTTGCCGGCCAGAATGCTTTAAAGGTGGCCGTCTGGGTTGAGAACTAGAAGATGTGGGGAGCAGGAGGGTCTTTCCCTAATTGCCTCATCAGATTGGCTTCACCTCACAGACCTTCCAGCTAGGGAATGGTAGGGACACTTGGAGTCCCTGGCATGTTGGTCTTTGTATCTGGGTCACTCTACTGTTCCTTCTCCGCTTCTGGTGCAGCTCATTGGGAAATGGTTGCTTGTACATTTGCAAAGTTCCTGAGGCTCTCGTGACCTGTGATTATAAATAACGACCCTCTTTGGGTCCAGGGGTGGGGGTGGGGCAGATGACCTATAAATGATGGATGGCTTTAGAAACCCATTGAACCCAGGAACAAAATGCTCCTGAGGGAAACCCTTCCCCTCCCCTCGGTGACTGAAGAGAACTGGTTGTAGCCCTCCCTTCTCTGCATCTTCAGCTGAAAGGATGGCAGAATAGAGAGGTGGGGGGAATAATAGGATTTATAACTTGTGAAAAGTAACACTCCCCTAGCGCAGGCTGTGCTGGGCAGGAACAAAGGGCAACTCTGCCCACAGACCCCTCATTTACAATTCTGATGGGGCATGAAAGAGCCCGAATGGGGAAGATCTTTATAGCTAAACTCTGTCCCAGGCCAGTAGCTCTTTCTCTCCATCCCCCTCAGGGGGGAGAAGAGAGCCTGTATAGACTGGGGGCCCTTGGCTTGGGTCTACCTTTTGTTCTTATCCAAGCCTTGTTGTGCAGAAGGAAACTGGAGATGATTTTCCATGTTTATTTCCCCCTCCGCTGTGGCATTTCTCTGGTGTAAATGATTGGGCCGTCTCTCTCCTCACTTTGGTTTGGTGATATCTAAAACACAGACATGTCGTGTCATCTGCCTTCAGGAGCTGATGCCTTGAGAACTAGCTAGCTCCGTAGGGTGTACGTATGTCTATGCTCCTCATGGGGTTTATTTCTTCTTTTCATATCTCTTCTTGGACAGAAGGCGAAGAGATTGATGTTGTAACGGTGGAGAAGAGGCGATCTCTGGACATCCGAAAGCCAGTCACCATCACAGTGCGAGCAGACCCCCTGGACCCCTGCATGAAACACTTCCACATCTCCATCCACCAACAGCAGCACAACTATGCTGCCCGGTTTCCTGCAGAAAGTTGCTCTCAAGAGGGGGATCCTGAGGCAGGTCCCCCAGAAGAGGCTCTAGAGATAGAAGCTCCCAAGGAGAAAGAGGAGGAGGAGGAGGAAGAAGAGGAGGAGGAAGAGATTGTGAGCCCCCCACCTGTAGAGAGTGAGGCTCCCCAGTCCTGCCACCCCAAACCTGTCAATTCAGATACTGAGGACGTGACCAAGAGGAAGAATCATAACTTCTTGGAACGGAAAAGGAGGAATGACCTCCGTTCACGGTTCCTAGCCCTGCGGGACCAGGTTCCCACCCTGGCCAGCTGCTCTAAGGCCCCCAAAGTCGTGATCCTAAGCAAGGCGTTAGAATATTTGCAGGCTTTGGTGGGGGCCGAAAAGAAAATGGCTATGGAGAAAAGGCAGCTCCGGTGTCGGCAACAGCAACTGCAAAAAAGAATTGCGTACCTCAGTGGCTACTAACCGACCAAAAAGCCTGACTTCTCTGTCTTAACAGACGCAAGCTTAGTTTTTAACCTCTCTCTCCCTTTTAGTAATTTGCACATTTTGATTACAGCGGAGCAGTCTGGATAGTAGATCCCAGAATGCATTGCAGCCAGTGCGCACACAATAAGGGCTTGCATTCTTGGTAACCTCGAAACCCAATTCTCCCTCTTCCCTGACTCATGGGAATGCTGTCCTTCTCTGGCGCCTTTGGCTTCTCAGCAGGCAGCTACTGAGGAGATTTGGGGTCTGCTTAGCTCACTAGCTCCTGACGAAAGGCTGACAGATGCTATGCAACAGGTGGTGGACGATGTCGGGGCTGCAGCCTACGTGAAATCTCACACTGTGCTGGAGCTTTAGGCTAGGAAAGGATGCTGCTCTCACTGCTGTCTCTGGGGATGATCTGAGGACAGCTGGGCCTGGATACTGTCCCCTGGGGCTCTGTTTTCCAGGAGACAAGCGAGCTGTCCTGGGCGGAGACAAGCAAGCAGACTTGATCAGCGTAGAGCATTACCTCACTGTCAGACACTTTACAGTAGCTGAGGAGTGGAGACCTTTAAGATAGATTAGGATGGTAGGCCACACCCTTCCCTCCACTCTCAATGCTATGACTTTGAGAAAGGGCTTGGCCTGTAGAGTCTTTGTCTCAGAGAGGGACCTTTCTATCCTCACAAGGGACCTTTTTGTTTCTTCCTGCCTTTGTTATGCAATGGCCACCACAGCACCCTTTCACACAGACCAGAAATATTTCCCCAGGACATAGGGAAATGGGTCTCAGCCCAGGACCTGGGGAAGGCTTGGCATTCTGACTCATTAACAATGTTCCCTGCCCAGGTTTTTCTGCAGGGCTATTTGAAGCCCAGCTTGGAACCTTTTCTCAAGGCAGATATAAGGTGCCTCAGAAGGACGAGGCCTATCACCCTCTGTTTCCCACCTGCCTCTCTTTTGTCAGATCTTGACTCTGTCTACATTCTGCTGGACCAGTGCAAGCCTGTCCTTCTCAACTTCAGTGAGTGTGCTGGCCCTGCAGCCACCAGCCTGGTTCTCTGCCAGCCTGAGGCCCATCCTTTCCCTGGAATCTGGGCCTTATGGAGAGATTCAGAGGGGAGCCATGCGGATTCACCTGATGCCCCAGAAGGTGCACTTACTTCCTGGCGGGTTGTCGGGGTGCCTCTAGGAGCACTACTCAGCCATCTAGGAGCACTTGCTCCAGCTGTGTTCTGCAGCTCCAGGTGGAATGTAAGGACAGCCCTCAATCTAGGAAAGTCACCCAAGCTAGCAGCAATCGTGTGAGCATTCTCAGGAGACCCTAAGCTTTGCCTGAAAGAAGAATCAGCCTTTCCAGAACTCTACCAGGGAGGCAGATCTCTTCCTGTTGGCCCTGGGCTTGGAAGTAGGGGAACAGTGTGGGGGACAGTAAGTAACAACTTGTGACTCTCAAAAGAACAGATACCACTTCCAAATCTGCTCTGAACCATGATGGCCTCCAATTGCTTCCTGGCCTCAAGTCCTAGAGGAAGCTTTGGAAGAAGCTGTGGTCCCTGTTGGGGCAGGACTTCTAGGTACCAAGGGACTCCTGGAACTGTCTTGGGAGGACAAGTGGTGAACAGGCTAAAGTCTCATCTGAATGGCTTGTGTTTTATAAGCTGCTGCTGGGTTATATGCTGTGGGCATCTTTTGTTTGTTTTTTTTTTTAATACTGTATTTTTGTATGCTTTTTTGCAAAGTGGTGTTAACTGTTTTTGTATAAGAAAAAACAAAACAAAAAACCTCCTGTTGCAAGGGTCTGGTTTATTTTGAAAGGCAAGTTTACCTGAAATTTTGTATTTAGTTGTAATCATTAATTGCTTGATTTTAAACTGTTGCCTTCTGGGACATCTTCTAATAAAAGATTTCTCAAAAATGTCAGAGTTGGGGTAGCATGTGCCATCTGAGTCTTCCTGAACCAGAGAAAACTTATCTTGGAGTCACCACAAGCAATCTGGGTGGCTGCATTTTTCTACCACGCTGCTAACCTGGTCATTCCACTCCAGGTCCCTGAATGCCCTTTCAGACATGTCTAAACAATGTCCTGTCGGCTCAGGACTCTGTGAGAACAAAATTCTCTAGTGAATTGCAGAGTGCTGAATTGTAAGTTACAAGGCTTGAAACCCCAGCTCTACCACTTCTGTGACCTTTTATCTTTGCCTTTCTGAATCCTCGAAGCTTTATCTGTGAGATGAGGGTAGCTATTTCACTGGGGGAGGGGAGTATTGTTTGTTTGTATATTTGTTTTAGGTTTCAAGTAAAGTTGTAGACCTTGAATTACTTTCTAAAACATACAGCCCCTTAATATGGGGACTGTTCTTACAAAGTTCTTGTTTTGTTTGATTTTGGCCTTTTGTGTGTGTTGGTGGGGGGGGGGGTTGTTTTGAGACAGGATCTCCCTACATAGCCTGTACTGGAACTCATTGACCAAGGTAGCCTCGAACTCACAGAGATCTTGCTTCCCATGTGCTGGGATTAAAGGCATGATCCAGCTTGTTTTTGGACTTTTTGAGACCAAAAGTTTTATTAGATAGCCTTTGTTGGCCTGCAAGACCAGCCTGTTCTTGAACTCAGAAATAGTCTGGCTGCTTCTGCCTTTAGTATTAGTACCACATAACAGCCAGCTTCTTTTTTTTGTTTTGTGTTTGTTTGTTTGTTTGTTTGTTTTTCGAGACAGGGTTTCTCTGTGTAGCCCTGGCTATCCTGGAACTCACTCTGTAGACCAGGCTGGCCTCGAACTCAGAAATCCTCCTGCCTCTGCCTCTCAAGTGCTGGGATTACAGGCGTGTGCCACTACTGTCCGGCTGACAGACAGCCTCTTAAGACCATTTGTAGGATGATTTTTAAAACAATTCTCTGAGGATTTTCAGTGTAATGATTTTTGGGTTGTTTTGTTTTCCTCCCTCAATTAGTGGAAGGAAAAATCTGGCACTCTGTGGTTCTCTGATTAATTTGGTGTAAATGCAAGGTGAGAGTATGTGTCGGTGACTTCCTCACACAGAGCATTGCTCAATGCCTCACAGTGGATCAAGCCACATCCCCTTTGCCAGGGCTACAAATGAAGATGGTGAGGTTGTGACCCCTTTGGGGGTTGAAGGACCCTCTCACAGGGGTCACATGTCCAATATCTTGCATATTGGGCATTTACATGATCATTTATAACAGTAGCAAAGTTACTAAGTAGCCTGGGAAAAAAATGGAACAAATGTTTCATGATCAGGCTGCCACACTGCAACATATGTTCACCGGGTTGGATAGTTTCACTCCAAACATGCCCTCTGGGGAAAAGAAACAGTTGCTGTTCAAAAGGCCATGAACACCAGGGTTAGAGAAAGCTGCTTGGGTCTCCACTAATTCTGACACTTGGGATCTTACTGCCTGCCTGGTGTCTAGATGCCTGCCCAGCCTGAATAGGGTCAAGAAGTTTCTGGAAGCTTCTCTTGGGGCTTGGGTTATAGCCCAGTAGCGGAGTACTTGCCATAAATGTGCAAATCTCTGAGTTCAATCCCAAGCACCATCAAAAACAAATAAAAAAGCTCTTAACTCCTCAGCTTGCCAAGGTGATCTTTACCAAAGCCTGGTAAGTGTTTTCTTGCCCAAAGTCATATAGTAAAGTCACATCTACAAGCCTGATCTTTTATCAAGTAAACTTTCCCTCTGGCTGCCTCTCTCTGGACCAGCTGCCTCCATGCCACACACCCAAAAACCTAAGAAAGTATCTCAGAAAACTTTTCTTTCTTTTTAATGTTTAAGGATGTACTTATTGTTATTTTATATGTATGAATATTTGCCTGCATGTATAAGCTATACCACATGTGTGACTGGGCCCACAGAAGCCACAGAGAGCTTTAGACACCCAGGCACTGGAGTCACAGACAGTTGTGAGCAGCCAAGTGGTACTGGAAACTGATTGCAGGTCCTCTGGAAAGAGAGCAGCCACTGCTCTTAACCATTGAGCCATCTCTCCAGACCCAAGATGGGTTATGAGACAGACTAGGATTGCTGGAACATTTTCTTTCCTTTTTTTTTTCTTTCTTTCCTGGATTTTTTTGGGGGGGGGGTGGTTTGCTTTTGTTATTGTTATTGTTTTTGTTTTTCGAGACAGGATTTCTCTGTGTAGCCTGGCACTCACTCTGTAGACCAGGCTGGCCTCGAACTCAGAAATCCACCTGCTTCTGCCACCCAAGTGCTGGGATTAAAGGCGTGTGCCACCACTGCCCAGCCTTTCCTGCATTGTTTTTATTTTTTATTTTTTTTATTTTTTTGGGTTTTTGAGACAGGGTTTCTCTGAGTAGTCCTGGCTGTCCTGGAACTCACTCTGTAGACCAGGCTGGCCTCGAACTCAGAAATTCACCTGCCTCTATCTCCCAAGTGCTGGGATTAAAGGTATGCGCCACCACTGCCTGGCATATTGTTGTTTTGAAACAGGATCTCTATAGCCTATGCTGGCCTTAGGTTATTGTGTAGTTAAGTATGACCTTGAATTCCTGACACATACCCCCTCCACCTCTAGAGTGCTGGGGTTACAGGCATATGCCCTCACACCTGGCAAAGACTGCTTTTCTTAAAACTCTGGGACTGGAGAGATGACTCAAATGGTCCCAGCACCAGTGTGGCAACTCACAGCTGTCCAGTTCCTGGGGACCTGACATCCTCTCAAGATATACATGCAGGCAAAACAACCAGTGCACACAAGAAAAGATAAGACTCCCAATGACTTCTTTATTTATTTTGATGTATTTAATAGTGCTAGGAATAGAACCTAAGAGCTGATACCTTTGAGTTATATACTGTTTTAAAGCCATTTGTCAAGAGACTGGTTTGTAGGATGACACCACCACCGCCACACTGTGACATCCCTAGAGTGATAAGGACCCAAGGGAAAGTTGCTAGCTTCTTTGCAGATTGTCATCTTTACAGTAACCTGGAGAGCAGAGGGCAGTGGTGGCCTGGCCCCCTTTCCCAGATAAGTGGAGAGTTCTGAGGCAGCAAAGTCATTATCTAAACTCACACACAGTACCAGCTGCTAGCTCTGAGTCAAGTTGGCTGAGAAAGGAGTGGAAATAAAGCCTCCTCCTTGGGGGGAAGGGAGGGAGTTTCTGGAATGTGAAGTATTTTAAGCTCCTTCCTAGCTCATTTCTACAAACTCCTACCTCTGCCTTTGTCTGAAAATAAACAAGAGTTTATTCCTGGATTTCAGAGAGTGGTTCCTACAAATCAGGTTTGCCTCTGAACTGAATATCTACAGGGCTGCACACTCACCTTGGTGTGCGCCATCAAGGAGCGGTGGAAAAGCTATGCTCAACCCAGGAAGTGGGTCATCCTCTTTAGACAGCAATACCAGGTGAAGGGGAGTGTTTAACTCCTGCTCCAATTGGCAGTGATGGAGGTGGGGTGGGGACTGAGATGAGATAGACTATCTTATTTGATCCGAATTGGCCAGAGTTGTTCCTGAGATCCCTGTGTTCCAGAATGTTCGAGTTAGAAGAGGAAAGGGATCAAGAATGCAGGAGATGTTTCCTTCTAGGGATAAGATAACCAGAAAACACTGAGGTTTGGGTGACTAGGTAGGCTAGAGCAAAGTATCTAAATGTGTCAAAGTTCCCTTACCATGGACCTTGCTATTGCAAACCCAGTGGGCGGCCTTTTGTTAATGTCTGTTTATTTAGAACTACTCTGCCAAAGGGATCAACTATATTAATGTTACCATTCTCTTGGCAAGGAAATGTAAATATGTTCTTAAAGTCTTTAATCAGGTATGCTATTAGATGATTAGGCGCAGCGCCAGGTGTCTAGTAGGAGCCTGGCAAATACTGGCTTGTCTGCAAACTTGAGGAAAAGAAGTATAGCGAAGAGGCCACTCAGTTCCTATAGATCTCAATTCCAAACCTTGGCTCTGCATTTTTCTAGCTGTATGACTTTTGGCAAGTTACTAACGTTGCCTGGCTCCAATTCTAACTATTGAACTTTGAGAAAGGTAAAAATAATGGCATCTTTCTAATTAGGTTGTTGTGAACAAGGATAGCTATTCAGTAAATAGTTGGTATTGTGGAAGCCATATAAGTGAGCCTGCCTCATCAGGCCTGCCTCAAAAAAAAAAAAAAAGTTCTCAAACCTCTGTGTGTCTCCCCACCCCCAAGACTGTCTCAGAAGGTTGGTGTTGGATTCTGAGTTTGTACTGCAAACAGGCAAGCAAGCTGGTGGAGATGACACATAGAAGCGCATTGTGCAGGTGCTTAGACTCTCCTCTGCCATGTGGTAATAGCGATGTGTGCAGCAGGACCTGCAGCTCTGTTTTCTCCCTTCTGGAAGTTTGTCTCGGTTAGGGTTACTATTGCTGTGATGAAGCACCATGACCAAAAACAGCCTGGGGAGGAAAGGGTACATTTGGCTTATGTATCCAGAGTCACAATCCAGACAGGAACTCAAACCCAGCAGCAACCTGGAGGCAGAAGCTGTTGCAGAGACCACAGAGGAGCGCTGCTTACTGGCTTCCTCATCATGGCTTGCTCAGCCTGTTTTCTTATAGAGCCCAGGACTGCAAGCCCAGGGGTCCACCCACCGTGGGCTGGGCCCTTCCTCGATAATCACTTTTGTTTGTTTGTTTGTTTGTTTGTTTGTTTGTTTGAGACAGGGTTTCTCTGTGTAGCCCTGGCTGTCCTGGAACTCACTCTGTAGACCAGGCTGGCCTCGAACTCAGAAATCCATCTGCCTCTGCCTCCCAGAGTGCTGGGATTCCAGGCGTGCGCCACCATCGCCCAGCGCTAATCACTAAATAAGAAAATGCTCTACTTGCATGCCTACAGCCCAGACCTACTTATAGAAGCATTTTCTCAATTGAGGTTCCTTCCTCTCAGGCGTCAAGTTGACATAAAACTAGCCAGACACATTGTTCAAGAACCTATTTACAGGGTCACAGACAAGGCCTGCAGACTCAGAAGGAGAAAAGAATGCCAGTAGTTATCCCACCCATAAAGTCCTTGCACAGGTACTGTATTTAAATGTACTTGGAGAGGAGCACGTTCTGGGATAGGGGAGGATGAAGAAGCAGTGGGGAAGTTTGTACTAGATCTAGGTTGGGGAGAGCAATCTGGTACTATTTACCAGCTCAGCCCGCTCATTTTGACAAATTAGAGTCGCATTAGGTCTCTGAAGGGATCCTGTTGGAAGGAAACATCCACTTGAAAGTCTTTGAAAGGGAAGTCGAAGCTGGGGACAGAGCTCAATAGTAGGTTAGGACAGCTGAGAACATGATGCTCATTAGGCAAATGCTCAGCAGGAGGGGTAGGGTGGGGAAGGGAGAGGAAAGGAGAGGAGAGGAGAGGAGAGGAGAGGGGAGGGAAGGGGAGGGGAGAGGAGGGAAGAGGAGAGGAGAGAAACAGAGACAGAGAGAGAGAGACAGAGAGAGAGAGAGAGAAAAGAATGTATATACACACACTGAGCTCTGGCCTAAGCAACACACACACACACACACACACACACACACAGAGAGAGAGAGAGAGAGAGAGAGAGAGAGAGAGAGAGAGAGAGAGAGAAAGAGCAAAGTCAAGGGAAGAAAACTGATTGTGGTTTGGAGCACAGTAAGACTGAATTGATGGGTCACCTGAAATGAAGTTCCCAGCAGAAAGCTGAAAATACAATTTTTGGAAACATTTGGCCTAATATTTGGCAGGCTGAGTCAGTTAGGTTGTCATGAGTTTGAGACCAGCCAGGGCTACAGAGAAAGACCAAGTTTCAAAAGATATCGCCACCCCCCAAAAAAAGATTTTAATGGTGAAGTGGCTCAGCTGCTAAAGGCTGAGTTCAGTCCCTTGGGCCAACATGGTAGGAAATAACCAACTTTTCCTGAAAGCTGTCCTGAGCCTTTCTCACATACACCATAGCACATACCCACATGCATGCACACACAATGAAAAAAATAAGACATAATACAAAATTTTAAAGAATTTCAATAGAAGACACAAGCTTGAAACTCACAAGGATATAAAGATGTGTGTGGCTCAGGATGTCACCCAAGAGACAGAGAAAGGGTGACAGAAAGAGGAGTGACAGAGAGAGAAAGAGAGAAAGAGAGAGAAGAGTTTGTAACACCTATGAGCTTAGGAAGGGAAAGTCTTTCTGATGGTCTGTACTTTCTGACTCTCCACCACCCTGATTGTACAAATTTCCTATAGGGCTGAACAGGTTGTCTCTGAGAATATTCTAGTATGCTCTGGAACAAACTCTAAGACACCACTTGGTAGAACACAAACTCAAGAACAGAGGGAGTACTACTCTTTTCTTCCTTTTGCTTATTTTGAGCAATTATGATGTCCCAAATTTCAACAGGCCTGACTCAGAAGACAATGTAACAACTGTGATTACTCCACCCATCTGGACCAGACAGAACCTGTGAGTGTTACCTTCTTTAGAGATAGAGTCTTTGCAAACATGAATGGTTGCTGGCAGCTACCTAAAACAATAAAAGGCAAACTATATATTCTTCTCCATTGAGAACACAGGGGCAGAGCCTTCAGATAGCTTGACCATAAGAAAATGAAATTCTCTCATTTTAAGCCACCCAGTTTATGGTAATTTGTTACTTGGAGCTTTAGAAATTAAATGTAAATTTAGGCACTAAGTTTATTATGAAATATTTCCCACAGGAAATATTTTCCTTTGGGATATGAAAGACTGAATTAGGTTGAAGGCTATCTTAGATTGTACTAAAAAGCTAAAAGCTAATATTCCTGTTTCTCTCCACCTTTTTTATTTTTTTAAAGATTTATTTATTATTATATCTAAGTACACTGTAGCTGTCTTGAGACAAACCAGAAGAGGGCATCAAATCTCTTTACGGATGGTTGTAAGCCACCATGTGGTTGCTGGGATTTGAACTCAGGACCTTCAGAAGAGCAGACAGTGTTCTTAACCTCTGAGCCATCTCTCCAGCCCCCCCCCCCCTTTTTTTTTTTTGAGACAGAGTCTCTGTGGTGATTTGAATACATTTGGCCCAGGACATGGCACTGTTAAGAGGTGTAGCCTTGTGGGAGTAGGTGTGGCTTTGTTGGAGGAAGTGTGTCACTATGGGGCTGGACAATGAGACCCTCCTCCTAACAATAGGTGAACCAGTCTTATCCTAGTGGCCTTCAGATGAAGATGTAGAACTCTCAGCTCCTCCTGCACTATTCCTGCCTGGACGATGACAGGCTCCCACCTTGATAATAATGAACTGAGCCTCTGAACCTGTAAGCCAGCCCCAATTGAATATTGTCATTATAAGAGTTGTTTTGGTCATGGTGTCTGTTCACAGTAGTAAAACCTTAACTAAGATAGTCTTCTATCTATTCCTGGCTAGCCTGAAGTCACCCTGTAGACCAGACTGGCATTGAATTCACAGAGATATGCCTGCCTCTGCCTCTGTCTTTGCATTCCAAATGCCACCATGCCCAGTGTGTTTGCTTTTGAGCCTAATTTCTCACCTTGAAGACCATCAATTCAGGCTTCCCATGCCTGTTTATTTTTCTATTCTGAACACCATGGTGTCTTCCAGAATTCATCTTAAATGTTTGTCATCTACATGATCTGCTTTAGACAAACCGTCTATTCTAATGGCTTCATCTTTTGCCTTCTTATATCTCCCTCCACACACACACACACACACACAAAAAAAAGTAAAAAATAGATTATTTGGGGGCTGGGGAGATGGCTCAGTAGGAAGGTATTTGAATTCAGGTTCCCAACATCCACATAAAAAGTTGGGCATGGTGGCATGCACCTGTAATCTCAACAGAAACACGAGGATTCCTGGGGTTTGTGGCCAGCTAGTCTAGCCAAACTGGTGAGCCTCAGGTTCAGTGAGAGACTATGTCTCAAAAAAACAAAAAAACGTTTGAGGGTAACTGAGGAAGACACCTTATATCAATCTCTAGCCTTCACACATATTCATGTATACCTGCACACACATGTGTGTGCATGCAACACACACACACACACACACACACACACACATCTAATTTATAAGAGAACTGGAGATAATGAGCACGCATGGATCATCATTTTCTTTCTAAACCTCATTTTTCTTCTATGCCATTTCTGCATTCCCGCTCTATCCCGGGTACTATTCTTTGCTTTTTGTTGTTGTTGTTGTTGTTGTTAGATTTTTTTTGTTTTTTTTGTTTTGTTTTGTTTTTGAGACAGGGTTTCTCTGTATAGCCCTAGCCATCCTGGAACTTACTCTGTAGACCAGGCTGGCCTCGAACTCAGAAATCCTTTTGCCTCTGCCTCCCAAGTGCTGGGATTAAAGGTGTACGCCACCATTGCCTGGCTATTCTTTGCTTTTTAAAGATGTGAGAAAGGTACACAGAGAGCCAGATTTAATATGCTTTCTCCCAGGGAAACAAACACATGTGAAAATTAGGTGGCTATCCTTGGGATTTTGGAAGGATATGAGGGAATCAATACCTTCTAAGTAACCTGGGTGTTCCTAGGACCTAATTCATATATGGTTAATGTACTCTCCTGAATTCAACCTATCTTGGCATTTTTGCCTTGGAAACTAAGATTTCTTTTTTAGGGGAAGATAGGGATCGGTGCTCAGACCAAGTCTTTCTATGCAGACCTGACTAGCTTGGTATCTGCTATGTAGTCCAGACTGGCCTCAAAGTAGTGATTATCCTCCTGTCTCAGACTACTGAATGCTGGGGACTATAGGCATTTGCCTATTTAAAACTAAAATGCCTGAAAGCCTATCTGGGTGCTCATGCTTCTAATGCCAGCGTTTGGGAGGCAGAGCTACGAGTTCAGGACCATCCTGGGCCAAATAGGGAGACTCTGCTTCAGAAATAAACAAAAATAGGAGTTCCCGGCAGAGGGTTTAGTTTGTCAGTAGAGTACCTTCCTAGAAAACATGGGTCCCTCCTGTGTTTTCTTCTCCAGCACCACACAAACAAACCAGCAAACAAAACCCTCCGGGATTTCTTTGTTTGCAATAGTCTGGGAATGATACATGAAGTATGTTAGAGGTATGCTTCTGCGACAGCCTTCTTCCTGGGGCATGCGCATACACTTTAAGTGACATACACAGTCTTTTCTCTTGAACATCTTTTCAGAATAGAGTGAGTTTCTTCCCACCCGGTCTCAAGAAAGAGAGGGGTCACGCTCGATACCTGGGAGTGAGTACAAGGGGCTCTCCTGACTCGCCTGTGCTTTCTTTTCATTTCCTCAGTACCCTGCAGTGCTCCTGTCAGAAGGCTTTCTGCTGTTGTTGTTTCGGAAGTACTTATCTCCTGGTCATACGCTTCCATTCCCTAGTTTTCCCTCCAACACATTGCCTCTGATTAGAATTTCAAAATTACAGGATATCTTTAGGGAACTGTTTTTAGTATCATTCAGAGTTTAGAAGACCACTGTAGTAGAACTACAGATGAAGTAGGGGGCGGTTGGTTTAAGATGCCCTTATCTTCCTTCGGTAGGACCAGTAGGAATGCGATGAATGGAACCGGCGGGATGTTTTTTCTTCCTTCTCCTCATTTGTTTTGGACCACAGGCTCCATTCTGATTTAGGAGTCTTTGCTGCTCAGCATTTCAGTGATAATTCTCCCCTTGGTCTACAGGATCCCTGTTCTCCTTGTTACTATAGCAACAGACCTGTGTTGCTTGGCTAGAAGCAATTTTCTGCTGCTGTGGTGAAGCCCTATTTTTTTCATTCCTTTCTCTCCAGTTGCCTTGGTAACGAGCCTCTTCCTCTTCTGGTCTCTTGGCGGTAAATTCCTCCCTCCTGTTTCTCTCTTTCTCTAGTAACAGTCACCTGGTCATGACTTGGACAGTGCAAGCCTATCTGTGAGTGAACATAGTCTGTCATCGTCAGACTGTCATCATGAAATCAGCCTCCCCTTTCTCTTTATACACATCATTCCACCGGCCTGCCATCTTTCTGGTGGTTGTCATGGTAACCATACCCTCTGAAAGTCTCCAGGCAAAGGCTCTACAGTTAACAACCATCCTGTGAGAGTGTCTGCCGGATATGTGGCCACACATCTCCATTTTAAACTCAGCCCCAGGCGGGTACCACAAATTAGAGAGAACAAGGCTTTCCATCAAAACAGCCGGGATTGAGTAAAGGAGATCTTAGGGACCAAGGACTAGGAATGGGAGTTTTCCTCGCTACGTGGTTTAGGCTAGGACGGGAGAGTGGCCATTTTGCCTAAGGAGATTGAAGTGATGAAAAATATAATGGCGGTCATTCTAGGTAGGCCAGTGATATACTCTGTCTTTCTGGGTCTGTGGGGGACTATGTTAGCTTTTCTCCTGGGCTCTGCCCCAACAGTTACCTAGCAACAGCCAGGTACTAGTCTGGCTCACTTATAAAAAGACTGTTCTGTTCAGGCTTTCTCTCTCTCTCTCTCTCTCTCTCTCTCTCTCTCTCTCTCTCTCCCTCTCTTTCTCTCTCTCTCTCTGCCATCCCCCGCCCCGTTTTCCCAGCCAGCCTCTTCCCTCTCTTTCTCTGCCTCCACTCCCTTCTCATCCCCACTTTCCACGCCCCCAAATAAACTTCATTGTAGACTAGATCCATAGTATGACTGGTACCTGGGGGAAAGGGGTGCCTCAGCGGGCCCATGCCTCAGCGGGCACCCCCTCCCGTTGCATCATGCTACCACATTACAAAACATATCAGACTATGCCTGGCTTTACCTGGGAGCTAGACAGAAGCAGTCTCAGAGAAAAAAAAAAAAAAAAAAACCCGCTTATGCCCCACCCCCACCCCAAGTGCTGACTGAAGCCAGAGCCTCATGCTTACTAAGCAAACGCTCTACCACTAAACCTGCGTCCTCAGACCCGTTAAACTGCCCAACTAGATAGGGGTTAGCAGAAGGGGTATTTAAGTATCTTTATACGTTATTGAAAGATTCTCTGCCCTTAGGCTTTTGCTCCTACTTATTTAGGGAGGCAGATGGGACTGTACAATTATAATAACACAAACTGTTCAACAAATGGTGGTTGTTATGTGCCAGTGCATTTGAAGCAAGCACTTTCCAGACATTATTTCACCTTTTCCTTATGGCAATCCTCAGAAGAATTGAAAGATCAAATCGCTGAGGTTAAGAGGTGAAGTAAGGGTCTGAGGTATGCTCAGTGCTAGAGTGTATATTCAGCACCCAGGGGGCCCTGGGTTCAATCTTCAGACAAAGAGAAAAAAAATGATGTTAATGGAATTAATTCTGATGAGAATTAATCAGCTCTCAGTTGGTAAGTCTGAGAGCTGGAATTTGAATCTAGGTTCATCTGGTTCCATGACCGTTCTTCCTTAAACGTCAGTGTGTGTGTGTGTGTGTGTGTGTGTGTGTGTACAGAGGTCAGCATCAGCTCTCTCCTTCCACCGTGAGGATCCTAGGGCTTGAACTCAGGCCATCAGATAAGGCAGCTGACCTGCTGGGCCATCTCTCTGGACCCCTAAAGGCATTTCCTAAAGTGACGTGTGCAATCTTGACTTTTGGTCATCTTTGATTCTGACTTTTCTTTTCCTCACTTGTATCTGCTTTATCCTTTTTTGCTTTTCTTCTACTTCCTCTTCTAATTTTTGGATTTGTTGTCCACTTGCCTGTTCTTTTGCTTTGTCTTATTTCTTGATTGCTTTATGCCAAAGGAGAGCTTTATCCTACCTTCTGATTGTCTAAATTGATGTGTTTATAAACAGATAAAGGGAAATAAGATATATCCTATGGGAGTTTGGTGAGGTGTGGGGGAAGAGGGTGTCTCAGCAGGCCCATGCTGAGGCATCCTTTCCCCCTGAGGGACCAGCCACAGAACAGTATAGTATAGAATAGAGTTTATTCAGGGCATGGGGAGGGGAGTTAAATGGGTAGCAGAGGCAGAGAAAGGCAGAGAGAGGGAAAGAGTAGAGAAGTAGAGGCCATGACCACGTGGAGGGGGGGAGGGAAGGGGGAAGGGAAGAGCCCAAGGGGCAAGAGAGAAACAAACTGGAAGCAGGAGTAAGAGAGTAAGGGGGTGGGGTGGGGAAGAAACCCCTTTATTGTGGGCCAGGGCTATGTGGGGAGGGGCATATCTGGCTGTTGCCAGGTAAGTGTGGGGTGGAGCTTAGAATCGTAACATAAATGACTGTGGACTTAAAACATTAGAGCCATACCCTTGACTGAGAATTGGACAGATCTGGTTTTGAAGAATGCCACTCTCTGAGCTTATTAGATCCAACGCTAAGTTGGCAAGTTGTTTTTCTGTCCATTTAACCATTTTTTGGGTGCCTGTGCTAGGCACAGAAGATTCAGCAATGACCTAGCAAGAATGTGCCTCTTGTCTTTGTGAAACTAACAGCCTGTATAGAACTCAGACAATAAACCAGAGGCCAGTTATACAGATTTATCCTTGAATTAATGCTATGAGGAAAACGAACTGGGTGCCTGGATGCAATGTAGACAGAAATATTTTAGATGGGCTGCCATCTCTCCTTTGGGAAAGCAAGTCGTTGGGCTAATCTCAGCTAGTCGAAAGTAGTTACGTCATGGACCTTCCAAGCTTGGTACCTTTGTCCCGCAGTTTCCTCCTGCTTTGCACCCTCCCCCGCGTTTTGAGCTGAGCTGGAGATCGGCGCCGGCGCACTGACTGTTGCCATGGGGACAGCTGCTTCGGCGCATGCTCAGATGCCTTCAAGATGGCGGCTGCGGCTGCTGCACGAGCGGTTCCTGTGAGCTCTGGATTCCGAGGCCTGCAGCGAACACTGCCACTTGTAGTGATTCTCGGGGCTACTGGCACTGGCAAGTCTACCCTGGCTCTGCAGTTAGGCCAGCGGCTCGGCGGCGAGATCGTCAGCGCCGACTCCATGCAGGTATGGCAGTGCGCTTGGCCCCGGGGCCTGGGAACCCTGGAGGTCGCGTGCAGGCTTCTGGACTCGTGGACGCCCAGTCGCGTGGCTGTAGTGAGTGAACCCCGAGGCTTATGGTGATCCAGATGAAAGGAACCCACACCTGCTAGGTACCCATGCAATGGCAGACAGTGTCCATTGTGTCCTGTGATCGCCTTCTTCAGGCCATTACCTCGTAGATAGTACCAACGGTTTCATTTATGTATAAAAATGTTGGGGGTTGGGGAGGTGAAGCGACTTTGTGCGTGGCACCTTGCAAATAAATGGAGGAGAGATATTGTAACATAAGGTTGACATCCGGTGAGTTTCAATAAATGTAAATTATTCCGAAAATTTACCATAATTTGAATTCTAGCCCAGCGAGACCAAGGTAAGTCAGATGCCACCTGTGTCTTGGGTACTAGAACAGTCAGAGGCAGCCATTGCCGCGTGATTTCAGATCAACAGTGCCCTTTATTTGAACATTTTATTTGTAAAGTGGAGGAAATGTCATTTGTCCCACAATCACAAGGCTGAAGTGTTTAATGAGTGAGACATTGAAGTGTGAGAATGGAGGAGAGCAGGGAGGCCCGATCTGAAGGTCAGACATTGGGCTACATATTGGGGGGTTTTGTTGGTTTGTTGGTTTGAGTCCTTTTATCTTCTTTGAGATGGGACTCTCAGAAGGGATGTAGGAGCATTTGTGCTAGAGAGTAGGCGACATTTTGGGTGAATGCGAGGATTACAACAGCTGTTAGGCACATTCAAAGGTGTTGAGCATACACAACCAGTCACTGAACCTTAAACTCATGGGCAGTAACCTAAAAGAGTAATTAGTTCTTTACCCCACTTTACCTCATAAGGCTTCTGACTTGGTTTCTACCCTCGTAATTTATTTTTCCACGATAAGGCCATCAACATATACTAAAAGGTAAGATAATGCAACAGATAGTTGTTTGCAGCCTGCTTTGTGCCGCCTTAGGGGAGATAAAGAGTTTAGCTTGAATCTTAGCCGGAATTTTCTCCCCAACTTTATGCTACTTGAACAAAGGTACCTTTGTTTCTTTGGTAAAATAGGAATATAAAAAACAACCTTGTGATCGTTAAATGAAATATGATATGTGAAGCACTTAATACAACTTATAACAAGTGTTAAAAAAAAATCTGGTAACAATGAAAACTATGGTGACTCTGTGTGTGTGTGTGTAGTGTGGTGTGTGTGTGTGTGTGTGTATGTGTATAAAAGACCATACTCCTTATATTGGGAATGTTAGTCTGGCTAAATATAGTGTAAGGCAGAGCTATTAAGTGAACAGAGCTATTTATAGAGCATTTTCAGGTGGGCGGGTTCAGAAGAGACTACAAGTGCTGGATTTCCTTCCAGGACAGCCGGGGCTATACAGAAAAACCCTGTTTTGAAAAACCAAAAAAAAAAAAAGATAAACTATTAAATGCTGTAGGATTCTTAAGAAGGGAGAAATCAGTGAAGGTCACGGAAAGTCTCTAAAGAGGTGCCTGTGCCTAGGCTGGGGAAACCCTGACATTGACCTCTCTGGCCTCTAAATGTATGTCTGTACACACACACACACACACACATACATACAAACACAAATTGAAAAAAACAATTAGGTCAATATGAATTTTAAAAGAGAAGAGCTTGAAGTTGGGCAAAGTGGCACATGCTATGGTCTTTTCTCTCTTTGGAAACCCAGGCAAGAGCACTGCCATATCCTGGAGGACAGCCTGGGCTATATAGGAAGTTTCAGGCCAGCCTGGGCTACATAGCGAGACCTGGTCTCCGAAAACCAAAATAAAATAAAGTGAAGGTTTGAAAGACAAGAACAAAAAGGCGTGTCATAGGAAGACTTAGAATGGTGAAGAGTGTATGTAGGACAGTCAGGAGACTGCAGTAGGGAAGGCTCAAATTCGGGAGAAGAGCAGTGTGCTAGGAATGTTGATTTGTAAGCAGTGTGCATAGTGGATGGGAGGAGCAAATGATGCAATTCCAGTGTGGTGAGATTAGCCGCTTGCCCTGAGACTTTGGAGAGCGCTTGCCCAGGGCCTCCGTAAGGTGTTGCTGCACTAACAGTCTCCATTCCAGTCCTTGAGTGCTATAATTCTGGGCTGGTGAAGCATCAATGGAGATGTTGTGGTGGAGATGTTCTGAGTGTGATGCAGGGTTCAGAGTTGGGGGCCTGGGAGGACGACCAAGCTCCAAATCAGGAGGATCTCGCAGGGCCTCCAGGAGACGGCTGTAGATATCCTGGGAGTGCTGTAGATGTGATCATATTCCAGAACTCTTGGATTGATCCTCCAGCCCTTACTTAAACTCAACTTGCTTCGTGTCTCAGATATCATTCCTCATGTATCAAACCTAGACCCTGTCAGACACACGTTTGAAGTAATCTTTCTTGTTTGTTTTGTTTTGTTATTTTCTTGAGATAGAATCCTACTGTATAGCCCAGACAGGCTTCAGACGTGTAGCAGTCTACCTGCCTCAGCCTCTGGAGTGCTGTAATTATAGGCACGAGTCACTATGCTTGGCAAATCATTTTAACCTACATGATTTTTTAAGTAATTGAATGGGTTCTGGTAACTAGGGTTGTCTGTTGTCTGTAGTGGGTACTGTATTCCCAGGAAAGGTTATTTCCTCATAGCTATGTCTATAAGGTAAGTTAGTATTCTTTGTCACTCTGACTTGTATAGTGCTGAAGCTCTCATATTTTACAAAATAGTTCATTAAAATGATACTCTTTGTTTTGTTTTTTCTCTTGGTGCTAAGAATCAAACCTAGGGCATGCTAGGGCAGTTGTGCAACTCCAGCCACACTGGGGGGGGGGAGGGGGCAAGTAGCACATCTTGCCTTTGTGTGCTTGTGTATGCGCAGGTGCCTATGAACTTGTGCACATTTGGGTAGAGGCCAGAGGATAACCTTGGGTGTCATTACTTAGGTACTGCTCATCATTTTGCCTGTTTTGGAGAATCAGAATCTGTTTTGAGAAGGACAGAACCTGGTCCTTCCAGCACTGACCTCCCACATCCACATCCACTGAGTCCAGTTAGCACTGCCTGTGTCAGGGTGGGGAGCTTAGCAGTGGCCACAACCCAAGTCACTCCCCTCCCCCAGCAACCATTGCTGCTGATCTCACCTCAGCTAGGGTTGGAGCCTCAGGAATTTCTCCTCCATCCACAACAGAATTTTGACTGTACTGATCTTGTGCAGGTACTCTGAGTCCATGTCGTGTTCAGAAGACAGCATCAAAGCATTTGTCTCCATACTCCAGTTCCTTTGTCCCTCCTTCCCTCCCTCCCTCCCTCCCTCCCTCACTCACTCACTCACTCCCTCTCTTCCATCTTTTATGTGTGTGAGTGTTTTGCCTGCATGCATGTCTGCACACCACAAGCATGCAGTGACTGTGGAAGCTAGAAGAGGGAATCAGATGCCCTGGGACTGAAGTTACAGATAGCTGTGAGCCACCGCGTGGGTTCTGGGAATTGAACCTGGATCTTCTGAAAGAGCAGCCAGTGCTCTTAACCACTGGGCCATGTCATGTCTCTTCAGCCCCATCCTTCAGCTCTTAACTGTCTTTCTGCCCCACCCCCACCCCTATGTTCCCTGAGCCTTGTGGGGGTTGATACAGATGTCTTGTTTAGAGCCGAGCAGTTAACAGTCAGTTATTCTCAGCTCTTTGACCAGTTACTCATGAGTTCCTGCATTGACTGGTTCCCACTGCAAGAACAAGCGTCTCTGACCAAGCTTAAAGACTGCATTAGTTTGTGGAGTGAATTGGCTGGCACAGCTGCCAGCTGAAAAAGTTCTTAGAACCCTCTGGCCCTAGCAGGCTCTGTTTGGTACTTCGAAGAGGAGGGGCAAGTGGGAGCTGTTGGTTTCTGCAGCCCCAGTGTTTTCTGGGATTTCGCCTGTGGGGAAGGGGAGGTTCTAAGTCCTCTTCAGTGGTTCTCTCAGACCGTGCGCTCCACTAGGGTTTCTTCGGGTTCTTGGGTCTATGCAGGCACATTCAGAATTGTACATTTATGACTAGATTTAAGGATTAAATTTCTTTTGTCCTTGATGATTATTTTTTTTCTTTTTTTTTTTTTTTTCTTTCGAGACAGGATTTCTCTGTATAGCCCTGGCTGTCCTGGAACTCACTCTGTAGACCAGGCTGGTCTCGAACTCAGAAATCCGCCTGCCTCTGCCTCCCAAGTGCTGGGATTAAAGACGTGCGCCACCACCGCCCGGCGATGATTATTAATATATGAAAAACATAGAAGATTTTTGAGCTTTCTGAACTGTGTTTCGATTGTGTTTAATTTTGGATGTTTATAACATTTTCTCTTGCTCCCAATTAGAAATCTTTGATCTTTGATTTTTTTTTTAAACTTTTGAGTGCAAATATGCAATAAAATATCCATGTCCTGTTGCCTGAATACTCAGGTACACCCACTGTGCACTGTTACAACTAGAGCTCATTTTTTAACCAGTAGAAGGAGGAGAAGCTTTTGTTGTTATTACTTTATTTTTTGAAACAGAGTCTCCTCTGTAGCCCAGGCTGTTCCTGAACTCAAAGTCTTGCCTGCTTTAGCTTCTCAAGCGGAGATACTACTTTAAAAAAAAAAATTATTTATTTATTATATGTAAGTACACTGTAACTCTCCTCAGACACACCAGAAGAGGGCATCAGATTTCATTACAGATGGTTGCGAGCCACCATGTGGTTGCTGGGATTTGAACTCAGGACCTTCGGAAGAGCAGTCAGTGCTCTTAACTGCTGAGCTTTCTCTCCAGCTTGAGATACTACTTTTTGTTTTGTTTTGTTTTTTGAGACAGAGTTTCTCTGGCTGTCCTGGAACTCACTCTGTAGACCAGGCTGCCCTTGAACTCAGAAATCCGCTTGCCTCTGCCTCCCAAGTGCTGGGATTAAAGGCATACGCCGCCACCACCACCCAGCAGTTTTATACTCTTTTAAAAATTAAATTATTACAATTTTAGGTGTATGAGTGTTTTGGCTACCTGTATTTTATTTTTATTATTATTATTTTTTGATGGTTGTTGTGTTATTTTGTTTTTTGAGACAGGGTTTCCTTATATAGCCCTGGCTGTCTTAGAACTCACTTTATAGACCAGGCTGGCCTTGGACTTAGGTAAATCTGCCTGCCTCTCAGTCCTGAGTGCTGGGATTAGCCTGCATGTATGTTTATGCACCACTTGCAGTCTGCTGTTTGTGGAGAACAGAAGAGGACATTGGATCCCTTAGGACTGGAGTAACAGTTGTTTATGAGCCAACAGGTAGGTTCTGGGAATCGAGGTCAGGTCCTCTGGAACAGCAGCCACTGCACCTAACCACTGAGACACCGCTTCAGTTCCTAGGCTTTATTTAAATTAAAAACAATTTTGTTTAATTTATGTGTTATAATTGTGTGTATGCTTGTTTCATGTGTGGGATGCCCGCGGAAGGAAGAGAGGGCTTCAGACTCCCCAGAGCTGCAGTTGTAAGTGGTTGTGAGCTGCCACGTGGGTGCTGAGGACTGAATGCTCATCTTCTGCTAGAGCTCTTAAGTGATGCACCGTCTTGAGTCCCGTAATACTCCTTTCAAGGCTTCACACTAAGTTGCATAAAGTAGATATTACTTAACAGGTCAGGACCTATGCTGAAGATCTGTCCATCTGTTTTGAGCACTGAGCATACTTCTTTATTTTATTTGGATGAGGGAAGAGCCGTAGGATCCAGTAACAGAATGGCTCTTAACCTGAGGTCCACTCCTCCCTCGTGGGAATGCTCTGCATTTTGATCAGGATCAAAAATGTATCTTTAAAGATTCAAAAGATGAAACCTGGTTAAGCCGTATACAACTGTAACAACACTTGGGCAGTAGAGGCAGAAGGACCACAACTTCAAGCTGTTCCCAGCTGAATAGTGAGTTTGAGGCCAGGGCTACATGAGTTTCTGTCTCAGAGAACAAAATAACAGGGCCATTGAGATGGGTCAGTAGTAACAGTGTCTGACGCTGAGCCTGAGGGCCTGAGTTAGATCCCTGGCACCAGCATGGTGGTGGGAGCCACCTGCCTTCCGAAAGTTGTGCTGTGACCTATATACACATTCTGTGGCATATTTGAACATCCTTTCCTATAAATATGGTTTTTAAAAAGTCACCAAGAATGAGATGCATAGTGTCATGGTGTGTCAGATGGAGGTCTGAGCAGACTAGTGGCCACAGGATGTGGTATTAGAGGCTAAAACTCGATATAGCTAAGAAATAGAATTTAGCATCAAGTTGATGCTCAAGATGGATGTTTATTGAGACAAAAGAGGAACTCAGTCTTGTGGGGAGCCCAGACTGCTGGAAACTTCCTTGTTAACTGCCACAGATGAAAGGGAGATGAGTGGAGAGTGGTAATTAGAAGGGCTTTTCAAGTTTCCAAGATGAGTGTTAATTTATTTTTATTGGTTTATATTTTGAGATGGGGTCTGGTTGTATTATGAGGCTAATTTTAAATACATGGGCACAAGTGATCCTCCACCTCAGCCTCCCAAGTAGCTAGACTCTGTGACTATTATTTTACATTTTAATACTCCATTTAGAGGTGCTCCTTGGATGTTTATATTCAGAAATGTGCCAGTAACTCAACAAAATTATAAAATTGTCTTTCACAATTTTAAGCATAGATTAGATTGTGTGGGGTGGGGACTAGTTTGGCCTGAAAGTTGCAGAGATCCTCCTGTCTCTTGTCTCCTGAGTGCTGGAATTAATAGCATGTGCCTTCCACTTAATTATTAATTATTATAGTAAGGATTTGTTTGTTTTGAGACAAGGTTTCTTTATAACAGTCCTGGCTATCCTGGAACTTGCTCTGTAGACCAGGTTGGCTTGAAACTCAGAGATCCTTTTGCTTCTGCCTCCCTGGTGCTGGGACTAAAGGTGAGGGCTGCCACCCAGCTAGCTGCTTCCTTCCTTCCTTCCTTCCTTCCTTCCTTCCTTCCTTCCTTCCTTCCTTCCTTCCTTCCTTCCTTCCTTCCTTCCTTCCTTCTGTGTGCAAGCATTTTGTCTGCTTATATTTAAGTGCACCATGTGCATGCAGTGCCTGTAGAGGTCAGAAGAGGACACTGGATTCCCCTCTAGGGGATCCTAGAACTGGAGTTGCTGACTGTTGTGAACCACCTTGTGGGTGCTGGGAACCAAACTTAAGTTCTCTGTAAAAGCATCAAATGTTTGTTACCACCAAGCCAAATCTCTGGACCCCTTGATTTTTGACAGTTTTCACTGAACCTGCAGCTTGCTGATATTTGCTAGACTGACTAGCCCATGACCCCACCTGATCCAGCCCACACAGTATTGGGGTTATAGAAGTGTACTGTTCCGTTGGCCTTTACATGGGTGTCAGGGACCTGGACTCAGGTCCTCATGATTGCATAGCAAGCACTTGTACTCACTGAGCCATTTCCCCATCCCTTGTAAAATGCTGTCTTGGGCTGGAGAGATGGCTCAGTGCACTCTGAGAGCACTGACTGTACTTCCAGAGGTCCTGAGTTCAATTCTCAGCAGCTGCATGGTGCCTCACAACCATCTGTAATGACATCTGATGCACTCTTCTGGTGTGGGTCTGAAGACAGCTACAGTGTACTCATATTACATATAATATGTGTATATTGTGTATGTATATATTATACACACACACACACACACGTATGTTTGTGTGTGTGTGTGTGTGTGTGTGTGTGTGTGTGTGTGTGTGTGTGTGTATGTGTCTTAGGCCAACCTTCCTTCCATCCTCTTTCCTTCCACAGGGTCTCATAACCCCAACTGTCTTCATTCCCTTAATCTTTCTTCCTTGAACTGTGCTGCTAAATCTTGCTAGATGTTTCCTTTTTTCCTTTGTTCGTTCGTTCGTTTGTTTGTTCGTTCCTTTTCTTGATGGTGGTAAGGACTGAGCTCAGCCTGTACACACAAGGCAAGAGCTCTGTTCTGGGCTGGCCTCAGCCAGCCCTTTGTCTTCAGCTGTCTTGCCTGTTGTACTTCTGCTATTCTTTGTTGTAACTTAACCATAGGGTCTATCCTAGGTAATTTTTTGTCAGTTTGATATAAGCTAAAATCATTTGAGGTGAGTGAGCCTCTATTCACAAAAGTATTCCCACCAGATTAGCCTGAGGTGCATTTTCTTGATTGATGAGAGAGAGCCCAACTCACTGTGGGCAGTGCTGTCTTAGGGCTTAGGTGGTATAAGAGAGCAGGCTGAGCAAGCAACAGGGGGATGCTAATAAGCAGCATTCCTCCATGGCCTCTGCACCAGTCCCTGCCTCTAAGGTCCTGTTTTTACTTCCCTCAGTGGTGGAGTTGGACATGAAAGTTACAAGATGCAGTAAACCCTCTCCTCTCCAAGTTGCTTTTAGTCATGGTGCTTTATCACAGCAGTAGAAACCCTAACTAGGACAGAGTGATTCCATGGCAACCTTTACAAGGTACTAACTTTTCTAGGAAATACTTTTTTGATAAACATTGAATAACTATTTTAGTGGCACGGCTCATGCCTGTAATCCTTGCGCTTGAGCTGAGGTAGGAGGATTCCTATGAGTATGAGGCTACTCTGGCAGAAAAAGGAAGGGGATTTTGGGAAGAAGTGAGTGCTAAATATAAGCACTGAGGTAAAATGACATACACGAGTCTGGTGTGGTGATTTTTGTCTTGGGAGCCGAATAAACAATGGCTTGAGCATCTAGCATTTTAAGGTCCTGCTTTGCTTCTGGTGTGGGCATGTGATTTGTAAAGTGGAGCAGCAGAGCAACACTTTGAGGGCTTCCTGTCCTGGAGATTACTTCTGGGTTCTCTTATGCATTTCTGTGTGGCTCTGATAGAAGTGACCCCTTGTATTGATACTCTGGTTTTTCCAAACCCCAACTGTTTCTCAATGTATAGAGAGAGGCATAATATTCTCATTCAGCAGTGAGAGTCAGAATTGAAGGGGAGGCCAGCAGTAACACAATCCCTGCTTTCCAGGATGGAAAAACTGAGGTAGAGAAAGATTAAAGAGCTGCCTAGAGATCATACTGCAGGACACCTGCACACCTGGAAATCGGATCTGGATCTTCAAACTCATTTGCAGAGTCTGATCCAGTGCAGGAAGATGATACTGAAGGTCTTCCTTTCAGTCTGAGTCGTCATCCTGGCATGCAGATCCAAGGCAGAGTGCACCACCTTCAGTGCCTGTGAGGCATGAAGGCGCTTGCTGAACACGTAGACTGCCTGCCTGAGAATAGACTGCCAAGGGTAGGCTGAGAGGAGCTGAAACATTCTGTCAGGGTTTGTACAGAGAAATATCTCTGCTGTCTCGAGTCCTGAGGAGAAGCAATATCAGACAGAGAAGCATAGTTCCTGCTCTGTTTTCTCACTGCTATAGGAGAGGAGAAAATGGCTTTTGGCAGACTGACTAGTCAGCAGGCTCTGCGTCAGCTAACAGATGTGGAACTCCGTGTTCTTTTCGTCTGCTTTTGGGACATAATTTAGGAATGGTGTTTTGTACTAAAGGACTGTCTGTCTGATAGTGCTCAAGGGAGACCCAAGGCACAGGAAGGATGAAAGGAGAGCTGGGATGCTGCCTCATAGTGGCTTCATAGGGCTCAGATAAAGGGCACAAAGACGTGGTAACCAGGAGTGGGGCAGGGCTATCCCGGGGCTCTTTATCACAGCTGGCAGACAATCTTTAAAATGACTGAACATAACAAGAGGCCAAGAAGGAAAGTTCAGATGTTTTTGACTCATGGTGTGTGTGTGATGGTTTCTAGCTCACTTGGTTTCCTTCCATGTTAAATATAGTTTTACTTTGTGTAGGTTCTGCATACATGGTACCTTTTGGCTGCTGCAGGGGACCCCTCCATGTTGAAAAGCAGAAGTGACTACTAGCTAAATAGGAAGCCACTGTCAAGCACAGAGGGGGCTGGAAATTCAGGCTGGCGAGCTGAGGTGCTCCCTGATGGTCCAGTGACAGTTAAGGGTCAGAGATGGCTTACCACAGTCTCTAATTCCAGTTCCAGAGGCTTTGATGCCCTCTTCTGACCTCTTCATGCACCAGCACACACGTGCACATACATATATACACACATACATACATACATACATACATACATACATACATACATGCAAAACACTCATAACATAGAATTAAAAAAAAACAAGAAGTTATTTTTTGAGAGGAAAATACCATGATGAAGGCCTTTGCACTGTCTGCTCTTTCCTAAAGGCACATGTCCTTTTATACCTTCAGGAATGGCTGATGACCATCCGTCACAAAGGATTCTTGAGGGACAGTCGTAGGAGGTGAAACTAAAAACACATTGTGGAGGCCCTTAAAAGCCACACCATGAAGGCTTGGGCTTTCAGCAGGGAAGTGAGACTGACTTGCAGCTGCGTGGAGAGCGGGTCAGAGGGAGCCAGCCTGGGCTCTGCAGCACTGGCCTGCATGGCTGAGAGAATCGAGCATTTCTTTTTTCCTAGAACTTTTTTTAGAGTACAATGATATTTGATTCCCTGACAAACTGAAGTGTGTTTTTAGGTTTCTTTATGTAGCATATTTGCATTTTACTAAAGAACAAAGGCCAAATGGTCTCAGATTCTGACCAGCTTCATCTCCGCTGGTCTGGAAATAACAAAGGTCATGATCTTGTCAGATGCCAAGACTTTTCTTAAGCATTTCTCGGTAAGGTATTTCAGATGCCTTTTAGAACTGTTTCTCAGAAACAATTGTGATTTTATTCTTCAATTTTTCAATGAGAACAATATTCCTGAGATTTCAAGTTTTGCCATCAACTTTAACCTTTGCCCATAGGAACTGTTCAGCATTTCCATCTTCTATTGGACAAGCAGGGACCAAATCAAACCTCCGATTTGATCTCTTAGGCTTCTTGTCTTTCTGTGGCAACATTCAGACCAGAGCTGTAGAAAGAGCTTTCTTCCTAGAATTTTAATTTGTATTTATTTTGTGTATGTGTATCTGTATTTTGTGTACGTGTTTATGAGCATGCCTCAGCGCACATCTGGGGAGGTCTGTGGACAACTCGGAGTTGGTTTTCTGCAGGTTCTGGGATTTGAACTCAGACCATCATGCTCTGTGGTAACCACTTTTACCTGCTGTTTTGTTTTGTCTTTTTTTTTTTTTTTTTTAAGATAGAATTTAACTCTTATCACCCAGGATAGCTTCAAATGCTCTTGCTTTAGTCTCCAGAGTGCTGGGATTTCAGGCATGTGCTACCATTCCCAATACCACTGTCCTGTTGTTAGCATCTTTCTGCAAGCCACCCTGCCAACATCCGTCCACGCAGGACGTAAGGCTGTAATTCCTCTCCCATTTAGTGAGGGACAGTTTTGGCAACTCATTTTTAAGGAGTTTGAACAAGATGTTGTCATTACTGGAATGGAAGGACAAAGCACTGTGGAAAGAGAATAACAAAACAAATACAGCCTTAACTGAGCAGAGTCACACCATCAGTCATAACTGTGTGGATTAATCCTGACGAAATGCAGTGAGGACAGTATCACAAGTTTAATTCTGAGAAACCAAAACTCAGATTGAGGGATGGTCAAGAAAAGAATTGACCAGTGCCCTTCAGAAGAGTCAAGGATGTGAAGATAAAGAAAATCTGAAAACTGTCCCATCTGGAGACCAAGGACACATGATCATTAAATACAATATGGTATCCTAAACTGGATCCTGAACTGAAAAGTGACATTAGTGGGTGAAATCACATCCACGGGTCAGGACCCAGGCTCCCACCTGTGATACTTTTCCTAGTTCTCAACTTATCATGGTAATGTAAGATATTAGGGCAACCCAGATGAAACAAGACACTCTCTGTAATCTCCTTTGACCACACACAGATGCACACACTTCTGCACACAC